>NC_137232.1:4046700-4406700 GCF_949987685.1 Ammodytes marinus
TCTTTGTAAATCGATTAGCCAGTCCGCTGAGACCATATAGAGACAAAGACTGGGAACATATGAGGAGCTAGCTGGTTAGCGCGTGTTGGCGAGCAGCTAAATCAGAGCAGGAATTAATTTAGCCTGGTTTCAAAGGGGGCTGTAGGGCTGTTAGTGAGCAACCTTAGACTCACGCTCCTGTGGTGCTGAGTGAAATAAGACCATTGGAGAGAACCAGATTACAGTGGGAAAAAACAGATAGGCAGGTTGATGAAGTGTCTCATAAGCTGAGCCCCGTGCAGCCAGGCTGGCCCAGGTGGATTCAATGTCAGCACATTTGCAGATGGTGTAGGCAGAGCTTGAAGTATTGCATTGTGTGACGTTTTAGCTGAGCAAAGGCTGAAGAAACACCAAAAGGACCCAAAAACCTTTTTTTCACTGAGCGGTGGGGTTCTATTTTGTTCAGACAGCATTTATTACCATTTCCACTGTCAAAAGTTTGGAAGGTCATCACAATAAGCAAACCGTGCCGCACCTATTTTAATCACCCTTTCATTGGGTTACCAAGCCGTCCCTAAAGGGGTGGAGCTATACACACTGCAGTCCGTTGATTGGTTGATAGAATAGTAATTTTCGTTCGAGAGATAAACCGCTGTTTGTAGTCACCTCCACGAGAGTGAAGAGTCTTGTGTTAAGAAAAAGATGTCGGCGTGCAGCTTTTTGTACATTGTGTTGTATGTTTTGCACTCGAACCACTACACCACAAGTGCCCCTATGTGAAGGGAATGTTTTTGGTCAAATTAGCCTCATACACTATGTCTTATGTCATGATATACATTCGTAGTGTCATCAGTGAACAACTGAAACAATAGTAAAACATGCCTCCAGTATCTCATAGATCTGTGCTTTGGAAGTGTGTTAGTTTCCTAGTAAACATATGCAACAGTAGACAAAGAGTGGTGAAAAAAATGCGTGCTGACATTGCTCAGCCCAGGGGGACGTCTCAAAAACTGAAACAATCAAATAAGCTAAATATTAATAATAATTTAATGGTTTCAGCACTGCTATTTTTTTTTATTCCAGTCAGTACGTTGTGCCAGTCCATTACAAATGACCCATACTGTAACAGTCCAGGAATTGTCCAGTGTCCTAAATGAATGAATCTCCATGGATACTTAGAGCTGCTTAACTGTGTATGACTTGAAAATGTTTCGACATTTGATATTTACATTTCTTCTAAATAAATGATATAATAGATTGGCCCTTCTGCAATCCATGCTGTACTGCAATGTATCCAACTGTGACCACAAAATACATAGGTACATATTAAAGCATGAATTTCCTGTACCACCAATAATAATTGATATTAAAAATAAAAAATAAAAATGAAAATACAAACAAGCTGCTACTTCTGCCAGTGTAACTTGATATAATTCAAAATAATATTTGATCAAGATTAAATAGTCGAACAATGCACCATGATTGTACTAAGAATGTCAATTGAATTGTCAAAAAAAGGAGACAAATCTTAAAAAACTGCGCTGGATGCATATCAGTGATTCTTGAGAACCGGGAAAAAAGGCCATCTTCCATATGTAACTGCTGTTATGTTTAAAACTAAAAATATTCAAAATTGTAAGAATAGAATGCGTGGAGCACAATTATCCCCTTAAATTTAATTCTATCATTATTGTGTCAAATATATGACACTTGTTATCTTCACACAACGTCCAAAACAGTGTTCTCAGAGACGGTTTCAATCTTTCATATGCAATAAAACCTATTAAAATTATTAAATGATTAAATCACTTTAATGATTAAAAAGAGCTTTTTTCATCAAAAAGCAACATCTCTCATATTAATAGAAACAGTTTTTCTACAACACATTCATGTTTTATAAGGATTCTAAGTGGTGGGACCACTTTACTGTAAGTCAACACCGTCAGACATTTCATTATGTAAAATGTAATAAAATCAGGTGAAATAAGGGGCAGCTGTCACTTTGAAGGACCTCTTGTCAAATTCTACCTCTGCAGAGTACATTAGAGTCAAACAGTGATAAGTGTTGTAGTTTTAGAATATTTTACATTCCAAATCTTTTAAGTCCTGCGTCACAACCATGATACATCAACACCGACTTACAATTTCTGAAGAAATTATTTTAAATTTTTTGATCATTTTATTTTCCTGAAGTAGTTCATACTAGCACAGAAAAGCCAAATGGCTACTAGATAAATTCCATTTGTTATATTTCAAAAAACTTTAAATATGTCAACACCGTCAGACAGGAAATCTGACGGAGTTGACATCTGACGGTGGTGTTAGGCCAATGATGGTTAAAAAAAACTAAAGCTGGGAGGTTGTGTCAAAGCTTAGCTCATCAGCTTAGTATATGTTGAATACATACATGTAATTTAATTTGCCGAAACATAGGGTTTGTATTTTTACAACATTGCACCCTGTTTTGTCCCACTTCTGAAGAATCACTGATATGATGATGTCCTGCACTGACCTCAATCAGCTTATGTAACAAGCCTAAAGTGTAGTGTCTATCATACATGTTGATGAACTAACATATGAAACCATGTGATGATGATAACTGAAGATTAGCCTGATTTTCTGAGAGAGGTAGTTTTTTTTCTCAAAGTGTGATAGTGGGGTAAAGTGAGACAGTGTCTGTGCCCTCTTTTAATGTATCCATTATATTTGAGGTAGCAAGGAGACTAGCTTGAATAAGATAAAAGACCATGTGGGCTGGAGGTGGGGGATGATGGTTGAAGGGGTGTCAGCAAGGGCATGGTTTGGCACGTATGTATGTGGGGGACAGGAGAGTGACCTTTAACATCAATAGACTCTAAGTAATATGTCTTTATTCAATGAATGATCCCAATAAAACAAATGCAGAAAAATATTATATGAATTCTAATCACTGCAGTTATATGGTGTATTTGATCAGAGTTACTTTCAAGTGTTTAGAAAATGTTTTTCTTAATTGACCAAACCCCATGATTCTGTTACTAGTTCGACTTTAGTTTTGGAATATTTGGTTTTCAATCTTGCTGTCAGGATTCTAACTGTTACAACATGTGTTGTTATTGTAGTTTCAGAGTGTAAAAAGTAAGTGGATCAGTTTACCCCCTTGATTTCTCTGGTCTGTCTCAGTTTACCCCACAGCTGGGGTAAACTGAGACACAAGACAACTTTTTTTTAAACAATCATATTTTCAGTGTCCTTTGTCATGAATACATTCTGCTAATGCCCTTTTCTAGGAAACATCCTGAATTAATGGTAAATGTGTAAATTTGACTGATAAATCAGTTTAGCTCCCTTAAAGGGGAGCAAATGTAAAAAGTGTCTAACATTACCCCGTTCTCCCCTAAGTGTGTATATAGTGTGACATACTTTGGCAGCATTGATGACGGTGGCAGTATAGGACTGTGCATTGTCTCCACAAGCTCCTCCACGGGACTGGTGACATCGGATCAGCTGCACAAACACAAAAGATTTCCAGAAAAATATTAAAACATAGTTGTATGAAAATATATATATTTTTAATTAACTCAAAATTCAGACATCTGCTTCACTTGTTGAAGGGAAATTGGTTTTGCTAAATGCACTGATTTGATTTCAAATGTAATATTACTTGAATGGCTCCGTTCACCGTATAACTCTTATGATTTTGTTTTGATTCATGTTTTTTTATTTGTAGAAATCCTTAAGGCAGCCACACAAACAGTGGCCCCATCTGCTTGAGTGGGCCCTGCACCCAAACAATGTTGTGCATTAGATGTATTGCAAGCGGGCAATGGAACATTCTGTTTTTTTGTAAATACTTCAAAACCCCATTAAAGAGAGGAGCAGAAAAAAAACTCCCGTGCATCTGTTGATTTTCAAAATGTTATCATCTCTTGTGGACTCTTTCTTGGAATGACTTGTTTATCCAGACAGATTAAAGAGGCAGAAAATAGATAAAAATGCATTTTTGGGATCGTAAAATTGTAGTTTGTCTGATACGGCCCCTTCAGCAATGGATGATTGTGTGCGTGTGTGTGTAGACTACCTTATTCTCAGCGTAAGCCAGCCAGCGACATCCTAGAGCTATTGGATTGAGGCTGGGTCCGGTGCAGGGATAGCAGCCTGAAAAAAGTACACAAAGATTGACATACCAACAGGATCAGCAATGATAATAACAAGAGATAAACTTTCATACACATTTTGGTCAATAACCTCAGGATCAAAACTTTTGCAAAATAAACAAAATAAAAATGTGCAGGGATTTCACATAAGCCTCCTCCCTGAAGAGCATCTGTAAATATCTTAAACCATTAATGTGTTTGTGGGGAGTCTCTTGTTTGGGAAGATAAATGGGAGTGTAATGAGGCTAGCATGTCTGAGTGTGTGTGTGCGTGCGTGTGCGTGTGTGTGTGTGTCTGTGTGTGCAAAGAATGACCTAATGGAGACTGCGGTACCCAATAAATTGAGGATGGCTCCTCCATTGACCAACACAGTTATTCCCTATGGGGGACACATGCACTATGGTGTGTTGTCACAGCAGAAATACACATTGACACCAATAGATCCTAAAGGACAAAGGGATGGCCATGACCAACAGCAAAACTGAGCTCTAACTACATGGGCTTCTATCTCTACTTCAGCAAGACAGAATCAACCAATAACAGGCAAACACGTGCTTGTATTATTTATTGGTATTGTCATAAATATCTTTAAATGCAAGCAGATACAGACAGTGACAGTTAGCCTGTTTCCCACTATGGTGTGCATACGGTGCAACATCCACTAATGACCCAATGAGAGCCGGGCCCTCGTCTCTCACACACACAAACACACTGAGCTAATGTACGTGCGTGGAGGTGTGGTGGAAATGGCTAGCTGACAATAATTTAGTGCTCAGGGAGCAGATGAGGTGGAGACAGTAATTTGGTGGGCTGTGTTGGGGAAAGGGGGCTTGTGGGGAGGAAGGGGGTGGGGTTTTGGGAGGGAGGGAGAGGGTTGAGGTAAGCCACAAGGGCTGCTGGTAAAGCCAGAGAAGCCTTTTGTGCCTGGCCAAGGCCGAGGGGAGCCCGGGCGGTGAGATAACATGTGTTTGACATCCTGGGTGGAGAGCAGAGGGCGGAGTGATGGGAGAGGAAACAGACATGGAGTGGGGAATCAAAGGGTTCAGGCTTTAAACAGGCCAAACCCAGAAAGAGCTTTGGGAGAAGTTTGGATATCGTTCATCCTCAGAAGTCTGAGATTCTTCCTTTTAACTTTCCATTTTTTGAAATGCACTTAAAGGTCACATATTCTGCTCATTTTCAGGTTCAAAATAATAATTTGGGTTTGTACTAGAAACTGTTTTCATGGCAGCGTTCATAAAAGCCTTTGTATTTCGTACAGTGCCTTTGCTACATCTCCTCGTTTCAGCCTTTGTCTGAAACGGTCGGTTTAAGAGCCTGTCTCTTTAAGCCCCGCCTTCCATAGAGGCCAGTCTGCTCTGATTGGGATCTGGGGGTGTGTGGCTTATCACAGGTGGAGGTAGCGCTAAGCTAGGTTGGTAATGAGGGGGTTTGGCTTCTCCTCTTATGGGGTCTTTGAACTCTGACTGGGGTTTTTGAACACAGGTTTTCAGAAAGGTGGAGGTGGAGAAAAAGAGAGAGGGTTGTTTTTTCTCATACTTTGGGAGTTTTTAGGTACACAGGGAACCCATATTATTTTTTTTTAATCAAAAAGTGCATTTTGCATAATAGTTAGAAACTAAATTAAACTTGTATTGATGCTGCTGCGACTATTTCAACAACAACAACAACATTGTCTACCAATAATTGTAACTTAACTGGCCTTACTTTCATACAGTCATCTGTACAAGGCCCTTCGACATGAACTGTGTTTCCCTTACAGCTGTACAGGCCTGGCACTTCACCAAGCCAACCACATTTCTCACTGCAAGCCTTTATTTTCAGCCAAGATGCACATCAACATAATAAAAAAAACAGCTATGTGTCACAGTAGACAGGCCAGACGAGAGAGCAAGACAAGCCCACACAGTCAATGGAAAATCTGCAAAAAAATAAGGAGTGAGTAAACAGATTTCAATGTGGAATGCTCGACAGTTACAGTTGCCAGGTTGGCAATATTTGGGATTCAAACCCAATGCCAATGGGGAACCAGAAAACATTAACGAGGCAATCTTGAAACGTTGTATGGTAAAGGTGGCAGCAACAGGAGGTAACAATAATTCACACATGCGTGCGCGCCCACAGGGGCACAGGGCTTTCTATGTCCTACTACTACGCTGTGAGAACAGCATGCGGTTAAAAGAAAAAAATTGTGGGGGTGACACAATGGGGGATTTTTGGAAAGTGTGTGTGTGTGTGTGTGTGCAAGTCCACCCCTTGCCCCAGTGGAAATCACTCCCCAAATGTATCACTCAAAGTGGTTGGGTCTGAAGCCTGGTAGAACATGGCAACGCTGATGCACACACCGCAAAATGCAGCAGCCATATCTCCAGACACACACTGAGCAGTCAAATGGTAAGTGGCAGGTCTAAAAAAATCTAACGTTAAAGATCAAAGTAAGCCCTCTACAGAGCACAGTGTCTTTTTCTTGAAATGTGCGGTGTAGCTGGGGTGGTAGGATGGCCTAGAGGAAAGGTGGCCGAACAGTAACCATGAGGTCGCTGGTTCGATCCCCGGCACCGGACAGGAGTGTTAGTAGTTAAACTAGCAGAAGCTGGTATTACGGCTATGGTGCCCACCATCTCTACCATTGTGTCCTTGAGCAAGACACTTAATCCCAGGGGCACTGACCCCCTCCGAAGTGTGGTAACTCGAGAGGGGATATGCGAAAAGACAAATTTCAATGTAACCAACCATTGACTAATAAAGTAACTCAACTTAACTTAGCCTAATCCTTTTTTCTTTCCTTTTTTTTTGTTTTATGTCCGGTCGATGTAAGCGGTAAAACGCTTGGTGCTTTCATGAGTTTATTACCTGGTGGGAAAATGTCCACACTGTGGCAACCCTATCAGAGTTACATCTTTAAGACAGGAAAAATATATGATCATTTGACAGCATAAAACACTACTGAGAAGCGTTTTGTTTTTGTTTGATTGCTTCAAAACTAAAAGGTTTAAGTTTAATTTAGCTTAAGCTACCAAACCATGATCATTGTGAGTTGTTCTACTTTGAAAAGCTGGGTGACCGATTCGCATCACGCACCACTTGAATGCAAAGCAAGGGGCATAAACATGGGACCAGCCTTAAGTGCTCATAAAAACATGTCATGTCTGCAACCAAATGCTTTGGGAGAAGCAGCGGACATACACTAGTAGAATGGCATCATCCAGAGCGGACCTGCACACATTTACAGGAACCTCTGTTTACTGCTTTTTACGGTCCCAAACAACGTTGCGGAGAGGAAGGCCCCCATGCATTCAGAAACGATTAATAACAATTGAGCATGTTTGGTTTCCTGTGGGCCAGACACTGATAGGGAAGGCAGGCAGACAAAGAGGAGACGCATTAAAGCCAGCCAGTAAGGTCAGTTTACTCCCAGTCAATGACTTAAGTGGACAGCAATGGCCTTGTAATACAGTCTGGTCTTTTCTTCCAGGGCCTCTCTGAGCAGACATGGCAGGTATTAGAAGCCTGCAGGAGGATGCAAGAGCTGGGGTCGTAAACACGTTCCCCTGTGTGGAGCTTCAAACAGTATAGGACCTCACATCAGGTTTTTGCTAATGGAAAGCCAGAGAGAACCGCGCTACAGCTAGGCCTCAGTAGCATGTTGCATTATAACCAAAAACGTGCTCTGTGTCTGTTTGTGTGATACCAGTGTGCAATTAAAAAAAAACTTCTTACTCAAAAACAGGTGTAAACACAACTCTTTAAGTCATAAGCCTTCATGGGTTTAATTGTCTTACTTGTGACAAAGAACTTCTTAGTGAAGGTGCAGCTGTCGAATGCTGCTATCTTCTCTTGTAGGCTCACGGCAAGAATACTTTAAGAGGGTGAAAAAAAGAGCACATTAGTACAGCCACGTTTAACATGCAGTGTATCATAAAACATGAGGCCTTGGGTTTATTCTTAAGAGCATTCGGTGCAATAAACATACTGTTTGTTGCAGTGGAGATCATAGATGGGCGTCTTGAACTGAATTGATTTGACCATTTCCCCCGTCCTTAGAGAATACAGGTCTGCGCAACAGTAGGGAGGGCTTGTCCTGAAAAGAGAAAAAAACAAATGCATATGGGTTAGCCTCTGAATATTCCATACATTACACAAGTAACTATTGATAAAACCGTCAGGGCAGGCTACAGAGCACTTATTGAAAAACCAACATTTTCTGACACATAAATTAGCCAGTAGAAATGGCTTGAATCTGAATGTTAGATATTCAACAACATTTTACATATAAGTCAGTGTAAACCTATTGCCAAACCGTACATTAAAAGGCCTCTGGTGTTTTCTTATTTTCATTTTCTGCTCCAACATTAGCACTATGCTGTCTGCTTTTACCAACATTTTGTTTGTATTAAGCCACAACTTAAAAAAACGTTTTGTCATAAACACACTCCATATCCTAACATATATCAAAAAGCTGTGTACACCAGCAGTGTAACCGCTCACCTCACACTCAAGATGTTATGCGACCAACCAAGTACTGCCTTTAACATGCTTTCCGACTCTGACTGCAGCCCACACAAGCGACACTTTTTTAAATAATTGTCTTACAGTTTGGAAAAAATGCTGTAGTTAGCTGATTGAACCACTTGAGCAAGACACAACAAATGCAAATCCCAGATAATATGGGATGTGTTTTGTGAAATTGTGGGGTGTAGAACTTTAGCCTGCTTCCAATACATTGGACAGTGTGCCATCTCTGCTCTGACTATCTCCACTTCATTTAATAGAGTATTTGTTTTTTCACTATGTCCCCCCTGGCCTAGCCTCTTGTGTTGGTCCACATAGTGAAAGGTAGTAACACATGAAGGAGGAAAAGGGGGAAAATGCTTTGTCATCGAATACATTTACAAGAAGCCTTTCTTTCAACACGGTTAAGAAGAAGGGCACATGAGGGAGCCTATCCAACAGCAGGCAGCAGCTGGAACATTTTGACATAAATCTTAATCAAGCCAGGCCTCCACCACCCCCCATCCCTGTCTCTCTCTCTACTCTCTGTCACCCTGGGCCAGGCCTGTGGTGCCGCGCTGGCTGAGGATGCAGGGGTGAAACGCAGTGTAAGTTTGGCTTCTTGAGCCATAGGAATAAGTGCTTTCAACAGTTTATTAAGCCTGCGTGTGCAAACCGAGTGCATTGATATGCTTTATAAGTCTCAGTGTGGACATTTTTTGAACATACATGAGGCATCGGACAAGATACTAAAGTTATAAGGACGAAAAATTAAGCCAAAATGATGCCAATTAGCACAATACAGTAGCTTAAAGTACGGAATTGCTAGGATTGCTTTTGTTTAATATATTTTTTTTTAAAGGAGGAAAATAACATTTTAAAAGTTCCTCTATTATGCAAAATGCACTTTTTCATGGTTGTTCATATTACAGTAGAGCTGCAACGATTAATCGAATAATCGATTATTAAAATAATCTGCAACTATTTTGATAATCGATTAATAGTTTTGAGTAATTTTTTTATGAAAAATTTCCAAATTATCTGTTTTCAGCTTCTCAAATGTGAATATTTTCTGGTTTCTTTAATCCTCTTATGACAGTAAACTGAAATATCTTTGTGTTTTGGACATAACAATGCATTTGAGGAAGTCAACATGGGCTTTGTAAAACTGACATAATTTTTCACTATTTTATGACATTTAACGGGCCAAACCACTAATCGATTAATAATCGATTCATCGAGAAAATAATCGGCAGATTAATCGATTATCAAAATAATCGTTAGTTGCAGACCTAGTTCATATATTAAAATTAGTGCTGTCAAACGATTAAAATATTTAATCGCATTAATGTCATAGTTAACTCGCGATTAATCACACATTTTTATCTATTCTAGCCTAAATGTCCCTTAATTTATTTTTGTCACATTATTTTTTCTCATTGTAATGCTCTTTTCACACCCATTCTCTACACCCTTGTAATTCAGTGTATTTCTTATAAAATATCATAATTTCCAATTCAGTGCAAATAGACAACAATGTAGACCCCCCCACCCTAAAACAGCATACACAAACATAATTGGAACTTCCTTCCGAGGCTTAAGTCACCCTTGATAGCGAAAATTTAAGTGAAAATGAATGACCGGCGGCTGCCACTAACGTTCATGGAGGTTTTGGTGGGGGTGCAGGGTTATATGTAGGACTTTTGCAAATGAAAAGCGTTCTTTTCTGTTCTTTTTCCGCGTAGTCCCCGAGTCACACACGGAAGACTAGTGAAGGTCGCGCAGCTGAGCTGGGAAGTGCTAGGTTCTGGTTGCTGCTTCAAAATAAAAGTCAAAATTGACTTGACGTTTAGCCGTTTTGCCAGTTCAATGATTTTAATGTGAAGTTACACTGTAGGACATGTTCCGGTTGACTTAACAGTAATTTACCTGTGAGCCATATGAATAGTTTGTGGTGTTTCAGTTGTTCTAACATTACTAGTTGATGCAACAGCATGTGATAAAACCACAACGTTTGTCATTTGCTAGGCCATGAAGAGCGTTAATCGCTTAATCGATAAAAAAATTGATGCCGTTAAAATGGGTTTGCGTTAACGCCGTTAATAACGCGTTAAACTGACAGCACTAATTAAAATGAGTCACTGGTTTGTTTAGAGACTCCCAAAGTATGAAGAAAAAACAACCCTCTCCGTTGTTCTCCACATCAGACTTTCTACAGACCTGTGTTCAAAAACCCAAGTCTGATTAATCTCCCCTTATAATCTCAAACAGGGAGAAGCCACACCCCCCCATTACCAACCTTATTTAGCACTACCTCCACCCTTGATAAGCCACACCGCCAGATACCCATGGAAGAGGGTGTTCAAATTGGAAACGGTAAGCAAAAGTATTTTTTGCATATGCAACCTATCAGCAAATACACGACAACAGCAAACGCAGGCTTGAAAACAACCGAACATGCGTAGGAATATTACATTTGCTGTCAAAATACCCACACGCGAGTTAGAAGTTAGAAAACAACATCCACGGTGTCTCCGGGGCACTATCACGGTGATCAGCGGAGAGTCTCGTGCAGGGCTCAATTATAATGCGGGTACATTTAGTCTAAGCGATTAGTAAATTATTGAGACCACCCACCACATTGGCTGGGGAAATATTGGTGCTCTGCCGGTTTTTCTAGCAAAATAAACTTGCGTCACCACCGTTTATGCCAGGGACACGGCTTTCTACATTAAACAACACTATCTATAGATCAGCCGACTACTGGCTTGGCATGCATACTACAGAGATCAAGTCATGTTTTCTCAACATGGAAACTTTTGAAACCGTAAAGGGGAAAACCTTTGCGTCTCCACAGTGAGAACGGGACTTAAGACAGAGGCAGAAAATACTAGGAATTTTTGTTTTTGGGACAATACACCACGGAAACAGATTCTAGTAGAACACCCACAGGTCAATTTGGAACCTGACAAAAGAGCACAATATGTGACATTTAAGCAAACACGAACAACGACAGACTAGCATCAATGGTATGATCTAATCTGATGATTTGATCTTGAGGGAAAACCCCTCTCTGCAGAATACAGCAAGTGCAGCACTTGATTAGGTACTAACAGCAGACGGATATGGCCAAGTCACCCATCCACCAAAGGGAAAAACTAGACAATATTTAAATGACGAGCTCATAATGGGGAACACTTCCATCTCCATGACAAGAAGACACAGATGACCTAAGCCATGTTGAAATGCCTGAAGCACACCATGTCCATCTGACCAACTCTAATACTGTGTTAAGGGCTGTCTGTAATTTCAATCATTACTGTTGCTCCTTTTATTCTTTACTTCGAAAAAAGAAGTCTGCTTCCCCCATTTAAACATGCAAAGACTGGGGGAAGTACCCAAAGAAAAATACTTTAGGAAATGAGAAACCATGGATATATAGCATAATATAACTGATCAGCAAAGGCATCTTAAAGTGGCTACAAAAAAAGTGTTTGTTTAAAGCATGAACAAGCTGTGGATGCTTTTGCTAACAGCACCTTGTAGCACACTGCTACACAGTAAATGCAACAAGGTATTTTACAAGGAATGTACATTTGCATTTGTTGGGCCAATGCACTGGTAAAGAATGGTGTTTTACTGAGTCGTAGTGAACTGTATGTGTCATATGCCTCCGCAACGACGCCCAAACCAAACACTGCATCAATTCAGTAGTCCATTGAAAAGAATAAGAAAGCTGAATTTTTTTACACATTGCTTTTGACATTCTGGATGCAGTCTTAAGTGTTCCAATTGGGGAAATTCTTAATGGACCCAATGATAGAGTAACCATCCTTTCTTTTCAGCTTTTTCTTCCCCTTGCTTTCACCCTTCACCTTTTCCCCCCATGTTGCCATGGTGTTTGGACGTGGCCTGTGTGTATTTGTGCAGGGTTTGCTATGTGTTACAAGTATCAAGCCTTTCCTTCAATACGACTGCAAATGCCAAACAGTGTTAGTGTCTGCAGACTGGTGTGTGGGGAAGTTGTGCTGTATAGGCATTGGCTAATGAAGACCAACAGTTGGAAGAGACTGAACTTCAATCAGTTGACTATTGAAAGAAATTGCTTTTTAATTAAGTCATGTATTCCTTTTTTTTTTACTTAAGCCGATTGTTGACATGCTGTATCTATGTTTATAAGTGTTATGTTAGTGACTACACCAAGAGTAGCATTCTCAGAGGATGGCTATGAAGTACCAGTTAAGGTGCTATGAGACTCCGTAGCAGCCCATTCATTTCTTCTGAGAGCAGTGTTAGACTTACCACTGTCTACTGCCACCAGGATGTCTGTTGTGGTAAGGGCTTCCTATCAGGCAATGACATTGCAGGTACTAGGGTGAGCCCAAGTGACTCGTTACTACATCGGTTGAAAGCGCTCCAACCGATGTAGTAACGAGTAGAGGTATAACCTAGCCTGGCTCCGCCCGGCTGCTGCGCTCCTTTATACTCGGAACTCGGAAATTTCCGACTTGGTAGTTCCGAGTTCCGACCTGTCTGTGTTCCCGTGCATCTGCTCGGGAAAGTATGGACGCCTAAAACCTTTCTCATCCAAACAACTAAACGTTAGGCTCTAACAAGTTACCGTTGCCAGGTACCGCTAGATCCATAGACTACAATATGTAGTGAAGTCGGAAATTTCCGAGTTCCCTGTACAACTGGAACGCACCGTCAGAAGCCGGCTCATGACGTACGGCACGACCAAACGTTATGCGATTGGTTGGCTAATCCAGAGTGGCACTGAGCAGATCCAATAGTTTGGGGGTGTATTCACACATGCCGTGTTTAGTTCAGTTGAAACGAACTCAGATGCACTTCCGCCTTCGGTGCGCATCTTTCAGACAGGTGTGAATACAGCAATCGCACTCGGGGACGGACCAAACAAACGCTCCGAGACCCAGTTGAAGAGGTGGTCTCGATGCGCTTCAAAACGTACTCTGCTGCAGTTCGTTTGTGGTGTGAATTTGGCCAGACTCGATCCGACCCAATTGCAGGAAGCACTGTGCCTTTTCTTTTTTAATAAATCGCTGTCAGCTTCACATTAAAGGAAAGTGTTGTTGTCGCCTTTGTTAGGAAGATTAGTTGTGGTTTGACCAGGAGCCCCGAGCGAATATATTACATTTGATAGACAGGACGCGTAAACATGCTGATGTGTTCAGCGACCAGATGAAGGAGTGGGGAGCGTCTCCCGCACAGTGACAACAGGTTCACGCTGAGCTTTGTATGAAGTGCGTGTTTTTACTTTGCATCCCATGTTACGGTACCGTCAATACCATCCCTGTGTCAGTTTGGAGCTGAGCCGCGCCGAACTCACACCCAGCTGACACACGGCTAATTCAGCTGTGTGTCAGCTTGAGCCTATTCCTCGCGAGCCGCGCGTCCAGCAGCAAAAATACAGTAAATATTATGTTTCACATCGTAGGCTACAAGCCACACATTGACACAGGCCTACATATTATAACCATATGAAACAACACTAATTTGATGTTTTTTTTATTGTATTTATAGGCTAGATGTTGGCCTATTTATTTATTTATTTATTATTTTTAACCCCATATCGTATCGGTTATATATTTCACAGTTTTTACTTCGTTTTACCTGCTTCTCTCCACCCCAGAATGTCTGTCCAATGAATGAATGACCTCAGATCACGTGTGGTTTTGCTTCGTGATGCTGGTTCACTTGCAAAAGGGGCAATATGAAAGTGGACCACACCAAACAAAAAAAATCTAAACTCTATTTGGTCTGGACCAAAGCAAGTGAACTAGCGGACTTTCCCAGTGTGAATACACCCTTAAACTTCAACAGACACCCGCCTCCAAGTGAGTTAACAGCCCCTTTTACACAGCCAGTGAAAGCCGGGAATATGCCGGCCTTTCGGCCCTCCGCCCTGCTGTATAAATGCGACAGTTGCGGAACGAGGGAAGAAAGGTGCGAGAGATTGTTCCGGGAATTTTACTACCTCGGGGGGTAGTAAGATTCCCGACACAATCAGTTCCGCCTCTCTGTTTAAATGCTCCAGCTTGTTGTTGCGGAACAGGGGGGCGTTTGACGTTCCATAGTCTATGTTCTAAACATGCGACCATGTTAGCAGTTGAAGGACGTGTGTAACCACGGCGGCCTGATGTCCCGTAAAAATCACCAAATAAAAGGAACGGTGTATAATCTAGCTGATCATAAGGTCCGTTGCTCAATCCAAACCCCCGCGCTTCATTTTGCAGAGTGTATGAGTCTATTTCTGCCCAGGAGAAGTTGTACAATGGGAAAGCTAGGCTAGGCTAAGTAAGGGATAAAGTATAGCGAACGGGTCACTTGCTAGAAATAAAGACCGACAGGCTGAAGCAGGAGCCCGACGAGCAGCAGAGGGCTCTTGTTCAGCTTGAATGTCGACCTAGTAACGGGGGAATAGTCTGCTCGCCCCACTAGACTGTCTGCTTCAGCTGACTGAAGGCTCCGGCTCAGCTGTTAGCCACAGAGCTACTGTTTTGCTAACACATTCCGCCGCCGCTATTATTATCCTAAGTCTGAGCGTATACCCACACTTCATTTCTGCCTACAGTAACGTGACTTCACACACTGTGTATGTGTATGTTTATGTCTGATTGGCAGATCTCTGCCTTCACAAAGAGACTCGCTCACAACCAACCTGTCACACACACACACACACACACACACACACACACACACACACACACACACACACACACACACACACACACACACACACACACACACACACACACACACACACACACACACACACACACACACACACACACACACACACACACACACACACACACACACACACACACACACAGAGGTGAAGCGGTCGGATTGATTTAGTCAGTTTGGTTAACTGTCCCAGTGATGTTGGACTCAGCGCGTAGCGAGATCAACTGGCACATCGTGGGGACAGTAAAATACGGCCCTCTTACTGCAAGCTCCAGCACTTCTGCTCTCAATTCACCGGCCAGTGTTGTTGTAAAGCAGCTGACCGGCGCGGCGCTAAATGTTTACGTCACACCTGACGCTGTTTACAAGCACCTCTTTCATTCCGGAGCGCTGTGTAAAAGGGGCTACTGATGCGCCAGCAGGCCGGCGTTGCTTGGTTCTGTGTAAATAACACAGAAGCAAGCAAAGCCAGCATATTGGAGTGATGTTGTTCCGTCAATATGCCGCAATCTCTGTGTAAAAGGGGTAACGTTTGCCAATTACAGCAGTGTACCTTCTGTATAAATGAAATGAAGTATGATGGTCTGGTAGCACCAGGCTAGGTATAACCCCTATCTTACAGGAACAGCCATGTGAAGCACCTGCAAACATAGCCTTATGCCTCATTTCCACCGAGTAGAGCGGGTCGGATCGGAGCGGCTCAGAGCGGGACAGCTCACTTTTAAGAATCTCGGTGTTGTTTCCACCGCGGACCCTACCTTTACTGGTAGGGCGGGGTTTATGACCCTACCCTTACTGGTAGGGCGGGGTTTAGGCTGGACTGCGATATCCGCCGCCAGAATATGGGTCAAACTATAGGGTCAAACCAGCCGCGTCTTTATTTATTCCCCCCGTGTTGTTGTGAGCACAGAGACTGCTCGGTGCAACTGATAGACAGTGAGCGAACAGCGCTGGCTACGTGACATCGTAGCAGTGGGACACAGTGTAGCCAACTGATTATTTTAATGACGAGGAAAAACATCACACAATAAACAGTGCCGCGCTCACATTTTCGCCAAAACAAGACTCTCTTCACTCTAGCCGAGGTGACTACACCGGCGGAAATGATTCTTTCGACCAACCAATCAAATGACGGCAGCGTGTAGCTCCGCATTTTCGGTCCGCTTTCAGGCGGCTAGTACCCCTACGGAGGAGTACTGAGATCTGGAGCGGCTCAGAGCGGTTAGGTGCGCTTAAACCGTACCCTACCCGACTTTTTACAAATGAAAAGCCAAACTACCCGGACCGAACCGCTCCGATCCGACCCGCTCTACTCGGTGGAAATGAGGCATTAATCAGAGACATTCCTTGCCCGTTTGGCAGGAATGGAAGAACACAGTCAGTTTACTGGAGAATCTTTGGTTGAAGGCCAGTGTAAGGAGAAAACATTTGTGGTCATGTGAGATATATGTTTTCAAGCCCCTCTCATTTCCCCATGGCCCTGAAAGAGAGGACCCCATGGTGCTGTGGTAAGCATGTTTTTTTTTCCACCAAAATAGGTATTTGCATGTAAAAGTAAATGTTCTTGCTGTCAACTTAATCAACTGTTGTGCCAAAGCAAATGTATTCACGTAGAAAAACTTCTATCATACGTGTTGATGAACTACCAACATATGAAACCATGTGATGCCGATAACTGAAGATTAGCCTGAAATGCTAAGAGAGGTAGTTTTTTTCTCAAATGAATTGACCAAACCCCATCATTCTTTTACTAGTCCGACATTAGTTCTGGAATGTGTGGCTAGCTTTCAGGATTCTTACTGTTACAATATGTGTTGTTATGGTAGTTTCAGAGTGGAAAAAGTAAGTGGATCAGTTTACCCCACAGCTGGGGAAAAGTGAGCTGAGAAAAAGACAACTTTTTTTTAAAACAATCATATTTTCACTGCCCTTTGTCTTGAAAAAATTCTGATAATGCCCATTTCTAGGAAACATCCTGAATTAATGGGAAATGTGTAAATTTGAGTGATAAATCATTTTAGCTCGCTTAGAGGGGAGCAAATGTAAAAAGTGGCTCAGATTACCCCGTTCTCCCCTATGCAGAAAGATGGTCATTATACTGTATAACATGAAATGTCAAAATGCATATTGCGTATAAGACTGAAAATGCATATAAAACTGAAAATGTAAAGTTAATATCTCCTTCAGCTCAGAGGAAGTAACCAAACTAAGTGTGAGATAATCAAAAGGTTTGGAATCCTCCTAGGTTACTGCAGTAACAGCAAACACTCAGTCATAGTGAGCCTTTGGTCTTTTCAACACCATCCTATGGAACACAGTCTGTAAACTGCGTGCTTCTGCCAGCCTGAGCCGACGTGGGACCATGATTCCTAGCTGCAGCCAAGTAACACTGCGATAAAGCCATCACCCAACACACACACACACACTTACACGTGAGTTAACATCAAAGGCAGTGCTTTGATGCAGACAAAGGCAGGAACACACACCCTTGAGATGCAAGATGAAATGACCGCTGCAAAAATATCCAACAACCATCTTGATGACTGATACATGAGCTAAACCCACTTGGAGTGTTTGTGTCCTATTTGCATACAAACTTACACACATGGGGAAATGTTTTAAATAAAGATACACACTAGTGTGCTTATTGTATGACTGGACAGCTGCCGCCAAGCAGCCCTCATGTCTCTGAGCCCAAGCACAGGATTAAAACATTGTCCCAGGACTGCACTGGTATATTTGTGTGTGTGTGTGTGTGTGTGTGTGTGTGTGTGTGTGTGTGCGTGTGTGTGTGCTTACTGGAGCAGATAAAAGAGGTGCCACAGAAAAAAAAGTTATGAAATATCGGTACTTTACCTCATTCTGATGGTCAGTGTCAACATTTCAAAAAGGTCCTCACGCTGCTAGCACGGCTACTATTACGATCAGAATACAGGCATCAAGATTAATACAAACATTTTACCCAATGATAATTTACTTTCAGGCGGCTGCGCCATCGATTTCCGCATTATCAGAGTCCAATCAATCTAATTCAAAGCTCTATCCCCGAAAAATGGGCCTCTGGAATTGATTCAAAGGGACAATGATGACCCGCCATTATAGAATAAAAATGGCTCAGAGTTCAATTGTTTTGCTTTTGCAGTATTTTTAACAAATGACCCAGTTCTAATGGAGGCAATGCAGGGTCAGCTGTAATAAGATTTGCTGATGGCGGGGACGTCGGGGCGTAGGTTGAAAGCAAGGCTAAATCACAATTATCATTATGGATCATGGCGGGATGTCAGTCCTTGCACATGTTAAGGTGACGCCGAGCACCATTCCCCAGCTCAGTAACAGGCCTATTATGATGGCCCTATTAGATCAATCTGTCAATTACTATTACTCAAACTGACCCTTGGGTCTGAAAGGATACAAAATGAGGGGAGATGGAGGAAAGGAGGCTTGGCTCATTTACTTCCTTTGATAGGGCAAGAAGCTTTTTTCAGAAAATTAAAGGGAAAAATGGATTGGCCCTGTCAGATACGGAAACACACAAAAGGCTAGAAGGGGGAGAAAAACTATACATTGGAGTGTTTGGTTAAGCTGTTGTTGCAAGAAGCTATGGTTATAATAAAGTAAACTATTATTTGGAGAAGAAGAAAAAAACATTAAAGCTGACTAGGCCTGGAAATCAAACTTATTTTTCTTTGTGGGTACAAAAGAGTTAGGTTGGCAGTTAATCATTGGTCATATTCCCAGTCTTGTTTACTTAATATTTTTTTAGACTTATCCTGATTTAATAATTTTCCTACAACAGATATTTAGATTTTTTTATTTTTTTTTAAAGATATTTTTTTGGCATTTTTATGCTTTTTATTAATAGTGCAGAGAGACAGAGGTGAAATGGGGCAGAGAGCGGAGTGACATGCAGAGAACGACCACGGGCGGGAATCGAACCCGGATCTGCTGCTGGGCCCGGCCCGGCCCGGGGGGGGACGCCCTACCAACTGAGCTAAGGGCGCCCCGATTTTTTATTATTATTTTTTTTTTTGACGGACAAGCCTCTTTAACCCATTGATGACTATGACAATCTAGGATGCATGTCCTTAATGCCTGAGGGTTTTCTGAAAAAATACTACGAATTGTCAACGTCTACCAAAACATTAATATCTAAGCCTGTGTAGCACATAGAAACATGAAATAAAATACATTTAAAAATGTAAGGTTCACAGGTTTTATTTAAACATGCTCCCTTAGCGCTTACAAATCAACATATTTTTCAAAAAATCATCAAAATTAGATGGGGGAGAAAATATTATAATAAATAATATAAAATATTTAAAAATAATGTGCTAAATGAGGTTATAATCCTGCTTCCTTTTAGCATGGATAGTAGTGACTGAGTGTGCAGTGGAGGGATAAAGATATAGACCGATATAGGAAGGAGGAGATAGCTTTATTTTATTATTTAGTTAAATTATCACTGGCACCATAAATCCGACTTCCCAGTACAACTGGAACACAGAATGACTCTCGCTGTCGGGAGCCGATCAGCTGGTCCAAACGGCTGTATACCACGGAGATGAAAACGAAACTGAAACTTAACTATCGCCTGGCTGGGCTGAATTTGAGTTGGAGCAGCAACATATAGCCTAAATTCTTAAATATTGTTAATAAATAGATGCAATGTGTTCTGTGATTTTCGTCAGTAGTCTATAGTAGACCTTGATTCTGCGCTCTGAACGCCACTAACTGTTCTGTAATACACTATCACCGACACAGCCGGCTTATTTTTTTTTTATTAATATTTAATTTTTTTTATTGACGTGATTTTCGGCAAACCACACCTCATGTGTATTTGAACCAATGACGGTGCATTCTATGCTGCACACGCCATGAAAATTAGATAAAGTAACTATGCTGCGCTACGCAGCATAGTAACTTTATCATCAATGGGTTAAGCTCTTTGAAGCACATACACAGTATACTTTGAGCTAAATGCTTACATCAGTATGCAGGTTTTGCAGGAAATGCATGTCATCGGTTTTGCTTGTATGTGAAAAAAGTCTGATGATCACCAAGTCATGGGAATACATCCTAAGAGAACTATGAGCATCTGAAAAACATTTGGTGCCATTTACTGGTGGGAAAGTATGGAAAAATGTTGATGTGCTGGAAACATTGATTGGAGAATTGGGGGATCTACAAAGTTATTGAAAGTTGTCTTCAGGGGAAATACATTTAATACCAATCAAGCTAAATGTTCATTTCAAACCAAAACTGCCAAACCTAGGTGAGTAGGGAACAGTGTGTTACAAAATGATGGGCAACCCAATTAATGTTTGTTAAGATATTCAGTCTGGACCAAAATGGCGGATTGACCAATTACCAACATTGCCAATCCCAGGGGCCCCAGCACTATTGTTGCTGATCAGGTTTCATAGGAAAGCATTATATGACTCATTGTGAAATATCAACATACCACTGGGGTCCAAAGACTTTCATCAAATCTAAACTATATTGTGGGCACAACTTTCCGCTTTTAGTGGTGAGGAAGATCAAGGTCTCAACAATCCAAAATTGTCATGTTTTAATAATAATCCTAAATTGCCATGCTGTAAAAGCACCCAAGGGGACAACTGCTGAATCCATCTCCTGAATTATTCTTAAAGTAAAGTTTAACTGTTTTGGGAAGTCTTTCTGTCCTACCGCTCTGCAGCTGTGTAGTACTCTGCCAGATTTGGAAAACTTCCTAACAACACAATGTGTAATGTGACGTTTTTTTAAACCATATATAAATCTTAATTTTAAAAACTGAAAAAAAAGATGTTTACAATGGTTAATTGAGGATCATTATGGATGGCATTTGTCTTATTTGTGTGCCATTGTCATCAATCTAGTCTTTGTACTTCCTCCTTGGTGAAACATGTTGACATCTGTTATTTTAATTTTCACATCAATGCGGTGATTATTCCATGAGCACTTTCCCTCTTGCTGAAAGAGCCTTTTTTTATGGACGTGAATTAAAACCAGGGGGATCCAAACCACACGACTTAATGTGGCTGTGAAAAGCATAGATTGAAAGCCTTAGGAGGAATTAAAAAAGCAGGCAAATAAATTCATTTACAAGAGAAACGCCACATTTCCGACTGGTGCAAAGTTTTACAAGCTCTCCAAATACGAAAACGACAATTACATGCTGTGGAAATGCTAAACAAATACAAGCTCGGTTTAGGAAGTCGAGGGCTGGTTGTGCTGAAAGAGAAACCTCTAATGCTTCAAATGCAGACTTGTTGAATTCTGAGGAAGGATATTCTCATTGGGAATCAAATGATAGTCCTTTTGAATACCTGGACCTAGATTAAATCAAATTAGCATACCCAAATATCGCAAAGCATTTTTTTCAAATAATTAACAAGTACTGATAGTTATCTTAATAGTTTGAAAATATACCATATATTTATCCAGAGGTACCGCTGCAAAAGTGAGTAAACTATGACACAAACTCTCTGTAACACTGCAACAAGATAGGTGAATATGTTACTAACTATTTTATCGCAAGTAAGCCCGGATTCAAACATATGAATTGGAAGTTGAGAATCAAAAGTAGACTTTGAACCTTGGAAACAGAGCCTGACCACATAATCTCCCCTCTAGGTCCATTAAGTAGCTGCTCTTGAGCTTTAAATCATATCTCCTGAACTTGATCAGAAGATGGAGGTTCACCAGTTATCAAGGAATCATATATTATATATTGTTCAGGTTTCCACAGTTCATTAGCACTTCAAGGACCTCTAACAAATAAGTGCATGTACAATCACATCTACAATTCCATGAAAATTAGGAAACAAAAACTATTTTGCAACATTCTTTATCCCTACTCCCTTTTCGTATTTGTTTAGTTTTTTTTACTCCCACTCCTCTCCTTCTCGGCTCAAACCCAACCCCCCTCCTCTCCCCCCATACACAACAAACGCTGGCCACATCAGAGCCTGCTGCTGGGGGCCTGGAGGGAGCCACAGTTCATTCCGGCAAGCTGCAGGCATTAGTAGGAAAAGTAATTAGGGTAAAAAGTTCAACCAATGCTACCATGTCTGCCGAGCGGCCACAACTAAATGTCCATCACAGTTAATACTGAACCATACAGTACAATGGCAGGCATTTACTGTACCCACGTATAGCCTGTACCTTAAGCTAAAAAAAGTGAGCATAATAACAATCAAAACCATTATATCTGATTGTACTGTCTAGCGAGAAGGTATAAGAGTGAAAAATAGCAATTGTGGAAAAACAATATATATAACACTAGCAATTATTCAAAAATAAATGTAACCAAAAAAAAACAGCTATACATGGAAATGTATGTACTGTATATGCAGCCCATTTATAAAGCTTATTCCCTTTTTTCATTGTAACAGCAGTCAAGTGGATATTAATATTCATAACCCAAACCCATAGCTGGCATCAGATACAATTTTAGCCATTTTAGCCTAGCGTGCCAATTTTTTGTCAAAGTTAAGTGGAAGCCCTTGACAAAAAGAAACATCTGGTCAAGGAGAAGTTATTTGTCTTTTTTTGACATCTCAAAGCAGTGTCAAGAAATATGACAAGTCAACGTTGCCTTGTATCTGCTTGTGCATAAGGATAGGAGTAATAGGACTGCTTGAAGCCACCATACAAAATGTATGTGGTACAATGCTAATGACTTAATGGTTATGTCGTCAGATGCTAAGAATTATGGCATTCACAAACTCTACACTAAATCTGTTCCAGTATATTGTCAGTTAAAGATGCCACCAACTGCCATAAAATAAACAAAAAGTCCAATGGGTTGATGACAAGTTAAAACGACGCTTCAAAAAAGGAAAAAAAAATACATACAACTGTACCAGCTGTAAAGGCACAGGTTTTGTTCTTACAGGATACCTCAGATCATATGGCATTTCATTCTGCACCAGAAGTGCTAATCTAAGCAGCCATCTGCAGATGTTCTCAGGAGACACATGGCTATACATCGTTGTCATCGATTTACAGTATATATCTCTTACTCTTAGATGCTAAATAAATATGGAACAACCAGTGTTAAATCTATAGTATAGTGTGTATAGCGACCCCATTAGGAATTCTGAATTACAACAACACCTTCGGCGCATCTACATGAGGTAAGCCCTTGTTGATGGCGCATGGATTTTAAACCGTCCATGTTTTTCCAGCAATACAATCAAGTATAAATGTAAGCAACCCAATGCTCATGTTTGTGCCATCTAACATCTGAAGAAAACAACATTTGTACTCATACATACTTAAATTAGTAAAAAACAAAAAAGGTTGTACTAAACTCTAAAACTCTACTAAATTATAATATTAATTGCTTGGACCACCGAGGCCCAACTTTAGGGAATGTAGTTTGGTGGTAAAGGTTTGAAAAGCCATTACTAATCATTCAGCCTGTCTGGTGTGTTTATTTGCACCACTTCCAGCACTACTCGGTTTAATCTGACTTCCTATTCGAAGGCGGAAAACTGGCGAGGCGGAACACATTTTCGACAGACATAAAACAGACATGCAAAAAAAAAAATTTAAATGCGTTGGCTGGAGTGAAGCCTGAGCCCCTGAATGCTCTGCCTATGCACTGAGCAAGTGCATGTGTGGGGGCAATGGAAAGGGGAAGTGGCAGACCAGATTACAGCCACTCTATAAAGACAAAGGGATTTGGGAATGACTTCATCATTACATTACATTACATGTCATTTAGCATACGTTTTTATCCAAAGCGACTTACAACTGGAGCACACATTCATAGACCGATAGCAGCAGCTACCACGTAGGGTCTATCAGGATCTATCAGGAGACGTTTAGGGTTCAGTGTCTTGCTCAGGGACACTTGGACATGTGGCCTGGAGACTGGGGATCAAACCACCAACCTTATAGTTGCGGGTCCACCACCCTATCCACTTCGCCCCCCATCAAAACCCTTTTTTTCAGTGAAGAACATGGCATTCTCATGCCCACAAATTGAAGACAAACTTTAAGAAAAATCAGTGGTGTGTGTGTAGATGCTGTTCTGGTATGAATGTATTCTTGAACATTGAGATATTCAATGCAGCCTCACAACAAAACAACATTGACTGTAAAAGTGTCATTTAAAAATAGAGTCTACTGGTACTGTTACTGACAGTAGCATGGACCCTAACACATCCAGTAGGCTTGGATAGGGCATGAGCGTGTGTGCGTGTACTCGTGGGTGGTCATAATGTGACAGTGAGGAACACCATAACCTCATGGTGGATAAAAAGCATCACTTCTCCCAAGCCCCTTAATCTGGTGGCTCGCTGTATACAAATGCTTGATGATTTCCATTTAATACACTTTAGAAGACAGATACATCCGCTCCACAGAGAAAAAAACCTGTCATGGAAATGCACTGAAACACTAGGGCTTAGTGCCACAATGGGCTTTTGCCAGCAACAGTAACAGTGTGTGTGTGTGTGTGTGTGTGTGTGTGTGTGTGTGTGTGTGTGTGTGTGTGTGTGTGTGTGTGTGTGTGTGTGTGTGTGTGTGTGTGTGTGTGTGTGTGTGTTTGCTAAGTGGAATTTGTTTCTCACTGCCATGCCATGTAATTAATAATCTGCATTTTTTTCACAACAGTGTAGCGATGCATTTTTACTTCTAGCACGGCACCATGACAGTTTACACAAGGCAAATACACACTAGTCATGCTAGCGTAGAAACTGAAGTCACCGCATATCAGCTTGTATAGATATTGTCAGTATGTTGCCCTTTAAAGATCGAAAAAGGACTCTAAAACCCTTTGCACAAACATTGGATGGTTACTATTGTTTCACTACCAGCAACATACATCATTGTCCAATAACTATGTATCTGCAACATGGGGTTTTTATTCAATATACTGTTTATACTTTTTGTTACTGGTTCTACAATGCCACTGTAAAGACTCATCTGAACAGATTTTTGTCATTCAAACAACTAAAAAGTGGGCTCGAACACTGGCAGGCTCCGGTTGGGTCAGGCTGGATTGTTTTGGGCCCGATCAAAACTCTAGACAGGAATGACAGAGATGATATTTGTGGCATTGAGCAAATGCAAGCCGAATGAGTGTGTAGGCCATTGACAAAAAAAAGGAAAAGAGTATCCATGGCCTCAAATGGTGACCATGATATCTGGTCAGAACCTCCATCTATATGAGCTAGAACCTAAAATAGTATATCCAGTAGTAATCTGCACGGTGACAGGGGACTATGTTGGTTAAAAAAAAAGGGACCACATCCTCTCTCACAGCATCTGGAGATGTTGTGAGGGGGTAGCTGCAAGATGGAAATGTTACTGACAGTTTCCCAAACCCTGGAGAACAAAGCATGCTTATTCATCACTGGACTTTTGCCCAAGAAGTGTGTGCACTCAAAACACCCACAAACAGTTAGTTCGCCTCCGTGTCGGCCATATAATTTACATTCATTGCACGAGAGCAGCCTTAAAAAACGACCAGAATTGCAATACCTGTGGATGTAATTAAAATGAATGAAAATAATAACAACAGCAACTAGGGGAAAGAAACACAAATTCTTTCCAGAAATGTGAGCAGACATACCAAGGTTTTGCAATGGCACCGGCATTCTTCACTAATTCCCGAAGCCCACTGGCACTGGTGCAGGGAGGGTCGCATATGTAGCTTTACTGTCAAGAAAATCACTGGATCTATAGATTGTTTGGACTTAACGCATAATCCTTTCCATTGATAAAATTATGTTAAGTGTGCCTGGCTGGAAATCCACAAGTACAGGGCTTCAGCACACATGCTTTTTCCCTTCTCTGGTTTTCCTTTAATTTGCAAATCTTGTAATCTAAGCCTAGAGCTGACTGAACCAACTTCTAAACCAGCACCGCTGTAGCGGCCAAGGCTCCAATCTGTTTTCCATTTAAGTGTCAAGACGGCATCCTTTTTGGTGGTTAACAAAAGCTGTTATTTCAAAATGATTATATGCTAAAAATTGTGTGAGGACCTTAGTAAGTTTATGAACAGGCCCCAATGGAAAGTACTGCGCAGCACCCGGAAGCCTTTTTCCCTTCTCGTCTTTGACCAGAGTGTTATTTACTTCTGTAAGGGGGAAGGACGAGGGCTGTGCCATTCAGCCAGAGGTCAGGGCTTTTTTCTGCCTTTCAACACAGTGAATGTTTTCGGCATTAGTGTCGAGAGAGACGCTTGGATGATTGGCCAAACCGTCAAAACGCTGCCTGTCTCGGTGTCAGTGAGGACATAGGAAAAGCAGAAGCCGCGGCAACGACGTCACAGAGACAAGGGGCGGCATGTCCCTGGAAAACATCAAGAAGGTGGTCTCCTTTCAAGGCCCCAGCTGGAGACACACTTCCTTTTTTCATTTACCAGGGAGGATATATTGAGTTAAAATTTGAGTTGCTCTGGAAGAGGAGGGAAGGGGAGGCAAGGATTTGGTATGGTGCAGCCAGAACAAAATGCCTTGAGGGTCTGTCATTTATTTTAATACACTTTCTTTGATTAAACAAAGACATGAAAATTCCCCCCCGTCCCAACTCTTGACAATCACAGGGATCTACACATTTGTTTAATCTCCTGTTTCTTGTCTGCCTATGGGGCGGTTCAGGTACTGCTCCCATTTCAACCCAAAGTGCCACTAAAAATCAATGATTCAGTCTGTACGCCCACATCAGCGCCGGCTAAGCTCCAGTTTGGTGCATGTGAAGGCTTCATTACAACAAGTTTGGTGTCCTTTGATGCCTCGTATTATTAAAAAAAAAAGACTTTCAGATGTAGGATTTTACGGAGCCCCGCAAGGGACATGGAGAAAAAAAAAAAATGGTTGAAAAAAATAAAAATAAAAAATATGAACAAAAAAAAATTGATATTATTTTGCGAGATAACGCAATAACTTTGCGAGATCTCGCAAAAAACTTTGCGTTATATTGCAAAACTCTTTGCGAGATATCGCAGTCCAACTTCCGGGTCAGAATTTAACTTCCGGGTCAGAGGAACAACTAACAACCATAACAATGGAGTGCACACACCCGTGTGGGAGATTTATCAACGTTTATTTTGAGCTTGGCCTCAAATATTCGGACATTAAATCAATACTAATTGTCAATACACACACACAGGCTACACACACACACACACACACACACACACACACACACACACACACACACACACACACACACACACACACACACAGTGTAGATGGTAAAAATTTTACTATTTCAAAACAGTGAACGTTTCCTAGTTTAATAATAATAATAATAATAATAAATTACCCAAATGTTATAAAGCTCCCTGCTTAATTTAATCTTGGCTTGATTGCAAGACGGACACAATGCCGACACTACAGCTGAGGAGAACTCTGTGTGGCTTTATTGGCGGGTCTGGTGAAGGCTATTATGAGTCGCAAAGAGTCCTTTGCACCGGATTAGGCTACGTCCGCGTTCTCCAGTGACTCCTTATGATCGGATAGTGCAGGCCATATATGAAATTCAACCGGATTATGCAAACTTTCTATTTTTCCTCACATTAGCTCTGATGTTTGTCCCTCAGTTCCCGGTGCAGCATCGCTGATTAATGAATGAACAGTAAAACAATCTAAATAATATTTTTATTAGATGATGAGGCCCATTGTAGTCCGGGAACTGCTGAAAGTGTGAATGAGGCTTTACTAACTTAGTCCGATGGCTAGTTTTGGAACATGACCTGCAGTTATCTTTTCTATTAAGACGCAGTGAGGTTTGCGCCGGGCACAGCTGCAGTGCTGCCAGAGCGCACAGGAACAGCACTTTTTCTCTCTCCAAGTTTGCATAATCCGGTTGAATTTCATATATGGCCTGCACTATTGTGAGTGCTTCAAGATCCGATCATATGGAGTCACTGGAGAACGCGGACATAGCCTAATCCGGTGCAAAGGACTCTTTGCGACTCATAATAGCCTTCATCAGACCCGCCAATAAAGCCACACAGAGTTCTCCTCAGGTGTAGTGTCGGCATTGTGTCCGTCTTGCAATCAAGCCAAGATTAAATTAAGCAGGGAGCTTTATAACGTGTGGGTAAACTAGGAAACGTTCACTGTTTTGAAATAGTCAAATTTATACCAGGCAGGCTGTGTGGGAATGGCTCAGGTACCATTCTCCCTGTTCATAGTTATTCGACCATTAGACTGACTTTGAAAATGTTTTAAACACACCACCACACATTCTAGTCAGGCAGAAGTGATATTAAGTAGACATACTAGGCAAAATGACATAAAAGGTCACATATCGTGTTCATTTTCAGGTTCAAAATGTAAAAAAATGCATGTTTCTCACAGTGCCATCTCCTCTTTTCAACCTCTGTCTGAAATAAATGCTAATAATACTCTCCATATTAGAGCCTGTCTCTTTAGCCTTCTCTGATTGGCTCTGAATTGAACTGCTGGTTTGAATCTAAAGCATCATCTGGGGGTGTGGCTTATCACAGGAGGAGGTAGTGCTAAGTTAGGTTGGTAATGAGGGGGGCGCGGCTTCTCCCGTTTATGACATCATAAGGCGAGGTAAATCTGACTGGGCTTTTTGAACACAGGTTTTCAGAAAGGTGGAGGTGCTCAAAAAGAGAGAGGGTTATTTTTTTTCTCCTGCTCTGGGAGTCTCTAGTCCCACCAGGGAACCATATAAATGTTGAAAAAACATGAAAAGGTGAATTTTGCATAATAGATGACCATTATGATGCATTAGATTTAATGTAGTGGGCTTAAACCATTTAAGAGTTCCATTCCAGCTAAATTTAACTGAAATGCTAATCAGTCACCGCAACGTCTGCAATAATTGGAATCTTATATGATATGGGGGACTTACAGTAGAGCACAGAATAAGACAGGTTAGGACTTAAACCATTAAAAAACATCTAAGGTCTTGCTAAGAGAGGATTTTTTAATCATGATGCGTAAACTCACCCAGCGGAGCCTGTGCTCTTGCAAACCCCCAGCAGGGGCCTCTTGTCAGCAAAACTATCCAGCTTCAGAGGACCTGAGGAGGAAGAGGAGTTGCGAAAAAAAGAAGAGGCAGATGAGAAACTAAATTATCTGCACACAACAAAGAGGGACATTCTTTAAAGGAAACATGTGAGGCCTCTAGTGCTGCCCACCCTCGTTCTACAGAGCAGCCTATTACCATGACAGGAAACGTGCTGATTACATTACTACTGTTGCCCTGTAATTCAATTATGGTCACGAAACATTTTTTGATGAATGGAGATTCCCCCCCCCCCCCCCAAATCTGTCCTTATTTTGCAAGTTGGAGGACCATGTTCCTTCGCCAGACAAAACAGGCAAGTCCACATACTGCTAAGAGGCTGTTTTTTTCGTGGCGTTTTTCTTGGTTTGCTATTTCAAAAAGAATCATGGGGCAGAAGAACGGAAAAAATAAAAAGATAAAAAAAGCTCTGCCTTTCTCCAGACAAAGCTTGGGGAAAAACATAAGTCAGAAATACATGACGGAATGGGAAATGAGCTGGAGAAATCTTCTAAAATGTTTCAAAAGGGGACTACGATTTGTTTTTTTTCTATCTCCTTGTTTGTTTTTGGTTTTCAGGGTGCAATTACAGCATGGTAAAAAACCCAGCGGGTATATTTATAAAAATTAAGAGAAAACATGTTGCATTAAGTGGACTGATCCCATATTTTTTCCCTGATTTTCTCATTCTTAAAGACGGAACAGTGGATCAGGGGACTGAAGGAGGGGATGGGGGCGCTTATATTGAAGAAGATGTTACTCTTTAGAGGACTGTAATTTGAGGCTTGACAGTAATCAGCCCGAGTTCCTGTGGTATGGCGTGAGAGCAAATGTGAGCCTTCCCCTAGCAGCCTTTAACACTCCCAACAGGATCCTTTCTTCTTTCATGTTTCTGTCATCAGACATCATTTCGCAGTCAAGATATTGAGCCATAACATAAATATGACTCTCGGAGACTAAGCGAAATGGCACATTTACTAAAATAAACTTTATGTGGGGAAAATATGCAACATTTAATGAATAGACAGACTTTGATTTGATTCCTACTGTAATGGACAGTAATTGAAGCAAGTCCTGCTGACTTCCATGTGGACTTTGGCATGCTTCTTTGTTACAGAGGGGGTGGTTGCCATGTTTAGATCATATTATAACATTACATGCAACGTTACAGACAACATGCTTTATTGTTAATCTTCATAGAAGAGCATCCGAGATGTAACTCTATTGTGAAGACATGCGAAGCAACCTTCACTAAAAAGGGCACAAAGATCTACAGTACATATTATTATACAGTATATTCATATTTCCTCAATGAACATTTGATATTAAATCAAGTGATCCGTGTCACCTCATTTTCCAGGACAACGGAAGATCATAGGTTGTAAACTCCAGAGAGGATGTGGATAAACGAATTTACTCCCTTTGGAAAACCAGAACTTCCCCCTCTATTCTAGGAACAGGGAGGCTAGCCTTATTCTAATCATCAACACCTATTTTCGGGTTGTTCTGAGTCCGCCTACCCACGGCCTCGCGTCCCAGACAATTGCCCTTTTAATGGCTCACCACAGTGCAACACTGTTTGCACCCCGAGCAGATTGCAATCAGTGTCCTTCCCTCCAGTGGGTACAATTCATATTTATTTTCTGCGGAGAGAATTGCTCCCCTTATGTGTTGGGGCTATCTGCTGCTTCTTATTACTGTGGTTTGCTTTCATCCACTTCCAGTGCTTTTCAAATGCTGCCATTGTGTGCTGTTGAAATCTGCCAGAAGACCGGAACACAAATTCGAGAACAACAAAAAGGCCACAGACCGGCAGAGCTATATGTCAAGCTTTCACAGCACTGATTGACACCTGCAGAGATTAAATGTAAACTAGCCATTTGCTCTGAGGGCTTTGACACTGGTATTATACTGGATTTGGCTTTCCAGTGTCCCAAAATAATAAGAATCATACATGTTATTTGCTGGCACCTTTCTGAACACACAAGCTACCGTACAGTAAAAACATGCAAGACAAGACATTTAAAAACACAGATATTAGTAAAAAATAATAAATGAAATAAATACAAATATAATACCATGTTAAAATGTATTTCATAGTGTGAATAATGAGCCAATCCGGGATATGCAATAGTAAACAGATGGGCTTTGAGTAGTTTTTTAAGGGATGTTATTGAGTCTGCATGGCGGATGTGTGTGGGTTGTGTATTCCAGAGTCTGGGTGCAAGGGAGCTAAAAGTGGGATCACCCATTGTGGAAAGGCGGGTGGTGGGGACAGACAGGAGGCCAGTGGAAGAGGAAAGAAGGGTGCGAGTTGGGGTGTGTTCAGAGAGATATAGAGGTGCAAGGGTGTGCAGGGCTTTGAATGTGACTTGGAGGATCCTTAAGTTAATCTGTTGATTTATGGGTAAGCAGTGGAGCTGACGAAGGACTGGTGTGATGTGTTCAGTGGATTTTGTACGGATGAAGATTCTGGCAGAAGAGTTTTGGATAGTTTTTATGCTAATATGTTTTGTGGGTAGTCCAGAGAGGATGGTATTGCAGTAATCCAGCTGGGATGTCATCACACGAAGGCATGAATAAATGCTTCAGAGCTGGTGTTGGATTGGGAAGGGCAGAGTCTTGATATATTGCGTATGTGAAATAAAGTTGTCCTTGAGATTCTTTTTAATGTGTTGGTCAAATGATAAGGTGCTGTCCAGGTTGATGCTGCAGCTTTTTACTTGAGTCGACAGGGAAACAAGGGCACTCTACGATTGTAAGGAAGCTGAGTGTTTTTTGGTCAGTGATGTTTTTGAACCAATGAACATTATTTCAGTTTGGCTGCTGTTGAGTTAAAGGAAGTTAGGGTTCATCCAGGATTTAACGTCATGTTGGAGGAGGGATTCAGGTGGCTAGGGGAGAGTGGGCGTGGTGGAGAGGTAAAGTTGTGTGTCATCTGCATAGCAGTGGAAGATGATTTGATGATGACGCATGATCAGGCCGAGGGGCAGGAGGTACACGAGGAAATGAAGTGGCCCAAGCATTGATACCTGGGGGAAACCATGGGTAACGGCAGCTAGCCTGGACCTGTGATTATGCATTCTTTTAAACTGCTGTGCCACTGTTTCGACTGAAATGGGAGGTTGGAGATGGGACTGAAGTTTTGTAAACGTGTTGGTACTATAGAACATTTAGCTCTGCTACTTCTCGCCACTCAAATCTATGCCAGCCATTGCTTTTCATTGGAAAAAAGAGGTTTAGGTTGGAGAAACATGTTTTCTTTTACTTAACCTTAGATACTTCTTGGCCCCAGCTGTTACTTCTCACTACTTCAAACCATTAACCCAAATCAACAAACATGTGTGCATTGTGTTATTGCAAGACAGTTCAACTGTCAGTATCAGCATGTTATAGTTCTCTCCTAGCCACAATGAATCACAGCTGGGTAATCTGCTGGAGTGGGCCAGTCTTTATCATTCAGGCTACATTACTCAGAGCCACCAGCAGCTCACATGCAGAGCTCAGCACACAGCTGCAGGACACCTTTACAACTTCTTCAACAGTAAAGTCAACTCACACAGTTGACTGACTTGATGCGATTCAAGAAGGCCAGCACATGAATGGCGTTTTTCCATCAGCACTTCTGGCCACACAGAGCCAAGCCGTGCCGCACTGATTTTGTTTTACTGTTACTACTTTTACTGTGCCGAGCCACGCCCGGGATGGACCTTCTCTGGGCTGACGAATCTCTATCGACATGTGAATAGCCTCTGCTGATCAATCAGATGACCCAGTCATCTCAAATAGGCTACATACAAGAAAACCTTAGCCTATTTCAAATGATAAAATATATGCAATGCACATTACAGTGTGTCTAAATAGTTCTCGGCATGGTTAACCTAACTTTAACAACCACATGTGCCAAATAACGAGCACTTTAGTTCCTTAGAAATAAGTCTGCTAGCTAAATTCTAGTTTTAGAAAAGAAAACACCATTGACACGACCCTGCAAGCTACCGTAGATGTCAAAACATAAACATGATGAGGTCAAGGCGAAGATTGGCATCAGACCGCCTTGTAACCTAAATTAATTAAGTTAATTCAAAATTGTGAAGCTGTGTATAAGTACAACACCATGACAATCCAAATTATGTACCACTTGTACAACGAAACCTGCATCTGACCCTTTTAACATGTCACGTTCGAGCCGCTGGCATTAGCGGCTAACTTTAGCGTCTAGGCCTTCCTACTTCGCCTTCATCAGGGAACTTATTTACAGATTTTGTTTTTGGATTAAGTAACTTTGGGTCCTTTACCACTCAGAGAAACGTGCCGTGCCCTTATACAGTGTACGGCAGTATCTTAGGAGGCTCAAATATGTTTAAAAGTGTCAAAGCATTGGCTCATTGCCTCTGGCTTTAACCAGCGCCACATTTTATTATTTTATTTTTCAAAGTTGTTTAGTTAACCTTAAATGCCTTGCCGATTGTTATTTGACTAGAAGTTCTTGGAATAAAGATTTAATTGATTGAAAGCCTCTTTACAGTCTTTGCGAAAACGCTGTATTTTGGATTTTCTGTAGGCAAGTTTTGATATGTAAAAAGATAAAACCTTAGGCAGCACAGAATACAGTATAGGTAAGATGAAGAAAAAAGAAGTGGACTAGGTTACAATAAACAAATGTAAAGAGAGAACAAAAATAGCCTCCATAAAATGCCAGTTTACCGAAAGAAAATCGGAATAAATCTTAAAGAGAAGATTTAGATTTAGTAGTTAGAGGAAGATTGCTGACTTTAGAGTGAGAACACAGAGGAGTTTCCAGCGGGCTTTGGCAGTAAGAAAGCACTGACTTCAGAGGCTTGCCACCGCTGACAGAGAGCGGGCCAGACCTAATCGTAGATTGACTTCAACATTAGGATGAGGCAGCATGGAGCCCTATTTAATTTTAATGATATAGCACCACTTAGAATGCCCACAACCCAAAACTGCATTAGGATGTGCCATAAAATATAATTTTAAGTGTCTACCTTGAACACTGAAATCAAGTTAACCAAAGTGTGTGTTTTTTTTCCATGACACACATTTTAAAGTAATTCTGAAAATACACTTCAGAGAACTTACAAAGACAATATGTTCTTCTGCCATATCCTTCTATGATCGAGGATTAGAAAGATAAATCTAGTGTTACAAAATATGGCCAAGGGAGCATTTGTGGCTGGCATTTCATGTGGTGAAAACAGCTGGGCTTCTGTGTAGTTCAAGGTATGGATCGTATTGTGCCGTCTTGAAAACAGATGCTGTGTTGTTCCCCTTAAAGAAATTGTTCAACATATCTTATTTTTAGCATGTTGTCTCACTATTGAGATCAAGACAAGGCAACAGAAACCATTCCTTTAACTGTGCTTGCATTTTTTAAGAAGAAATGGTCATATGTCGCTCGATGCTAGTTAGCTTAGCTCAAATACGGGTAGTCAATAGGAAGTAGAGTACAGTCAGAGGATACACTTTACAACATCACCCTAATGGTCCTGTGTGCTTGCTGTGACTTGTTTATTTACGATGTTATGTTGACCGCTATATTTTTCTGCACTTTGAGATTTTAGAATCAAACATTGGAAGGCTACCACGCAGGGCACATTCGCAAACCACCATGAATGTGCTTGTAAGTAGGTCAACAAAACAAAATGTTTGTTGATGAGCAGAATATATGCTATATAAACTGTATAAAAGGCTCTGAGATTAATGGTTACTGTCGCTTTAAGAGCAGTTGCTCCCAGTCTATAGTGTATAAGTTAAGTTTCGTTTTCTGACAGTTAGTCCGAGAGAGAGAGAGAGATTCATGCAAGCCAGCAGGTGGCTCATCGTCCCTCTGTTACCTGCCTTATTGTTAATTCTCCTGTATTGAGTTCATGAAAATGTTGATGTTGGTTGTTAAGCTAAGTTAAGCAGCATTGTTTGGTTGCTATGGCAGTTGGTTGTCGGCTTATCACGTGAAAGGGAGATGTCCTGCACATGCAGTGTAGCCGCTTGGCCCCATGTCTGCTCTTTGGCGCGGTCATGTTATGTAGAGTTTGTTTATTTTATTTGAGTATATTTTGTGTATGACCTTTTCCTGTATAATGAATGTTTAGTTATATCAGCCTGCTATACTGTATGTTTAGCCAATAGTTATTTATTTATTATGCCTTGTAAAACTAATGGTGTTTTATTTTACTGTTTTATAGAAAACTGGAAGACAGAAGATTTAAATAAATACGGCTGAAAATAATATAGTCTAAAGAAAGCAACGTCTCATCATCATCATGCCTTGCACTCTGATCGGTGCACCATTCCTGGATGCTATTCATACCTATTGATCTAGCCCTCCTGCTGTATCATTAAAACATAAACTATATGCAAAATATATAGTAAGGGCAACAAGCTTAAATTATAATATATAGTAAAGCAAACCAGCTAATTATTATGTATTTATTTAACTACTCCTTTAAAGTAAAAAAGAAAATGGTCATTTTGCGAGATAAAAAATGACAACCCCACACCTTCTTGTTTTTTATGTTTGTTTTTTTTCCACGGTGTTATACAAAGTAAAAGTTGTACAAATCATACTCACTGATATGAGGAGCTGGCAGAATGCGAGCGGCTCGCACAGGACCATGGCGTACCGAGAACAGCTCCTGGGCTTCCCCTGCCAACTGAAAGAAATGATTTAGATTAAAGATCATATCATACACTGTGTGCGCAATTATTAGGCAAGTGAGGATTTTGGCCATATCATAATTTTTATGCATATTTCCCAACTTCAAGCTGTATAAACCTAAGTGCTTATTGGATTTAAGCATACCAGGTGATGTGTATTTGTATAATGAGTTAAGGTGTGGTCCAAGGAGATCAACACTCTATATCAAGGTGTGCATAATTATCAGGCAGTTTCTCTTTCTCAGGCAAAATGGGCCAGAAAAGAGATTTAACAGACTCTGAAACGTCAAACATTGTAAAAAGTCTTTCAGAGGGATGCAGCACTCTTGAAATTGCTAAAATTGGGGCGTGACCACGGAACCATCAAACGTTTTGTTGTAAATAGCCAACAAGGTCACAAGAAACGTATTGAGAAAAAAAGACGCAAATTAACTGCCAAAGATTTGAGAAGAATCAAACGTGAAGCTACCAGGAACCCATTATCCTCCAGTTCTGCCATATTCCAGAACTGCAACCTACCCGGAGTGCTCAGAAGTACAAGGTGTTCAGTGCTTAGAGACAGGACCAAGGTAAGGAAGGCTGAAACCCGACCACCACTGAACAAAACACACACGTTGAAACATCAAGACTGGGCCAAGAAATATCTGAACACGGATTTTTCAAAGGTTTTATGGACTGATGAGATGAGAGTGACTCTTGATGGACAAGATGGATGGGCCCGTGGCTGGATCAGTAACGGACACAGAGCTCCACTTCGACTCAGACGCCAGCAAGGTGGAGGTGGGATACTGGTATGGGCTGGTATTATTAAAGATGAGCTAGCTAGACCTTTTCGGGTTGAAGATGGCCTCAAAATCAACTCCCAAACCTACAGCCAGTTTCTAGAAGATACTTTCTTCAAGCAGTGGTACAGGAAAAAGTCTGCGTCTTTCTAGAAGACCATGATTTTTATGCAGGACAATGCTCCATCACATGCATCGAAGTACTCAACTGCATGGCTAGCACGTAAAGGCCTTAAGGATAAAAAAATTATGACATGGCCCCCTGAAACCCTATTGAGAACCTGTGGGCTCTGCTTAAACGGGATATTTACAGTGAAGGAAATCAGTACACCTCTCGGAACAGTGTCTGGGAGGCTGTGGTTGCTGCTGCACAAAAAGTTGATCGTCAACAGATCAAGAAACTGACAGACTCCATGAATGGAAGGCTTGTGACAGTTATTGAAAAGAAGGGTGGCTATATTGGTCACTGATTTTTTTTTGACATGACGTACATTTTTATTTGTAAATTTTGAGTTGTTTTATTATTCTCACTTTAACAGATACAAATAAACAAGTGAGATGGGAAAATTTTGTTTTTTATATTTAGTTGCATAATAATTCGGCACATGTATTTATTCTCGTAAGAAAGACAAAACCTCACTTTTACTTTCGTAAACATTCAGGTTTAGGTTCATTAACATTTTGGATTGACCGAGAGCACTGTAGTTGTTCAATAATAAAATTAATCCTCATAAATACAACTTGCCTAATAATTGTGCACACAGTGTATGTGGTCCATCAGAGAAAAGATACATTTTGCACTCAAAAATACAAGCCGATATTAGAGTTATAGTTAAGCTTAAAAAACACAAGGCAATCCAGACATGTTTACTAATTGTGGCAACTTTGCCTACTGTATTTACAGGAGCCACATGTTAGGGGCATTAACTGCCTTCTGCTGTCTGACATAAAGTGTGTGTCTGGAAACAACACTTTTATGCGATCTGAATAGGTACACCTTGGGACAAGTATGTTTTCTCGCTCTGCACAAAATAAAGTGCTAAAGAGCCATCAAGGCTTGAAGCCTAGGGAGATTTCTGCAAAACAAAAGAACACAAGGACAAAAAAATATTTGTTCACACTGTAAGAGAAATAATCTTTTCCAACTGTGAAAAAAAAAATTCTTATAAATGAAAGAGGGAGGAAGGGAGGGAGGGAGGATGGGGAACAAGGGCAGTCCATTGGTTGAAGTTCCAGCCAAACCACAAAGTAGAATATACCAAGCACAGAATGAAAGGCCCAGCCGCATCGCAATGCAAACGAGCCTACACGTTTTGTGACAGAGCCAACCAGGAAGGGGTTTTTGGATACGGGTTGATACCAAGTGTGCAGGGGCCCATGATGTGTCTGTGAGCATGTCAAAAGCTCACCAGTGTTTCCAACAGATCCTCCAAGATTACGGTCTGTTTGTGATCATAAAGGAATAAAGAGGAGAGGCCTAACTGAATTGAATCATTCATTCATTCATTTGCTCTCACCAAACCAAATATCTGACATGTTCTACGTGTGTAAATGGGATGTTATAAATAAAGTTGTGGCTGAAGCCACTTTTTAGAATCCTAGTTAATTCACTTTTCGCCATTTCCCCAAATACCCTTTGACCACTCCATGAACTTTTTGCTTTCAAGGTAACAAGCCAACTAGTGAAAATGTAGGGCACGCATTTTCCACCCTTACAGAATGTTTTTGGATGACAGTTTAAAACAGGTGTCTCTGTTCCAGGTTACATGTACCTTTTGTGAATGATACCGTGTTAGAGAGGGGGGGGGGGTAGTTCACTCGTAGGGCTGTGTTAAAAAATAAATATTATGATATATGTCTCGATTTCTAGCTAAAAAAAATCTATTTATTTTTATCCTAATGATTTATTTATTGAAGAAAAAATGTCTCTGCCTTAGCCTTGAGGAAACTGATTGTATATATTGAACTATTGTAATCAGCATAGACCAAAATAAATCCATATCGGTCTGGCCCCGTCAAAACCAAAATACCCAGACCTATCGACATTTAGCCGATTATTAAAATATAATAAAATACACCATTATACAGAAAAATAAACAGATGAAACAAATTAAAACAGTATTTTCTGATTGTTTAAGTGTTTTACTTGATGATCATTGCGAAGGCTGAGTTGTATTTATTTATTCTTACTTTACTACTTCATCAACCCTCTTTACTTATCAAACAAGTGCATTCCAGCACATGTACAAAGGCTCAAAATGACATTAAGGGATAAACACTAAAGGCCTATCTATTAGAGAGGATTTTAAAGTTTGCTGTATTCATGCTTACAGTGTAAAGCACTTGAACGTGTGTGCGTGTGTTTGTGTGGGAGTCTGCCTGGCCCACTTTAGGCTCCATGTGTTCATATGTAATGCCAGTATATTAGGTCAATGGCCTGTGTCGACTCCTGGCAGTGTGGTGTGTGTAGTGGCACATTGTTCTAAGCGCAGAATGCCCCACTTTTTTGTTATTCCTTTAAGCGTTAAATTACAGTGAAACCTGCATTATCACTTTACCAGTGCTTTAAGCTGTTTGTTCTAAGTCCTTAAACCTATCTGAGGGGATGATCGCTCTTTTGTGCAATTAGTAGCCTTTTCAAAGTGGCGGATTTGGAGCTATGTTTTTATTCAAAGTGCTTGAGGCCCCCCGGCACTGGTAGATTAACACTGGAGGACACGAGCAGGCTATACTAGCACTGATAGCAGGGAATAAGAGGAGGCTGGCAGCAGGCTAGGGATTCCTGTACAGTCAAATGGACCTGCGGAGGGTGAATAATGGAATTTGCTGGATTAAATAAAGAAGAGGGGATGGCCGGAAGGTTAATGCCTCCAGGGTTATTGTGCATTACCCCGCCGCTCATCCTGGCCTTACAGGGCTCTGTGTGACATACACAGCCATCAGCTACATACCCACCATCACATTAGTGCCCTGCCCTGCCTGCATGCAATATGCTAAATTGCTTTTTTTCCTACGCACACAGTTATTCATTATATTAATTTCATTTGTGGCACACGCATGTTTTTTTTTCCTGAGATCTCCCGGTGTCTGATCTTCTGTTTTAATCTCTCAAATGTAATGCTATGAACTGTGAACAGATATGTGGGCCATATTCACTCACACAGTGCCTGGACATATTGGAGGTTTGCAGGGAGTGGGGGATCGTACGCTAACAGGTGCTTTCCTGTGGGCTTACATAACATGCAGCATGAAAAAATGATGATACTATAACACAAGGTCTAGATACTGCTTATGATGTTAAGCTGTCAAATAAACTTACATTTTATAAAGGCATCTCAGGATCAAAAGTTAAAAACTTTAGCTCTTTTTGCACGATTGTAAGGTCCATCTATATTTTAAAAATCTAACTGTGTTTTCACAGAGGTTTGTAGGATGTTCAATTGATGAATTTTATTTATTTATTTTGTTTTTAAAGGATCTTAACAGCAAAGAATGCTCCCCCATGGAATTAATAAATGGTAAATGTTTATATTTAAACACTAACGTTGTTGTAAACCCTGTCCTGTGCATGAGAGCCAGGTATACACCTAGTATGGGGGGTTTTGTGAACAGAATGACCTGTGACAGTGTCAATTAACCATTGTTTTTAAAGTATTTGCGAAAAATGTAGTCTCTCATTTCAAAACTGTTATCCCCACCTACAGTATATAAACCACAGAGAACAAACAAAATGTTGAGGCAGTTTGGCATAATGAACAAATTAAGGAACATTGAAAGTTGCGTGTCAACACAATATAATGGAGGAAAAGACCTATAAATGTATTTGTTAGCATAAACCTCATGGTTCTGTACAACTGAATCTCCCTGTCTCAGGTTCATATATTAATATCTCAAGTGTAAAACAGATTTTGGACTTTGAAAAATGTCTTTTTTGAAAGGCAGCTCTGGACAGTCTACTGACATTGGCTTGCAGACACCTTTCTTCCAAGCAGCTCATTTCATCTCAACACGTACTACGCAGACAGACAATAATTAGTCCAGGACCGCCTGTCTCTTATCAGGGCCACGGTGGACGACACTTCTGCAAGTGTACAGGCGACAGTAATCTAACATCACCTTAACAGCTCTGTCAGCATCCATACAAGCAATCACCAGTCTCCATCTCACGGCTAAAGTGTCAAAGTGTGCGTGTTACACGTGTATGTTCCTAACTCGGGGCCCGGGCCATTACAGAGGGTGTCGGCTTAGCAACTGTCACAAACACTTCACAAGCCACTCGAGAGCCGGAGAGCGAGGCACCTTCCACTGCTTACTTAAAGGCCCTGCCAAACAACACCACCCAGAAACATCCCGTAAACTTTCCCCTCAAAGAAAAAGCAATGAGCAGAAAAGGACTGTGTGTGTGTGATAACAGGCCAGGGTGCACTCTGGGAATCTGACTTCTTGGTGTTAAGTTCAAGTGAAACTAAAATATAAGGCAGAGCACCCCCTCACCGAGCTGAGATGTGTTACTGGGCTGAGTGTAGTTGGGCTAAAACAGCTGTAATCCTCTGCTCGAAGAAGAAGAATAAGAAAGAGCAACAGAAATATCTGCTCGCAGCACAGGAGTTGCCGCAGTGTGTGTGTGTGTGTGTGTGTGTCTGTGTCTGTGTCTGTGTCTGTGTCTGTGTCTGTGTCTGTGTCTGTGTCTGTTTGTGTGTGTGTGTGTGTGTGTGTGTGTGTGTGTGTGTGTGTGTGTGTGTGTGTGTGTTCTCACGGGTTAATGTACTGTTTGAGTGTGTGTCCCCTTACAAGCGCGGCCAGTGGATGTTTAGAAAAGAGATTGATTAAGGACGTTGGTGTGTTTGGATCTCACAGGATGTATGTGAAGTTTGCATGTTTCAGTGACAGCCTAGACATGGAAGGCGATACTCGGGTCGTTGAGTGGAGCCGCGGTTCCCCTAGTGCTGTGTGGGTCATTTGTTAAGTCACAGAGCAAGGCCAAATCTTCTAATGATTTTTCCAACACGGACTTGTGTGAATTTTCCGAATAAGGGCGTCTTGCTAAGGAAGATATTTTAAAATTGGCCCGGGCATAACGATAAAGAAATGCATTTCAACAGGAAAGCTTTCAGAAATAAATACATTCTAATATGTATGCACTACTTGCATTGCCTTTTTGACTTCTTGTTTTATATTATTTGTATAATAAATTGTTTTATCCGTACAATACACATCTGACCAATATATATCATGTCATGTTGACCGAAATCCCCCCTTTCATCTTATAATCGAAAAAAGTCTCCCTCTTGTGGACACATTTCACATTAACTTGAAAAGGCAAGAGTTACATAGTATAAAGTGATCTGTGAAGTTTAGAACAGTGTATTACAGTGTACACAATATCAAACAGCTAGGCTAACAGTGCAATTATACTGCAGTCCAATACAATAGCCCTGCAGCAAAATACTAATATATAAAAATAAGTAGTATGAATTGTTTTAATTATTTGTGTATGGCCTTGTTTGTGGTGTTGCATTGGATGTGAATTTGTCTGTGACCTGCCCCCTCCTTTCTTGTGATAACATAGAAATCATTTGTACTGTAATGATGTATCTAATACTGCAATGAATCATGACAATGTCCCTGATATACATCTGTTTTATATCTACATTCACGGATCATAATTGTTTTAGAGTTATCCAGAGAGTTAATGTGAATTGTCGCTTGTTTTTCTCCACACAGTTTAATTAAAAACAAGTAGTGAAGTTCAATAGAATATCGGTTGACTTGTGTTTTAGGTCTGAATACAAAGTAAGTGCTACTGTTTGAATCAAATACTGTCCATAACGTGGTCTGCACTGCCACCAAGTGGACAAAAGTGTGACTGCATTTTATTACAGTGGCACATTTGAATAGTGAAAAGGAAGAGATGAACAACTGCTCACTATTAAATTATATGATGAAAGACATTTGCCCTTTTTTTCCTTTTTTTAATCTTTCTTTAATGGTTTTATTTATTTATCTATTTTAATTGTACTGTCTTAATATCTGCTTCTCAGTCAGTAAAGCACTTTGAATTACACTAATAATGTACACTACCCGGCCTGAAAAAAAGTCTCACTCATGTATCTTGTTGGACCTTTAGCTTTGATTACGGCACCCATTCACCGCAACACATTTTGATAAGCTTTATTTGACACATAAGGTTGCTTAGAACCTAGACCTGACCAACTGAAGCAACCCCAGATCATACTGTACACACTGCCACACAGGCTTGTACAGTAGGCACTAGGCATGATGGGAGCATCACTTCATCCACCTCTCTTCTTACCCTGATGCACCCATCACTCTGGAACAGGGTCAATCTGGTCTCATCAGACCACACAACCTTTATCCATTGTTCCACAGTCTAATCTATATACTGTATATTCCCTGGCAAATTGAAGTGTTTTTTCCTGATAAGCCTCACTGATAAGTGGTTTTCTTAAGGCTGTATAGTCCATATCCCTTATGATATATGTGCATTGTGAACGTGGAAATGCTCTTACTTTAACTATTAAACATAGCCGTGTGTTCTATCGGATGCTTTAAGTGAGATCCCATCACGATCATTAAAGATTTTTCAGAATATGAGTACATTACAGTGTCTTGCGAAAAGTATTCATACCCCATGAACAGCAATTTTCAAGTATTCTATCGATTCTCAATTGGATTTAGGTCTGGACTTTGACTGGGCCATTCTGACACATGACTATGCTTTGATTTAAAACCATTCTATTGTAGATCTGGCTGTATGTTTAGGGTTGGTGTCCTGCTGGAAGGTGAACCTCCGCCCCAGTCTCAAGTCTCTTACAGACTCTAACAGGTTTTCTACCAAGATTGCCCTGTATTTGGCTCCATCCATTTTCCTATCCCCACCGTGAAACATGGTGGTGGCAGCAGGGACAGGGAAGTTGGTCAGAGTTGATGGGAAGATGGATGGAGCCATGTATCATGTTCCTTCCACTTCACAATCATTCACCACTTTGTGTTTGTCTATCACATAAATCCCAATTAAAATACATTGACCTTTGTGGTTGTAATGTGACAACATGTGGAAAAGTTCAAGGGTTATGAAAACTTTTGCAAGCCACTATACATGACTATACACTGATAACTCTATGGAAAAACTCATTTAGGGTTCAGCTATATTGACCTTTATTTGAGTGAATCTCAAGGAGCATTTTTGAGAGGAAGGAGAGCTACGATTTGACATGGTTAACTGGGGGGAAATATTTGAATATGACATTATTTTTCTAAAATGCTGTGGGTCTAAATCAATCTGAAGCCTCTATTACAAAAGCAATGTAATGGATGTTTTTGCCATGTTCTCTTGATAAGCGTCTTTAGCTGCTATGTTGAACAGTCTGGGATGGATAGACTTTTTCCATCAGTCCTAGCAGTGGACATGTTCGTACAGGTCCAGGGTCAGCAAATGATTTGAACCCAGAGAGATGACCGAATGTTTAGGCTACATGATCTAATCACACAATCAATTGGAAGGCCCATGCCTCGACATAGTCAACATGTTCAAACAGCACTTCTCCTTACAAATCATTTGTCACATTGTTTATTGATAAAAGCACAGTGTAAACAAGTTCAAAAAGAGCTCATCTGTGATCTTACAACAGTTTGTATAACCAAACCATCTGCATCTCAAGTTATCTATAAGTTGCATACAGTATTTCATTTAAGGCGTGGCACTGCTTTCTAAAAGTCATCTTACATCTGGGGTGTTTATTTGAATAACCTTGTCTGTTAGCGTCTGTATATTTCTCCTTAACAGCCATTGATAACGGACATAATCTATTACATTAGTTTTGTTCAATATCCTGAAACACAAATCTCAACTTCTAAAGGGCGTGTTCACACCAGCTTTGTTTGTGGTGGTTGAAATGAACCCTGGAGCGTTTAAGCCCTTGGTGCGGTTCAGTTGGGTTGGTGTGAACGCAGTCTGAGACTCTGGTTAGCACTAAACAACCGGACTCTGCTCTGCTCTAAAGAGGTGGTCTGGGTCCGCTTGAAAGTGAACTCTGGAGCAGATCATCTCTGGTGTGAACCCCATCCGCACTAATCACAGGGAGTGTAGTATTAACGCATCATTTAGCAGTTTTTTGCATTATGTCTTTCATGTTATAAAGTTATTTAGCGCACGTTGTCAGAGCATACGTTACCCATGCTCCACCCGCTACAGTCTGCTGCTATTGTAACGTGGGCTAACAAGAAAGCAGCCCTGCATTTAATAGATTCTGGCTGTAACAATAAGGCTCCACAAATTAGGCATGAAAATAACTTGCCTATGCTCTGTGATGTAGGCAAAGGTAGAAATTGCGAAGGGGTTTGCCTTTGAACCATGAACTGTCTGACAGCATTTCCGTGCACGTGACTTTGGTTTACAATGTATAGTCCTGTTTGAGTATAGCCTTTGTGAACGCCAACCGAAACATCTAAAACAACAAAAACAATGTATCAGCTCTCAACTGGTGCGCACCAAAGAAAAGCAAACTACTGGGTGCGAACACGACCGAAAGCAGTAAACGATGCATTAACTTAACTTTCCATAATCATTCATAGCACTATTCTGAAGGTTAATACAGCAGGATTAGTTTTTATGTTGTTAATTGTATGATTTATATTGTTAAGTACCTGTACATAATATTATAGCTGTATCCAAATTCTGTTCAGGAAAAACGTTGGACACTAATATGTTGTAAAAATGAAATAAAGATTTGAACTCTGGCTTTATCCAACATCAACTAATTTTTTTTGATGAGGTGAACGTTGTGAGTTCACCTTTGAAGAGTCTATCAGCCCTTCAAGTGCTGTCCAAGAGAGCTATAGCAACTGATTATCTGAATATATTGAATATATTATATATCTAATATTGCAAATGGAAATGAATGGCACAGAAGGGGGTCCAGTTAGAATATGGCAGAGGTTGCATTAGGCTTGTGACTTACAGACACGCTCCAGACCTGCATCCCGTCAGTGTAGCCCAGCATGAGGCAGAGAGGAGGGTCAGTGGTGCCGCTGTGCATCTCCATCAACTCTGGGTTACGGGCAGTGTCTGTGCAAAATACAAAAAGGCACACATTATTAGAATGAATAATATCATTTAATAAAAGAGGATGTGTCAACCATCTAACACCACGAAACACTGAACAGTTAAATTACTGATGGCCTCATTGTCATGTAATCATTTCCTGAGAGTTCACTACAAATACCATCATTCGAAATCGTCATCAAACAACAGAATTTGGGGTAGAGTATTAAACTGAACACAGCCATTTAGACTGCTGAGAACAAAGTGTACATGAACTTGTAAACTGTAATTGTTTGAGTCGGAGATGAATCACTGTTCTTTCAGAATCCGAGTACCTCTGTGTAGTTAAAACTCTCTCATTACTCAAATAAAGCAAAGGGAAGTTATCGGACAGGTTATATGCGTACCGTTAATGTCAGCTTTCTCAAATCGAACCCAAATGACTTTCTCCTTTTCATCAGTGGGGGGAGCTCCAGTGTATGCCTGTGGTTAGAGAGACACCAGCCGGGAACACATTAACACAATATATACAGTACCACATTTAATTTACCAGCTAAAAGTGTATTTATAGTCATTAACACTCGAAGAATAAAATGGTTGTGATTAGGGCTGTCAAATTAACGTGTTCATTTTGATTAATTAATCACAGAAAAATTAACGCGATTAAAAAAATGAACGCAGATTAATCGCACTTTGACCCGGTGCAAAAGGGGTGAGACAATAGCGGAGCTGCACCTGTAGTTTGCTGACACGGCCCGCACGGGATTAAAGAGTAAAGAAAGAAGCATAGAGAGGGCTCTATAGACGTTTTATGGGAAGCTTCGGTCAAATAAGCATGAAGGTAGGAAGTTATCTTATGTTATTCTCCGCAGTGTCTGTGCTTTATTGATTTAGTGGGTGCGTAATTAACAATGTAGGTTCAAAACTCTCAGTATCTCTCAATCCTCCGTCTCACTTTTGTTTGGTAGCTGCCTTGTCTCCCGCATAAACGGACCCCACCCCACCCCCCACTGTCACTCTTCCTAGCATATGCAGCCTGCATTTTTTCCTCTTTTGTGTGTGTGTGTGTGTGTGTGTGTGTGTGTTTCTGTGTCTGTCAATATTTTTGGCTATGAGTAGGACGATCGATGGTGAATGATTCGGCATCTGTGGGTGTGGCAGTGCAGCGCTGTCTGTTGTGGGAGATAGACAGTCTTCATTTAGCCTGCTTGTTTTTTTGTGGTTTTAAGTAGAAAATTTGGCGATGTTCCTAATTTTATTTCATGTAGCAACCTGGCTGAGGGGAGGAGACAGAAGTTACCAGAGAGAGAGAGAGAGAGAGAGAGAGAGAGAGAGAGAGAGAGAGAGAGAGAGAGAGAGAGGGACAAACTGTAGACTATACAGCTGTTTATAAACAGGCATAAAAGTGTCATATAAGTATGCGATTAATTTAGATTAATTAATCACAGAGCCTGTAATTAATTAGATTTCTTTTTTCTATCGCTTGACAGCCCTAGTTGTGATATGAGTCATCCTGCTGGACCTGGTTAAAGGCGCCATGTGTAGAATTGAGGTTTTTGTCTGTTGTATCCCCTTTTGCTGTAATTTGTGTTTACTTAACATCGATGGCTTACATTTTTCCGACACACAGAAAATATGTTTTTAGAGTCATTTACAACTTTTTACAACCCCTTAGTTTTCATTTATTTGGAATAATGACTGGAATAATGTATGGAAATAAAAGCAATACCATTTTGATTGTGAAGGATTATTTATCTGGAGAAACTTTGATGAGTTTTGTAACTCTATAACAATTGCATATTGCACATTGTAAATATATTTCATCACATTGCACATTTCAATTGAACTTATCTACTTTTGACTTTCTATTCTATTTTATATATACTGTTTTATATTGCACAGAAAACTCCTTTGTACTACTTAGTATTTAGAATTTATCTTATGTAAATATTGTTTATGTTTATCTTGTTTATCATATTTAACTCTATATATTTTTATTTTATCCTTCCAACTGCACTGTGGGCCAGAGATAAACACCATTTATATTCTGATGTATGTCTTGCATCTATCAGAACTGACAATAAAAGACTTTGAACATTATGGAGCTGGTAGTCTTTTGAACGAAACTCCCCTTGTCATGTTGACACCAGAGTCACCAAATGACAAAAAAAAGGATTTACAAGCAAAGTTGTTGTAATTTTGATCAAAACGATTAAGCCTTGGTATTATTGCTGTGTTGCAATTCCATCTTAAATACTGACTAAATAAGGTATATAGAAATATGTATGTGAAAAATAATTAATATAGCAAAGATAGTGAAATCATCATGCTTCACAGTTTTACACTGACTATATTGTATATTGCCTGTGTTGAGTATACGTTCATTGTGAGAGAAGGACAAGTTACCTGGGGGACCACATCCTGCAGAAAGGTCACCACACTCTCCATGTAAGACTGCTCCCTGTGACAGAGACAAAGCTTAGGTCATCTCTAATGATAATGCATTTATGGACAAGGTTCAGTCAAACAGCTCATCAATACCATTTTCCCGCAGCATGCACATAGGTTCATCAAACATACTCTGCATTCCAAATCACATACTTTTTCTTTTTACTACACTACATACTAAAGTACAGAAGAGTTTAAGGGCCACAGGAGAGAAAAATAAATCAGGTAAGGAAGATTTTTTTTTTCCATTATAGCGAGAAATGTCTAGAATAAAGACGAATAATCCAAAATGCTATTGGAGTTAGCAGGGCATTTATGTATTTTCAGCATACTACAATTGACGTGCATACTGGGACATCCTAAATATTTTTCTGGCTGGCATACTAAATAGTAGGGAAGTATGTGATTTGGAGCGCAGTTACGCAGGGATACTCAAAATGATCTTTAAGAAAAAAAATAGAATTAATGTAGGTATTTAAAGCCTCTCAAAATGTGCTTTTATTTCAGCCCAAATTTAAGTCATTCTTCTTGCATTTTCCTACCCTTTTAATGAAATGAAAGGCTTTTGAACCAGTTGTATTATTTTGGGTTTCATTTACTCAAAGTATAATATCGATTGTTGTTTATAAAATTGTAATAAACGGCAAAAAAAATTATTCAAAAAGGATCAACCAAAACCTTCACCTTTACTGTTGCACATATAGTCCCTACCCCAAAACAGTTGGTCCACGTACTCATCCCACAAAGCCCCTTTCTGAGCCAGGAAAAAACACTGGGACTGTGTCTTATTATTGGTGTCCTGGACCTCTAGTATACAGTATACAGTATTATACTTTCAGTGATTACTAAAAAACAATAAAACATATTGAAGATTTGTGTCCTTACGTAGCAGCTTGGGCTCGCACCAGAACCCCTCCAGCACAGCGACTAGGTCTGCGTGGAGAGTCCGAAGCCATTTTCTTCTTCTGATTTTCTATCCTAAAAAAGATGGTAGAAAAGGATATCTTAACATGACAGCAGAATAGACACAACACCAAGTATTCATTGGCACACTGACTGAACACACACTAACACTGAAGAGCAAGGTGTTGTTTTCTCTGCAGCATGAAAACATTGCTGTGAAGTAAGCTTTCTGGAGGACACTATCCCTGCATTCCGAATCGCGCACTCTTTCTTTTTTTCTATTCTACATACTACATCCGACGATAAAAATAATCTAGTTAGGATGCAGTAGGCATACTGTTGGGACATACTTTTACTTATTTATTTCATCATAACATTGCGCCTTGATCTTGCCTCTTACTTTTATATCCGTCGCATACCCGTTGCACACTGGATTATTGGTCAGGATCGCCCATATAGGATGCAGTTTTTAACACTAAAAATCTTGGCCGAATGTAGTACATCCGGGTCTTTATAACCATCCTAAATCTGGCCACAAGTATCGGGACATCCTAAATCTTTTTTCTACCATACTAAATAGTAGGAAGTATGCGATTCGAAACACAACCAATGTGTGACAGGTCACCAAGTTTAGTGGTATTTGTTTGCCAGAAAGATTGGCATTCTTCTAGCCCAGTGTGGATGTTCTAAGTTAAAAGAAGGGAAAGTATTTGGATTCGTATTCGGTGAATAAGCTTGTGTGATACGGCTGGTCTCAAGAGGACTGAACAGTGAACTAAGCCTGAGGGGAAAAACCACCATTCACTGGACTACTCATTACATTACATTACATGTCATTTAGCAGACGCTTTTATCCAAAGCGACTTACAACTGGAGCACACATTCATACACCGATAGCAGCAGCAGCTACCAAACAGGGTGCAAGCTAACTATCAGGAGACATTTAGGGTCGGTTCAGTGTCTTTGCCCAGGGACACTTGGACATGTGGCAGGGAGACTGGGGATCGAACCACCGACCCTATAGTTGTGAGTACATCACCCTATCCACTTCGCCACAGCCCCCCTACTCTTAGTTAGCGTGTCTGAGGTCCCCTTTAGGATACAGATACAGAGCCTAGACTCCTGGGAGAGCTAAAAAAAAATTGCTCCTTAGTACTCAACATTTGATTGAACCTCCCAGTCCCTGACTTTGTTGCAGTATTGCAGACAGGTTTAAATGGTTAGCAGGAGACCTTGGAGCTAGCCCTGAACATGATGAGAATACTGCAGAAGCTAGTCAATTAATGAATGATTGTTTTAAATGTTTAGTGTCATAAGGGGCGGCAGTGGCGAAGTGGGTAAGGAGATCACCTCTGGAGTGCAGGGTCAGAGGTTCGATCCCCCGCCTACCTACCACATGGCGAAGTTTCCCTGGGCAAGACACTGAACCCCAAATTGGTCCCGATGGTTCAGAAGGCGCCTTGCATGGCAGCAACTGCATGGGTGAATGCGGTAAGAAATGTAAAGCGCTTTGGGGCTGAGAAAATCGGCTAAAAAGCGCTATATAAGTCAAGTACATTTACCGTTTACCATGCCCCTAAAGCTTACCATCCCATACGGATTTAGATGAAACCAACACAAAAAGACATTTCATTTACAGCTTCCGTACCAATAAATACACACAACACACTCTACTTTGCACAAAATATAGAGAAACATTGCAGCAGCCACAACAAGATCGTGCAACCCATAAACAGTCCAACTAGAGCTAAGCATTTCATAAATTAAGTAAATTATTGAACAGACCAAAAATCATTGATACTACAAGGCCATCTTTCTTTTAGCCAATGCTTGTTCTAAAAAGTCTGCCAATTAAAAAAAGTTGTACGTTCAAACAACCATACTAACATAGGCCTAATCTGTATCCTCCTACCTTATATCTTTTACTTTAACTTTGTTTAATAATTGCAATCTTCTATCATGATAATATATGGACAATTTAAAGCTAAATTAACTAAATCAACCACTGTTGCACTTGCAAAATAATGAAAGGTCTTGATAAACTGAGCTTCTCAGGGCAGCAACATTCAGTTGTTATATCTCTTTCAGAGGGACTTTTCCATAAAGCTGAGAATATCGAGTCACACTATCACACCGGCCCAACGCGTATGCAACGATGTCAACAACAGGAGATACCGGGCAACATGCAGTTAACAGGGTTTCCATGGACAGAGAGGAGAGCGTCCCTGGTAAAACACACACACACACACAGAAGCTTTGCCTATGTCAGCCTCGGTCGCATAATATCGTCGACATTCATTAAGCTAGCAACCAGCTCACCAAAACGAGCGACAATTGTGACAACTGCCAAGTCAAAACAATACAGCTATTGGGCTAACGCTGTAGTTGTATTGGTAGATAAGGACTCCAAAGCTAACTGGGGTAGCTAGCATTAGCTGATAAAACTCCACTCCAGTGACAAAACGACAATGTAAAAGCGTTGAAGCGGGACATGCATGTGTCATGTTTTAGTAAGACATTGTTTTAAGGCGGCTGTGTTTACGAACCGACGAGCAGAACGTTGACTGGCTCCTTGCTTGTGGGATATGGACTTGTGTGATGGTCTGAAGAGTTGTTCCACAAAAAACGTCAACACACAAACAGAATCGATTTGCGGAACTGTGTCGTGTAACTGAAAGCCAATCAGAGCACAGAAACGGTTCGTCTACCCAATCAGCCAACGCTCTAGGCGGGACCAAGGGCTGCGTCACATATCAAAAACAATACATTGGACCAAATTAAACTCATCTTGTGTACACATTGTAGGTTATGTATTTTACTGTTGTTGGCAGAAGTGACTTTGGTTTCTTCTGATTCAGTCACTCAGTAGGCTAATACATATTTCTGAGCAGTGATCACGTGGTCTCGCGAGGCTGTGTTGTGCATTGTTATGGCACACACACACACACACACACACACACACACACACACACACGAGCTGAGCCCCTCCGTCGTCTCCGTGCTGCTACGGCTCTCAGGCTGAAAGGTTCTTTTTCGCGATGAAAGTGAACGATGATCGATAAAAAAAAAAATATTGGAAAACATCAACTAACTCTAAATCAGAAATTAAAGGAATACTTCACCCATACGGAACCGGCGTTCTATCATTATAAAATCACTATTATAATATAATGAATGAGGTTTTTCTTCCCTCAGTCTTCCCTCAGTCTTCCCTTGGCCCAGCTGTCCTTTTAATTCTAACCCTACATTTTTACTAGTGTGATGTCACACATGGGAAAATGTAGGGTTAGACAGTGAGACCATAAAACACTCTTTCTGCCTTTTCTCAGGCTAGGATGAACCAATTTCTAAAATGTTTGCACATTTATACTTCATAGGATCTCAGAGTTCAATACACCTTCATATTTCCACCGGTGAAGTAGGTCTTTAAATTATGCAAGGCTGTCTAACTAAATATATCTAACTGTATTATATGACTTATCTGCTATTTATCTGTATCGGTAACATATCGATTGGCATAGGACAAAGAAGGGGAAACGAGGAAAATCAGACAACACTAAAACAATATATAATAATGTAATGTTAATTTAAAATTTGATGTTTATAGGCTATAGCCTACATATTTATTTATAATATTTCATCATCATCATTCATATATCACTTTTCTTGTGGAACTTGTGGATATTGTTGAAGGAAGTCCACTTCTAGTCCAACTCTAGGCAGATGTTCAGTCACTCTTAACTCCATTTGTAGATGATTTGCCTCACGGTGGACCGATGGAGCTCAAACTTTTTTTTAAATGAATGTATAGCTGTCCCAAACAAATATGCAACATCTCTATTCCTGAGATCATTGGTTCTGTCCTCTTGGCATGTCTGACCTGTATGGGTTCACTCTGGTGAGCCTAAACTGACCTGGTTTGATCTCTGTTTTATCTAGTGCCGCCCAATTTCTTCCCTGAAGATCTCTCACTACATTGGTCCATTTCATCACTCAATTGGGATCACCTGATTGTGTTTACCTGCTGGATTGAAGCAATGCAGCTCAGGGTTCACAAACTTTTGCACATACAAAAGTTGGCAAATAATTAGTTTTATTTGTTTTAACAATTGATTTCTGGAGAAGAAAATGTGGAATTGATAAACAGACATCTGGTATTTCATGTAAAAAAAATACTGGTATTGATAAAAAATGAATTATTATGGTTAAACTCAATACAATTCCAAACGGCTCAAGGGGTTCACATAGCCTATACTTACAAGCAGCACTGTAGTAGACCTATAAAGAAAATCCCACTGTTGGGAATTTTGATTGATAACTCATCTTCCAGAACGCTGTCAAACATTCTATCCTTCCAGCCATCCATCCACCCATCCATCCATCCATCCATCCCAAGTGGTTGGTAAGGTCACACATTTCTATACAAATGGGGGTTGCAGCTTAATCAGCCAGTAAAATATATAAAATGATCAGCAGAAAATATTGGCATTGGCCGACTTCAGTGTTGATATATAGTCAGCAGTTGTGAAGGGTTATTTAGAGATGATTCAGAATGCAGTGGTGATCACAGGAAAGCAGGAACATCTACCAGAAGAATAGTTTTATGACAAATATCATCAATGACAATTAAAAACCACAGAGAGAATGTTAGAAACATGAGAGAAAGGGTGAATAGCATGAATCTGGATTGACGATACCCAACCACACCCACAATGCTAACACTCTTTTATCCTTCAAAACAGCCCTCAAAACACACCTTTTCAAGCTTGCTTTTAAATTTTAAACTTTTTGTTTTGTTTTGTTTTAGTTTCATATGATTCAGCTGCTATTGTGAAGCGTCTTTTGAAAAGCACTATATAAATCTGATGTATTATTATTATGGTAACACTTTACAATAAGGGTACATTAATTGACTGTTAGTCAATTCTTAGTTAATGCTATAAATGGTTAGTTAATACTTAGTTCATTCTTATTAAGCATTAACTAACTGTTATTGCTCAGTAACACTAAGTTTATGGCATTTACTATGCTTTGTTAACTAATGCTTAGGTCAACATTAACTAAGCATAACAGCTAGTTAATGCTTAGTTTATGCTCATTAAACATTAAAGGAGAAGTAAGTGATATGGTCCTTTTTGCTAACTTCCTGTCATTCAGTGTGGTTACATGGCACAACTAGATTGGATTATCACATATATCGAACAAGACACTCGTCTGTGTCACTTCTCTGAGTATACATGGCCTTTCAGAAATCGGATAAATGTCCGATGCATGGCTGTCTCCACTATGCTAGGTGGCGCTGTAGCCCTTTCAACCATGCTTTCAACAAGTGGTTTTAGAGCCACGTCCGGTTCTCTTCTGTCAATAACCCATGGTGTAGCCTATCACGCGCAGGCACACAAGCACAGAACGAGAAATCCGATATGCGATATCCGATCTCTGTATACATGCAGAGAGAAAGCCGACAATGAACGAATTATCTAGGGGTGTATTCACACATGGAAAGTCCGTTAGTTCACTTGCTTTGGTCCAGACCAAATAGAATTTGGATTTTTTTGTTTGGTGTGGTCCACTTTCATATTGCCCCTTTTGCAAGTGAACCAGCATTACGAAGCAAAACCACACGTGATCTAAGGTCATTCATTCATTGGACAGACATTCTGGGGTGGAGAGAAGCAGGAAGAACGAAGTAAAAACTGCGAATTTATCATTGATATAATATGGAGTTAAAAATAATAAAAATGCCTACATCTAGCCTATAAATAAAGAAGAAAAAAATCTAATTATTGTTGTTTCATATGTTTATAATATGTAGCCCTATGACAATGCCACGTTATGTGGCTTCTAGCCTACGATGTGAAACATCATTTTTACTGTATTTTTGCTGCTGGACGCGCGACTCGCGTGAAGAATAGGCTCAAACTGAAACACAGCTGATTAAGCTGTGTATCAGCTGGGTGTCAGTTCGGCGCAGTTCAGCACCAAACTGACACGGGGACAGTATTGACGGTCCCGTTGGGAAGAACAATAAAAACACACACTTCATGCAAAGCGCAGCGTGAACCTGTTGGCACTGTAGGCTACGGGAGACGCTCCTCTCCATCTGATCGCTGATCCGCACGCATCATTATCAAATGTAATATTTTCGCTCGGGGCTCCCGGTCAAACCACAACTAATCTTCCTAACAATGGCGACAACAACACTTTCCCATAATGTGAAGCTGATGGCGATTTATTAAAAAAGAAAAGAAAGAAAAGGCGCAGTGCTTCCTGCAATTGGGTCGGATCGAGTCCGGCCAAATTCACACCACAAACGAACTGCAGCAGAGTGCGTTTTGAAGCGCATCGAGACTACCTCTTCAGCTGGGTCTCGGAGCGTTTGTTTGGTCCGCCCCCGAGTGCGATTGCTGTATTCACACCTGTCTGAAAGATGCGCACCGAAGGTGGAAGTGCACCTGAGTTCGTTTCAACCGAACTAAACACAGCATGTGTGAATACACCCTAGGTGTTATATCCGACTTCTCTTGTCCGTTATTGTGCCGATTTGTGTCCGAAGTAGATCGGATAAAGGTGTTTACATGCAGGTTAAAAGTCCTGTTGAGGTCTTATTCGTTTAGTTATCCGATTATGAGTCTGCATGTAAACGCACTGAGTGTCTGCAGTTAGCTGTCCCCTCCCTATTCCCTAGGTCACCACCACATGAACACACAGCCATCTTTGACAGAAAGTGCTGCGATGGAGAACAGGGAGTCATCATTCACGAGTACAGAGGCCCACCTCTGTATAGCGCTCTGACTCCTGATTGGATAAAAGGAGCAGGAAACTCAAAATGTTATCTGGCAATTACTGCAAAGCTGAATGACTGGGAGACCTCTGATATGAACTGTGCATTCTGTTTAAGTGGTTGCTGTATGCATATAGAGTGATTTGACATTTAACAAATGCTTAATAAATGCTTATCAAGCATTAACTAAGCATTAACTAACGGTCAATTAATGTACCCTTATTTTGTAAAGTATTATTATTATTATTATTATTATTATTATTATTATTATTATTATTATTATTATTATTATTATTATTATTATCATTGTTATTAATGCTTGGAGCCATCACCAAGTGTGACGGACTGAGGGACTACAGCTTGCAGACTGTATTTAACTCTTCTCCGATGACATCTTCAGTCTTGACCTGTTGACCTCTTCACCTGCTCTGTTGAGGCCCACAGCCCAACTCATCTCTCCAACATATCTTTATTACCTTTCATGGACACGGAAATGTAAACGATATGCTAACATTGTGCTTGCTCTTGGAAAACACCAAGCACATTTAAATAGACATCATTAACAGTCATAAAATAAAATCTGAAGAAAGACATGGTCATTTAATTGAGTCTTTACCTGTGGGTTTTGTCATTTGGAACAACACAATAAATATTAATCTGATCCTTTTTTAATATAAATCTATGGATTTTTGCGCAGCCATAGTGATCAAATATAAACATTAGGTCCATAAAACACATTAAATGTACTGTAAAATGAATGCATACTTAAGAATAATACCACGGTCAGGTTTCAACATTTTCAAGTATGCAAGACCTTGTGATTATAAAGACACTGGTACACCCACAGGAAAGCATCCAGTATGAGTAGCTGTGATGTAATTACTTTTCATTTGATGTGAGAAATGATTCAAAGCCAATGAGACGGAAAGTGTTCCGCAGTCTATCACAGGAACTGGCATTGTTTACTTCCCTCCAACACATCATTTGCTCCATCTCGCAGTCACAATTATTCTCTCTGTCTTACTGTCATACACACTCCACAATAGTGAATCACAGCATGCCTCATTTAACTAGACAGCAGTGTGCGCATGCGTGTGTGTGTGTGTGTGTGTGTTCAATCCCATACGTTTCTGCAGTGTGTTTTCCTGTCTATTTGTTTTCATTGGGATGTCACTGGCTGTTTAAATGCATCTGCTATAAGATCAATCTCCCTCTTGTTGAGCTGTGGTTAGACAAACATAATTGTGTTGTATATATTCTTTCTTTTTCTTTTTCTTTGACCCCATTTACACCTTGTAATAACCATGCAATGTGTACGTGAACATCTTATCTGGATAACAAAGGCATGTTAATGCGTGTTAATTGAAGCAACAGGTATAAAGACATTTCTGAAAATAAGGCGTTTATGTGTTTTTTAGTCATGTTGCTCTTAAGGAATGATTGATTTGTGTATGTCATGCAACATGTGCAGTGAACCAAGGAATCCCCTGTTCAAAAAAGAGTTAAAGAATCCACTCTTGTTAAAGTGTTAAAGTTAAAGAAGAATTAAGCGATATATTAATGTTATTATATACATGTTAAATCGCTCTATATTCATACAGTGATCACTTATATAGTGTGTGCGCTTCATAACAGGTCTCTCAGTCTCCCGCTCTGCATGTGATCGGCAGAAAACCTTTCTGGTATCCCACAACCTGATATCCAATCAGAAGAGAACGCTACAAACGAGCACGTCTCACTGCTGGTGCACGCACAGAGAGCGACAGATGGGTGAATGTTTATGCGCCTACAATGGTGGAGCGGGTAAAAATCCTTCCCAATGTCTGTTTTGATGTTTTTTATTACGTTTTATCACACTTATGGATCTGAGATGACGCTAGATGACTCGCTTCTTGGAGACCGCTGTGCATTAATGTGGTGACGTAGGGACAAAGGAGGTGACTGCTAACTGCAGTCATCTGACAGGAATTTAGCTAAAATAACCATTGCACTTACTTAAAGGAGCTGTGAGCTAAGGGTGTAAGGGCAGGGTGTCATATTGTATCATATTGTATGAAATGTAAAGCCCACTGAGACAAATGTGTTTGTGATTTTGGGCTATACAAATAAAACTGATTTGATTTGATTTGATTTAAGCGGAATGGTTCTTTTAGCTAACTTCCTGTCAGTTACTGCAGTTAGCAGTCCCCTCGCTCGTCACTACATTAATGCACTGCGGTCTTCAAGCAGTGAGTTATCTAGCATCATCTTAGATCCATAAGTGTGATAAAACATGATAAAAACCATCAAAACAGACATTGGGAAGGATTTTTACCTGCTCCGCCATTGTAGGCGCATAAACATTCACCCATGTGTCGCTCTGGCGTGCACCGGCGGTGAGACCATGAGTGAGACGGGTGCGGACGGGTGTCGGCTTGTAGCGTTCTCTCTTGTGATTGGATAACATTTTGGGATACTACATAAAGTTTAATTGCTTACATGCTGAGCAGCTGACTAAGAGATTGGCTTTATGAAACGCGCACATCATGTAAGTGATTACTGTAAAGAGCGATTTAACACTTATATTATATAAATAAACCACTTACTTCACCTTTAACCTTAAAGTTGACTTCTAAAAGGGATATCTGTTTTGGGGGAAAGTATCCAAAATGTGTGGTGGCTAAGACCTTTACCATTTTCCTGTTTTGTAAATAGTAACTTTTTAAGTATTTCAAATGTGTAGAGATGTGCATCAACACTGGGCATGGGATCACCTTGGTTGTTGTTTGAACACTTGAAAGCACTGAAGACCCATTGTACTAATGAATCTTACTATCACATAGTAAGATTGATTTTTCTTTAAATAAAGAAAATGTTTTTTTTCTTCTAGAAATTTGGTACGCACCCGGCGCGCATATCAGCTCTTACCAACGGGCCTAAAAAAATTTCTAGGGAAACACTGTATGTGATAATAACATAACATTTGCTGTCAAAGTTATGGTCATTTCGCACAAGAAGTTTGGTTTCAATGCCTATACCTCGTCAGAATGACAGAATCGAGACATTGGGAACATTCACTAAAACTAAATGCACCGGCCCCGAGACCAGCTCTGAGGTGTAATGAACAATCAAGTTAGTCATGCTACGCCAACTAATGGATTTCTTTGTAACCTTAAAAATGTATCTATGTTCTTTTGATGATAATATTGTGAGGTATGGCTCATGGACAGTGTCTGTTATCGATGATAGATGGATAGATGGATAGATAGATAGATAGATAGATAGATAGATAGATAGATAGATAGATAGATAGATAGATAGATAGATAGATAGATACAGTATGTCACAAAAGTGAGTACACCCCTCACATTTCTGCACATATTTTATTATATCTTTTCATGGGACAACACTGAAGAAATGACACTTTGATATAATGTAAAGTAGTCAGTTTACAGCTTGTATAAGAGTGTAAATTTACTGTCACCTCAAAATAACTCGACACACAGACATTAATGTCTAAACTGAAGGCAACAAAAGTGAGTACACCCCTAAGTGAAAATGTCCAAATTGGGCCCAATTTGGACATTTTCACCTCTCCAGTGTCATGTGACTCGTTAGTGTTACAAGGTCTCAGGTGGGAGTGGGGAGCAGGTGTGTTAAATTTGGCGTTATTGCTCTCACTCTCTCATACTGGTCACTGGAAGTTCAACATGGCACCTCATGGCAAAGAACTCTCTGAGGATCTGAAAAAAAGAATTGTTGCTCTAAATAAAGATGGCCTAGGCTATAAGAAGATTGCCAACACTCTGAAACTGAGCTGCAGCACGGTGGCCAAAACCATACAGCGCTTTAAAAGGACAGGTTCCACTCAGAACATCCCTCGCCACGGTCGACCAAAGAAGTTGAGTGCACGTGATCAGCGTCATATCCAGAGGATGGCTTTGGAAAATAGACGCAAGAGTGCTGCCAGCATTGCTGCAGGGCTTGAAGGGGTGGGGGGTCAACCTGTCAGTGCTCAGACCATACGCCGCACTCTGCATCAAATTGGTCTGCATGGCTGTCATCCCAGAAAGAAGCCTCTTCTAAAGATGATGCACAAGAAAACCCGCAAACAGTTTGCAGAAGACAAGCAGACTAAGGACATGTATTACTGGAACCATGTCCTGTGGTCTGATGAGACCAAGATAAACTTATTTGGTTCAGATGGTGTTAAGCGTGTGTGGCGGCGACCAGGTGAGGAGTACAAAGACAAGTGTGTCTTGCCTACAGTCAAGCATGGTGGTGGGAGTGTCATGGTCTGGGGCTGCATGAGTGCTGCCGGCACTGGGGAGCTACACTTCATTGAGGGAACCATGAATGCCAACATGTATTGTGACATACTGAAGCAGAGCATGATCCCTTCCCTTCGTAAACTGGGTCGCAGGGCAGTATTCCAACATGATAACGACCCCAAGCACACCTCAAAGATGACCACTGCCTTGCTAAAGAAGCTGAGGGTAAAGGTTATGGACTGGCCAAGCATGTCTCCAGACCTAAACCCCATTGAGCATCTTTGGGGCATCCTCAAACGGAAGGTGGAGGAGCGCAAGGTCTCTAATATCCAACAGCTCCGTGATGTCGTCATAAATGAGTGGAAGAGGGTTCCAGTGGCAACCTGTGAAGTTCTGGTGAACTCCATGCCCAAGAGGGTTAAGGCAGTGCTGGAAAATAATGGTGGCCACACAAAATATTGACACTTTGGGCCCAATTTGGACATTTTCACTCAGGGGTGTACTCACTTTTGTTGCCTTAAGTTTAGACATTAATGGCTGTGTGTCGAGTTATTTTGAGGGGACAGTAAATTTACACTGTTATACAAGCTGTAAATAGACTTATTTACATTGTATCAAAGTGTCATTTCTTAAGTTTTGTCCAATGAAAAGATATAATAAAATATGTGCAGAAATGTGAGGGGTGTACTCACTTTTGTGACATACTGTAGATAGATAGATAGATAGATAGATAGATAGATAGATGGATAGATAGATAGATAGATAGATAGATAGATAGATAGATAGATAGATAGATAGATAGATAGATAGATAGATGGATGGATGGACGGACGGACAGACAGACAGACAGACAGACAGACAGATTTTGCAGCAGCAGCAATAACACTACAATTTAAATCAAAAATGGGTAGGAAATCCTGCAGTGTTGGCCTTCCTCCACCTGGTGGCAGTATGACTCCAGCTGTGAAACGCCCTCGCTGTCCTCCCTCTTTGTTCTCCTGCCAGCTTCTCATCTTCCACTGCCTTTTTCTCTTACTAACAACATATATGAGAGGAGAGAGAAACAGAAAAAAAATCTGTCCCCGGGTTAAAATAAATAGCCCTTCACAGTTAATTTAATTGACTATTTTGTACAAAATCGAGGTAATTCCGCCTCGGCTCGCAATAGCAAACAAGAATAGCATTGCCTTGGCAATCAGCTACCACGCAAACACACAGAGAGAAAAAAAGGGCTTTAATCTGCTCCTATCACTGCTGAAGTTTGCTCAGACACTGTGAGGCACCTGTTTTCTTAATTGTTGTAACATCTTCGCAGAAGGAAAACACACTCTCAGTGGTGCAAGGGGATTAAAGGACCAAATATAGGACATTTCACACATTCAGCAAGAGAATGGATGGAAACGTAGCATAATACATTTTAGAAAAATGCTATACGTACATAATGACATATATGTTACTACATGTTTTACTGTGTTTCCCCTTTGCATTTCTCTCATCTGGTGGTCAATGTGTTTTTCAATAACTATAGAACAAATAATAATGATCTTTTTACATTTCTGCTGATTGCATTGTGGATAGTTTGTGACACTTGTGGGTCTAAGGTGTGAAATAGTCTCCTTGTGTCATTTCAGAGGTTCAGACTGATTTAAGATCAGTGTCCAGAAGTATAGTCCCTTTCCCTCCACTCTCTAACTTCTTAATCATCTTCCTGTCCCGCTGGCTAGATGCACGTGTGGCTGTACGAGTGTGTGTGTGTGTGTGTGTGTGTGTGTGTGTGTGTGTGTGTGTGTGTGTGTGTGTGTGTGTGTGTGTGTGTGTGCCTCAGTGTCTTGCCTGTGAAACAGAGAGCATGTCCATCCAAGGTGTTGCTGTTCTCGCCTGTCCTGCTAGCTCCAGCTGTGTGTCTACCGCCCCCCGCAGGCCGGAGCAGGTTACCCCATGCTGACCTGTTTAATTGTCTGCCTGTCCCGGGGCCCACCGGAGAATGTGTGTGTTCCCGCTGCGCAAGAGAAGGACAAGGGCGAAAACACACACACACACACACACACACACACACACACACACACACACACACACACACACACACACACACACACACACACACACACACACACACACACACACACACACACACACACACACACACACACACATAAAGGGTAAGAGCATTAAAACCTGAACAAAACCACATAGTGTCTCTGTTAGATTACACGTTGTAAGAGTGTGTCCCATTAAAACGTGCTCATATCAAGGAGGCTCTCTCACGTCTGCCTGTTGTTTTGAGTGTGCTGAAACAAGTGCACACATCCCACCCACTGATGTACAACCTGCGGCTTCACACGAGTGACTAGCCCTCCTGTTGTCTTCCTTTTCTAGTTAGCCACTTTTGTGCTCCCCAATCAAAAATGACCAAGCCATTACAGCTGATTAAAAATACATAATAATACATGTATTTTCACCTTAGATTTCTTCATTATTATTTTTTTTACCAAGTTCTTGTGATTACAACAGGTTTTGAACTTGTAGATGTGAGATTATTGCCTGTTGGCCTTATTGATCTGAGCTTGTTTTTGAGTTGAACAAATACTCAAATGAAATGTATTGTGCTACTTATCACAGACTATATTATGACAACGTTTAAAGTTCATGGAATTTGGTTTTGAAACCATATCACGTTTGAAATAGATCCTCGAAATAGTCAGTTCATATCAGTTGTGTTCCAAGTCAAAAGCGACAGTATGATTGTATTAGAAAAGAAAAGATGGAGGTTCAAAACTACACCTGATGTTATAAATGTATGTCTGGACACATTAAGAACTATTGAGCATTTTCCCCAGTGCCATGGTCAGATTATTTGAATGTTTTGGTGAGAATGAACATGCTGTTGCTGTGTATCCAACAACAATTGGTATTGCAGAACCATCATCTCTCAACATTTATGCAACTCGTGATGAACTGCCCAGTTGCTTGAGTTTTATTTGCATTAGCCCTGAACAGGCGTTTTGTAGATTTTCATTCAAATAAATTTCAACATCAACAACTTAGTCCAAAACCCTCTTTCTACCTGGCATTACTGTAACATGTGATCTGTATATGTAATCTGAAAAACACACACAAGTTGCATCCAGAATACATTGTGATGGATTGGCCACAACACACCTGGCCCCCCGGTTTTCAGTTTGCAATTTGATCCGATCCCAGCCAAGTGTGATTGCAGTCCGCATAGCGTGGTGGGTTTGGATGTTCTTCATTTAAAGAGTCTTGATCTGTGTGAACTCAGGTGACATGAGATCTTCTTATGAGGTCCACCATGTGTTTTTATGGGGTTACCAGAGGGTGGAGGTAGACCTTAAATCTCCAAGTCATCACCCTACATCTTTGGAGGGTGTTTTCAGTGCCAGGGGTTTGTCACTTTAGAAAAGTAAGTGTATTTTTTAAGTCCACCTGACTTTTTATTTGGAAAATCTACACAAAAAACACCTGTTTAGTGCTACCACAATACAAAATAAAGAGACTAGGCAGCAAATCACGAGAAGAAATATAGGGTGGATTAATAAGAAATCTATACCTGGTGTGGTGGTGGGGGAGTGGATACTTTCCAGTCTGTGTGAAGTGAGAGCTGAGAGGGATTTCATAGTGTGCTCTCAGTCGCGGATCATAGATGCTCAGCCACCCCAGGGCAACACGGGGCATCGGGATGAACTACAGGCCAGGGGAGGGTGGCTGACATGTTTCTTAACTGTGTGTGTGTTAGTCAGTGTGTGTGTCAGTGTGTGTGTGTGTGTGTGTGTGAGCATGGAGATCATGGGTGTGTGTGGGCTATTAGTGGGAGGTGTGTGACTTGGGGGGTGGCAGTGGATGCGGTAGGGTGGATACGGAGGTACGGTGTGTGTGTGTGTGTGTGTGTGTGTGTGTGTGCACTTCCATGCCAGCCCCCGGGCCGGCCCCATAGTAATTACACACTCCAGTGACTGGACTGGAAGGGAAATTGAAGGCCTGGGCAGGAGGCCCCAGCTGCCTCACTCTCCCTCCCCATCAGCCTGCTTGCTGATTGAGCTCGCCTCACACACACACATACACACACACACACACACACACACACACACACACACACACACACACACACACACACACACACACACACACACACACACACACACACAAACACAAACACACACACACACACACCTAAACTCTGAGATAGCCATGTCCGCACATGCACACTTTCGCTCTATTTCACTTTTGCATACACAAGCACTGTCTCACTCTCTCTTTCTATCACACACACAATAAAACACACACACACACACACACACACACACACACACACACACACACACACACACACACACACACCAATCCTCAGAGGAAATTCTGCTTTGTGTTGCGGTAATGAGATTCTCACACACCCGGCTTTATTTACCAGCCCAGGCCAATAAAGGGTGGGACCGAGTGAGTGAGGGGTTGGTGTTCACGCGTGTGCTTGCATGTGTACAGTATGTTTGTTTGTGTGTGTGTGTGTGTGAGTGTCTATATACGTGTTTGTGTGCGTGTGTGTGTGTGAGTGTGTGCGTGTATATACGTGTTTGTGTGTGTGTGTGTGTTTGTGTGTGTGTGTGTTTGGAGGTGGTGGTATGAGCTCGTTCAGACAGCTTCTCTTGTGGATGATGACATCGTCATATGAAAACACCTCCATCATCCAGGCTGAGGAGGTTCAGGTGGTGTCATAGAAGTTGTGGTCTAACAATGTATCATAAAGCAAAAATAAATAAATGCAACAAACCAAATGGATTTTATCGATAAACCTGGCATGGTTGTCTATGGAAAGGCATGTCCATACTATATATACAGTATACTACATATCATGTGTCTTGGCTGAAAAAGGCCCCAACCCGGCACTCCAGAACTGTCCTTCCCGATTAACATTCCCTGCGTTCCGAATCGCATACTTTCTACTATTTAGTATGATAAAAGATTTAGGATGTCCAGATGCTATTTGGGCGATTCTGACCCATAATCCGGTGCGCACGTGAAGTGATGTCACATCGACGGAGCCTCCATATGAAAACAAACGGGGATGCGACGGATATAAAAGCAAGAGGCAAGATCAAGGCGTGATGTTATGATGAAATAAATAAGTAAAAGTATGTCCCAATTGTAGCATACTGCATCCTAGCTAGATTCTTTTTTTCGTCAGATGTAGTATGTAGAATAGAAAAAAGAAAGAGGATGCGATTCGGAACGCAGGGATAGTCTGGTTGGTAAGGTAGATAAAGCGGTGGGGATTCAGGTTGGTCTGTCTCATAGCCAAATTGGCATTTGTTCCTCGTCACTCTCTCTCCTTGTCTGTCACACATACAGCAATGTTATCTCTCGCTCTGCTTCACAGCTACACTCAATTCATAGGAGTCTCAGTGAGTCCGATGCTGACCGCCTCTGTTGTACTATACTAAACCACAGATGAAGAGTCATAGCTGCAAACAAATAATAATAATAATAATAAAAAAGTAACTGACGATGATTTTTAAATGCACCTGTTATGCACTTACATTGAAACAAGTATTTCTTGTTGCATTGGTTCAGAAATCTTTAAATAAATGTCCACATTTTGCAATATCTAACTATCTTTCAAATAAAGTCTTTATTTCATTTTTACAACATATTACTTTCCAAAAGGACTGAACTGAACAGATTTTGAATACAGCATTTTTTCATCTTCAAAAATACTATGTACAGTTCTTAAAAATGCATTTCCAGCATGTTTTTAAGATTAAAAATGTATCATAAATCAGACAATTAACACCATTTGAACAAATCCTTCTGTAATAACCTTCATAATAGGGCTAAGAATGATTATGAAAAGTGTAGTTAATGTATTGAAAATACTGTCCGTTAAATATGGTTGTATAGGAGAAATATACAGACATTGTGTCCCATTGTGGACAAGCTAATCCATGACAGTGAACTTCAGCAGCAGCAGACAGCTAGCGACGATTGGGGGGACATCATGAAGGCTTTAGCAGCAAGAAAGCCAGTGTTTAAATTTGTTTTTTTTGGTGATGACCAAAACAGAAATACAAGCTGAGTTACTTCTGGACTTACATCTATCAGGTGCATACAAACACAACTCCAAATGAATGCTGTGCTCCACACGGTTTGCAAACATATAAGCCATTAAACCATTTGCTTGTCTTCCTAGCCAAAGTGATCCACACATTGTAAAGTACAGGTGCATCTAAAAATAAAAAAATAAAAGACATTCTGTAATTTAATTAAAAAGGTGAAACTTTCATTATACTCTAGATTCATTAAATATAAAGTGAACAATCGTATGCCTTTCTTTGTTTTATCTTTGGTTATGACGACTTATTTGTAATATGTTAACATAACACTATTTATAATCTACAAATATATATATTACTGTTTTGTAAATGCTTGGTTCATCATTACCTAATGAATTATATATTACTTATAAATTATAAATGAACATTATTATAAAGTTTTACAGAAGAGACACTGGATTTTAGATTTCAATGAGCTAAAAGCCATAATAATCTAAATGAATTTTACATTAAATCTTATCTGTCTGGATGCACCTGATTATTAGTTGAGGGAGTTCCTTTTCATACAGTACCTTTAATTAACAACTATTTCAATCAAATAAACTGCATCATATTGATGATAAATGTTGAGCACATGAGAAAATCAAAGGATTAAAAAAGCCTATATACCTAACCACACACACTTGTTGAACACACCTCCCAACAAGGCCTGTCACTTCTATACTGAGTTCATGTGTGTGATAAAGTGGCAACACTGGCCTTCTCCTCCTTCTCTATATCTCCTCCTCAGTCTTTCCATGTGGTGGGTGGGAGGGTTAGTGAGGGAGCGTGGCGGCTTGGACCAGGCAGATTGTGTGGGAGGCAGTGGTGTTAGCTGAGGAGGAGGAGAGGGAGGCTGTCTCTTTGAGGATTGGTGCCGCGCTCGCCTGCCTGGCTCTTTGAAGCTGTTCGATGACCGCACAGGGCAACATCACCGTGGGAGGGGGGAGAGGGGGTCTGTCATTTGTATACAGCTGTTTCTTTCATCTTGTCCAGCCCCCCCCCACACACACACACTCCTCTATCTCTCTGCTTCTACACCTCTCTCTCCTCTTCTATTCCTCTGTTGCTGTCACTATACCCTCCTTTTCTGACACTCCTTCAAGCTCTTTTTTTTAGAGTGGTGTGTGTTGCATCCAGGCCGGCAAGCCAGGTTGCAGGAAGTGGAAATAATTGTGAAAGGTGCCAATAGTATGGCTATCATAACGATCAAACGAAAAGAGTTGATACTACAAAGGTGCATTTTATTTCTTCCCATTCTGATTTTCAATCTTGGATTCTCTCTGTATCACACTGTGAATATGGTCGGCTTTCTATTGTTGATTCTTCCTTTTCACCAAGAAAAAAGGATTTGATCTATTCTGACGCTCTGGCAGGTACTAGTCTAGTACGGAGAGAGAATTTTTTTTAAAATGTATTCTCTTGATAGCACGGGTTTATTAATAGCAGAAAATCCCTTCAAATAGTCCAAAAGTGATCATTTGTGTTTTGGAAAAGTGTCATGACTGTAACTTAACTCAGGACCGCTATCCCAAACTCCCCACAAACCTTTAGCTCCATAGACTGGGAACCCTGATTCCCCAACCTGAGTGGACCCATATTGCTGGAATACACACAATTTTTTGTATCTATAGATATTTGTGTGCCAGATCATTCTAACCACAAAGTCATACATTCTTGCTGTGATAAGGTCACGGACATGACATACTACACATTGGACCCCTCTGACTAATCAGATTCCATCACCACTTGAGTTTCAAATGTTCCGCACATAAATGGTCGTTGAGGTGCCACACAGCATACATAATGACAGTTCTACCAATGAAATAGCACCTGGAACTTTTCACAGAAGAAAAATAATAAGATTATTATTATGTTTTGCTTTGTCACGTGCTCTGTGGTCCAATGGAAAAGAACATGTTGTAATATCACCCTACGCGAGTTGAGGCAAATCCATTATTTTTTAGGCTTTGTTCTACAAAGACACACTCATTTGAACAACTAAAATATTATCATGGCTTGTTTGACTAAACTAATCCCCCTATATGAGATTACCAGTTAGTAAACCCTCAACTAGTCTATAAAACCTGTGGAGTTTTTGAGGGTTGGTTTGTCAAATTGCTATTACCAAAGGGAAAAGCTGTTACGGTCGGACAGGGAGGACACAGGCGCGGAGACAGCACTAGTTTAAGAAGGTTTATTGAACAAGAATCAGCTGGGGGTTGGGTCGGGATCCGGGGGGGGGGGGGGGGGGAAACCAACTGTCCTGGGGATGGTTCCAGGGAGAGAGCTACGGAGAGTGTCCAGGGCTTGGGGTGAGAAGAATCCAGAGCAAGCGGGTATAAGAGTCCGGGGTGGAAGTGCTCGCTGGTGCAGGTTGGAGCCGTGGGGAGTCAGACCGGGAGAGCTGTGGCAGGAGAACAACAAAAATTAGTACGGGGAAAAAATGCAAGTGGAGCTGCAACAGGTAAGTAATGAGAAGTAGAGCTACTGACTGCGTGCACTGAAACTACAATCAGGCCGTATCTGGAAGGTCACACCGGGTATATGAGAGGCGGTTGATTGGTGATTGCTGGCAGCTGTGAGTGCTTGACCTGACTCCCCACACACCTGCTCCAACCCTGCAATAAGCCAGACAAGCAAAAGGGCAAAAAACAAAACAGAGACAAAGAGGCCCAGGCAGGATCATGACAAAAGCTTTGTTATCATGACTGTAGAAAGTAACACCTTCAACAGAATTTGGCATGTTTTCAAAGTTCAGATATTCTCAGCCATAGGACAGAAAGCTTGTTTCAACTGAGCACCAAAACAAATCCGTTCCTCCCCTCACTCATAACTACCTGTCCAATAGCATTGTTGATCCTAATGTCACCAAGGCTGCCTGTAGCTTATTGGTGGCTGGGCTCACTCGGACTCCCTTTGTTTACACACTATTTACAGAGCCTGGGCTGTGTATAAACATCAGACTTTTTTTTTGGACAGTGAAAAGATATTTGCTGATTGGGACGAGAAGTGTTTAGGATTAGGATCAGTCAGTACATTCACAGTTTAGTCAAGCTTAAGTTATTAGCACGTTGCAGGCTGCTAACATTTAGCGACACGCTAACTAGTTAGTGCGTACCTAACGGTCAGCGAGCGGCAAGAATTGTACATTGTGTACGTGCTATACGCGTGTACAGCTTTGTAATTCTTGTTTTGTTGTTTTTCTGTTGGCACTGAATGCTTTTCAACTTCTGGGTCAAAGCCCCGGTGCAGAAAACTGTGGAACATGCTCACAGCGCCTCAAACAGTAATGGTCCTTTTGACTGAGTACATGCAGGAGCAGCTCAGCTCACAACCATTACCTGGGTGTGTTAGCTCAGTTTTGAAAAATCCGATTTAGTACGATTTCAGTCACACTAACATGTTTACATGTGTTTTCGAAGTCCGGTTTCAGTCGGACTAACACAATAAACTGATTGTCTCTGACGCCATGTGAACGTACTGACTGACTCCGCCTTTAAGAGAATATGGTACACCTTTAATACTTGCTAATAAAGCCGGAAAAACAGTTTTGTTGGGAGAATACGAGTTTAAAAGTCAGCTCTCTATTTTCTTATTTAGTGTATATGGTGTTGGGTGTTATTATTTACCCTTGATAGCTACACTATAGCACCTATCTGTATTAAAGTCACATATTTTGACATTAATAAATCTGCATAGTTTTTTTATTTATAACTATTCAAATCACAAACAACAATATTTGACTCGTATGAGTTTTTTTTTTTCAAAGGGCCATATTACATTATATTTTTCAAATCGGCCGCGGGCCAATAAAAAGCGGGCCGCGGGCCGTAGTTTGGACACCCCTGACCCATGATACCAAAAGTAAAACGTAGCTAATGTTCTTTGTGTTATAACAAATGTTCTGTGAATGAGATGAAGACTCGTGGTAACAGTAGCCCCTTTTACACAGCCAGTGAAATCTGGGAAAATGCCGGCATTTCGGCCGTTGGCCCTGCTATATAAATGCTACCATTGCGGAACGAGGGAAGAAAGGCACAGATTGTTCCGGGAATTTTACTACCTCGGGGGGTAGTAAGATTGCCGACACAATCTGTTCCGCCTCTCTGTATAAATGTGGCTGCTTGTTGATGCGTAACAGTGTGACGTTCCATAGCCCACGTTCTAAACATGCGACCATGTTAGCAGTTGAAGGACGATAGATAGTTTAGCAATATCACATAAGGAGTAATGTAAATGTTTAACATGAATCATGACAGCACGATGTCCCGTAAAAATCACCAAAGAAAAGGAACAGCGGTTAATCTGTCTGATTATAAGGTCCGCTGCTCAATCCAAACCCCCACGCTTCATTTTTCAGAGTTTATGAGCGTATTTCTGCCCGGGGGAATGTATTCAATGAAGTGGCAAAGCTAGGCTAAATTAAGCTAGGCCGTGTCCGGATTGCTGCCGCTATTCCTATTATCTAGCAGCCTGAGTTTATCTCCACACATTATTTCAGTCTACAGTAACGTGACTTCACACACTGTGTGTGTGTGAGGGCGAGGGCGAGATCAACCGGCTCATCACAGGGACAGTAAAAGACTGCAAGCACCGGCGCTGCTGCTCTCAATTCACCGGCCAGGGTTGTTTACATGCAGCTGACCGGTGCGGCGCTAAATATACACGTCACACCTGACGCTGCTTTCAGGCACCTCTCTTTCATTCCGGAATGTGTAACACTGTATAAATTGGCACACTGATGCGCCAGAATGCCGGCTTTGCTTGGTTCTGTGTAAATAACACAGAACCAAGCAGAGCTGGCATATTGGCGCACTGTTGTTCCGTCAATATGCCGCAATCTCTGTGTAAAAGGGGCTAGTGTGTTCTCAGAGCAAAAGAGCTGCTGGATAATCGTATACTACACTGAAACACTTGACAGTCCCCTCTGTTCTCAGCGTATAATACACACAGACCACATATGCCTTGATGTGTTCCTACACCAATTAGCAGCAATTAACACTAGCCCAGTAAGCACCTGCGTTTGGAGCTCTGGCATCTGGGCTGCATTATCACAAGTATGCTGTTGCATTATCAGAGTAAGTGCTGGAACACTGAGGCCATCCCACTGGGCTCTGCTCCGTCCCAGGAGGCTCTGGGTGTGTGTCTTTCCCAGCTGCCATATGCAGTCTTTTCTTGTCTTGTGAAGAATGTTGTGGCTAACTTATCAATCCAAATCATTGACTTCACCTCTGTTGTTCCTTAGGTTACGCTCACACCAGCCTTACAGTTAGAATCAAACCCTGTCGTGTTTAACCTTTAATGTGGTTGCTTTGGGTTGGTTTGAATCATAGATAGTATATAAAATGGATGTAGCATCCGGGCCGATCTCAGTTATTCCAACTGCATCCAATCGTCCTGGCCTATGCGCGTTCCAATCTTGTCAGAGTTTTACTCCACCTCATTTCCTCTTACCAAAAAAGGGCATTGATGTGATGCCGGGGGGAGGGAGATACGCCCATCTAGCTGACGTTTACCTCCGAGGCGAAGTGAGCGCCAGCGGCTACCTGTCACTTAAGAGGCCGCGCCCCTAATTATTCATATACTTAAACCCCCAATAGAATAAAAACTAGCTTGGTCCAAAAAAATGGTCAAGGAAATATGACCTAAACATAGAGACTAGAATTGTTTTTTGGACCAAGCCTTAAATGGGTTTAATAATGCTGTGAAAATGGCCTATTTAACATGGGAGTCTATGAGAAAATGCTCTGTTTTGGTACCTGCCCTTAGTGGCCACTCGATGAACTGCATGTTTGTCACTTCCGCATTGGATGCTGGTAGAACTCGCTGTGGTTGGGGCTTGTTTTGAACACAGTCTCTCTGGTGTGCTAAACTAAAAAAGCAGACTTTTGTGAACCTAGTGTGAACCTTGTCTGCACAAATAACAGAAAGCCTAGTATTTACTGTACATGTCATTTCGATGTCAACTGCAGTGTTATTAAGTGATTCGGCGCACGTTGTCTGATCATACGCTCATACCATCATACAAGTAGGATTTCTGAACTGCAACCGTATTGTTACTTTCATCCACAGCATTTCCCTCCACGTTACTATTGTTTACAACTTGTAGTTACCGTTTGAATTTTGCCTTTGTGAACGCGAACCGACCCGTAGTATAAACGAAACAATGAATCCAACTCACATCTGGTGTGCACCAAGGACGCAAACTAGTAGGTGTGAATAAGTCCTTAAAGGCCACGTAGACATCAGTCAAACATCTCTTTCTCTCTCTGACATGAATGAGCTCCACCACCTCGGATCCTCCTGTGTTGTTGTAAATGATTGTTTTGCATTGAGTTTCCCTGAGTACACTCTGGACCAGTTGAGAGACTGCTCTATACAAACAGGCCGAGGCTCTTGTTATTTCAGCACTGACGCCTGGCCTCAGCACCAGACACAGAGGGCGGCGTATCGATCGGCTGTCGCTGAGCATGCAAAGCAGCAGTCTGAAGGAGACACTAAGAAGAGACAGGCGCAGGCAGCTGGCAAAGGAGAGGGGAGAGCAGCTCATATAAAAGCAAGAGCAGGCCAGGTACGGGGGAGGCTTGAGGAGTGCATGTGGTGGAGAATACTGACCGGTAAAGATGGAGTTCAGGCAAGAACATGTGCAAGAATGATGTGACGTTCAAATCCTGATCTTGTGGAGCGACCACCACTCACTTAAGTCTTTTTAATAGAATTCTCACATGATGCATGTATGTTGATAGTGTTATTGGCTGCTGTAATCAGGGGAGAAGCCACGCCCCCAAAACAGGTTTTCAGAAAGTTGGAGAAAAAGAGTGTTGTTTTTTTCTCATTGGGAATCCTGTAGACACACCAGGGTCCCATCTTCATTTAGAAAAACCATGAACAAATGCATCTTGGGTAATAGGTGACCTTTAATGTTTTCAATGCTCCTATTGTTTCAAAACACAAGAGCCTTTACTGTAGACTTCCAAATGTGAATCTAGCCTTTAGGAGTAAATAAAGGGAGAATAGACTCACCTACTGTTGAACAGTTGAACAGTTTAATACGTTGCTGAAGATTCACTTTTGTTGCATTGGTCTTTAACACATGTTGAGACTTTGACACTCCTAACTTTTTTTTCATGTAACTTACATGTTATTTTGTATTGTATCATATACAGCACTTTGGTCAACTGATGTTGTTTTTAAATGTGCTATAGAAATAATTTTGACTTTGACTTCTTCTTCTTCTTCTATCCCATAACCCCGGAGGGCCGTTGGGGCACCACAGACGATCTGTTGACCAGGTCTCTCCATCCCTCTCTGTCCTCGGCAGCTCTCACTGATTTTCAAGTGAGTCCATTCTCTGATGTTATCTTCCCATCTTAACTTTTGTCTCACTCGTCTCCTTCCTCCTACCACCTCAGTTTCCGTTTTTTAACAGTGGTAAGCAGGTCATCATGTGAGCCGATGGCTTGGCTGATCTTTTGCCGAACTTCCTCATTTGTGACATGTTGGGTGTAGGAGATACCCAAGAGTCTCCTGTAGCATCTCATCTCCATGCTCTGTATTCTCCTCTGTAGCTCAGCTGTAAGGGTCCAAGTTTCGCAAGCATGGACTTTGACTCACTGTACATCAAGTCCTTTCATTATGGGAGTGACTGTGATTATCAGTTCTATCAGTTTTAATCATCACAGATCCCAGAGCTGGAGATACTTGTCTTTGGGTTCATCACTATAAGCCTGCACCTTTCACATTACACAGTGTCATCACTGTAAAAAAAACAAAAACACAAATTAAAATGTTATAAATGTGAGCTGCAAGGTTTTCATGAAAAAATAATTGATTTTGATTGTATGAGGAATACACAATGATCACTGACTGGATGTGTAACTTCTCCCTTAGCTTAAACTCTTTCAAAGTAAAGGATACTTCTTAACTTTGCTGGATCATACATTTCCCCTCAGGAAAGCCAGAAGTTTAGGAATGTAATACAGTGTAACATCAATGCAATAACAGGTTCTGAGGCATGCATATTAATATTATAGCTCCTTTTTTTGTTCTTTTGTTGAAGTTAGTGCTGAGGTCATAAACCATCCGCTTCAATCACTTTTTTAAGTAATGTTCTGCACAAAGAAGCAGCAACATAAGCTGCTTCTAGGAGTGATGGAAACCAGCTTTGATGAGAAGAAAACAGGTGTGCATCACACAGATAAATAGCTAGACACCTAGCCAAAAAAAAGATAATTAAGTAATAATATCATATTATTTTAGAAGTCATTTAAAGTAAATCAAATCATCAAAAGGAATGGATTCAGGTTTTTAATCGATGTTCAAAGCATATCATTGTCTCAGTGTCTTTGTTAGGCCATTCCTTATATGCTGAACCTTAAGTCATAAAATAGTAAAAGAAAACTCTCCCCTATGATTCAAAGAAGCTTCACTATTACTGTGAAGCAATATGTCCGTCTGCGTTTTGCATAGGCAGATGATAAATCATATCGGGTTTGACAGTTTTTCTGTTAGATAATTTGAACTTTTCCAAATATTCAGTGTCATCCTCAAATGAGATCCATCCCTATACGGCAGAATGTACACTATGAAGGAAGGCTAAACTCTTCCACTGATATTCAGAATGCAGTAGTAGCATTATACAGGTTTTCAATAGAGTACACATGTGCAGTCTAATTCACTGGTCTAATCCATGTCCTTGCATCCTTCAAATCCGGGATGAAACTCATCAGTGCAGTGAGGAACACTTTGGGAAGGTGTGAAATTACAACAACAAAGCATGTGGGACCTGTTTTCACACCTTGTCCCATCATGCTAACAACCACTGAAATATTCAAAATGTGCAGCAGGATCCAGCTCCATTTAGGCCAATCACAGTCATGCAATTAGGAACAGTGGCACCCAGTGTAAAGAACAACAAAGGAAACAGCAACGGCCCAACCTAGCTGACTGTCTATTCCTCGTTGTTAAAACTGTCATATTAAATAATGCTGTCACAACCAGTACTCATTAGAAGTTAGTGGAGAAGTGTTGATGACATGATATGATGGTCAGACAATCTTATCAGATGACTATTATTTGAGGCCAGCGTCAATATGAAGTCTAGACACTGCAGGTGAATGGGGAAACGTTTTGTATACTGTAGATATCATCATGAAACCTGGCCAGTTGATTAATACCATTAAAATTAATATTTTTTGTAACACCATATTTTCAGAAATGTGTGAATAAATATGTCAATTTGCCAATAGCTAACAGTGTTAACCTTTGCATCTCTTTAAACATCTGAAAATCTAGAGGTTGGATGAAGCGAGAGTTGTCTTTATTTAATTTTTACGACATATTAGTCTCCCAAAGTTTTTTCAGAACAGATTTTGGTTACAGCCCTTTGTATATTTTATGAATCAAAAAATAATATGTAATGTACATTTCTTAAAAATGCATTGTTGGCTTGTTTCTAATAACATTTCTCATAAATTAGACAATTAAAAACACATGAACAGATCCTTCTGTAATAACCTTGAGAGTATAGTGCTAGGAATGACTATGGGAAGTTGAGTTGATGTAAGTGCTTTAGAAGAAGAGATTTGGTTCTGAGTATTGCAAACCTTTCTTTTTTGAGATAATGTCCGTTAAAGATAGTTGTATAGGAGAAATATACAGACGCAAAACAGACAAGGTTTAGTCAAATAAACATCAATGTACATTTTGGACCTTTGATTTATACTAGAAGACATGTTTTTGAAGCAAAATAGACACACATCTCAACGTCCGTCAATGGGAACAGTCAGGACCGCTGTCTAATATGCTAGGGTGGCACATGAGCATCCATACTGTCCTGAAGCACACCTCTTCCAACTAGGCCAGGGCCAAGATAGTCTTCAGTGCTTGAGAACGGCATGGAGCACTCACACTCAAACAAACCTGACTGACAGACTGCAACTTTCTTGCCTGCAGTTGACCAATGTATGGACTTGTTTGTAATAGACAATATAATGTATATGTAATATAGAATAATTGAATAGACTCCAGGCGTCCACCATTTTGCGCTCGCCAAGTAAATATGAATCTGCTCAGGGGACTGAGTTGCGTGTACGATGCTGTAAGTGGCCCCCGCTGAGCTATAATCTGATCAGTGTAGTGAAAACAATTCTGATAAGGCCGTGCAATTAGTCCAACAAGGCCCCCCCGTCAACTCTTCCATTTGAAACCAATGGCACACGGGCCCGGGCTAATGACTGGGCTTACCACTCAGATGGGCTGGGAAAATGGGTTTGAATAGTACTTAAGGGAGCCCTTAGTATTGAATGCATTGGGAGCTAATTAGCAACAGTAAAATAGTGTACAGTATTGCTTTTATAGGACAACAACACCTCACAATACAAACATGTTGCATGAAACTAACAACATACTGGTTGTTTCCAACACCAACAAGTAGGGAATATTAGTGTGCTTAAGTATTCCACTAACGTTGAAGATTGCAGTTTGCATCCCATTCCCTGATCTCTAATTGTTTAACCAGAAAACAATTCAAACACTCGGTGGAATTGTTTTTCTATAATGGTCTATTATGTTGTTTAGGTATTAGATATTTTCAGATGCAAATAGAAATAATAAGTAAAAGTCCATACATAATACTAGCCAAACTATTTATGGCGAGACACTATTGGAGGTTACAATTTACGAATAATTAGGGGCGCGGTCTCTTGAGTGACAGCTAGCCACCCGCTGCCCCTCATTACGCCTTGGAGGTATACAGTGGAGGAAATAAGTATTTGATCCCCCACTGATTTTGTAAATTTGCCCACTTACAAAAAAATTAGCAGTCTATAATTTTAAATCTACAGTAGTTTTTCTTTTACAGTGATAGACAGAATATCAAAAAGAAAATCCAGAAAATCACAGTAAAAAAAAGATATCAATTATTTAGCATTTCATTGAGTGAAATAAGTATTTGATCCCCTACCAACAATAAAGAATTATGGCTCCCACAGATTAGTCTCGTGCTTTAAAAAAGTATTCCTAATCTCAACTAGTTTCCTGTATAAACACACCTGTCTCAACTTGCTACCTGTATAAAAGACACCTGTCCACATGATCAATAAATCAAACTCCAACATCTCCATCATGCTCAAGACCTAAGAGCTGTCTAAGGACATCAGGGACAAGATTGTAGACCTGCACAAAGCCGGAATACACTACAAGACCATTGGCAAGAAGCTGGGTGAGAAGACAACTGTTGCTGCGATTTTTAGAAAGTGAAAGAAACACAAAATGGCCATCAATCTCCCTCGGTCTGGGGCTCCATGCAAGATCTCACCTTGTGGGGTATCAATGATCATGAGAAAGGTGAGGGATCAGCCCAGATCTACACGAGAGGAGCTTGTTTATGATCCCAAGGCAGCTGGGACCACAGTCACCAAGAAAACCATTGGTAACACACTATGCCGTAATGGATTGAAATCCTGTAAGGTCCCCCTGCTCAAGAAGGCACAGGCCTGTCTGAAGTTTGCCAATGAGCACCTGAACGACTCAGAGAATGCTTGGGAGAAGGTGATGTGGTCAGATTAGAACAAAATCAAGTTCTTTGGTATCATAGTGACTTGCCATGCTTGGAGGAAGAGAAATTCTGACTATGACCCCAAGAACACCATCCCCACAGTCAAGCATGGAGGTTGATGCATTATGCTTTGGGGGTGTTTCTCTGCTAAGGGGACAGGTGGACTTCACTGCATCGAGGAAACTATGGATTACGCCATGTACCATGAAATACTGGGTGACAACCTTTTTCTCTCAGCCAGGTCTGTAAAAATGGGTCATGGATGGGTCTTCCAGCACGTCAATGACCCTAAAAATATAGCAAAGGAAACAAAGGAGTGGCTCAAGAAGAAGCACATTAAGGTCATGGAGTGGCCTAGCCAGTCTCCGGACCTTAATCCCATAGATCTGTGGAGGGAGCTGAAGCTCAAGCAACAGCCTCGAAACCTTAAAGATTAGGAGAGGATCTGCAAAGAGGAGTGGTCCAAATATCCTCCTGAGATGTGTCCAAACCTGGTCATCAACTACAAGACACGTCTGACCTCTGCACTTGCCAACAAGGGTTTCTCCACCAAGTACTAAGCAATGTTTTAATAGGGGATTAAATACTTATTTCACTCAATAAAATGCAAAATAATTTATATATTTTTTTTAATGTGATTTTCCGGATTTTCTTTTTGATATTCTGTCTATCACTGTTAAAATAAACGTAGCATTAAAATTATAGACCGTTCATTTCATTGTAAGTGGGCAAATTTACAAAATCAGTCAGGGATCAAATACTTATTTCCTCCGTACGTCAGCTAGATGGGCGTATCTCCCTCTCCCCGACATCACATCAATGCCCTTTTTAGGAGGAAGCGGAAGCGTAGTCAAACTCTGACAAGATGGCGAGGCGCGTAGGCCAGGAAGATTGGATGCAGATGGAATAACTGAGATCAGCCCGGATGCTACATCCCCTTTATATACTATCTATGGTATAGGCACTCAAACTGTGCATGCGTGAGACGGATATATATATTGCTGAAATGCATTAAAGCATACTGATTTGCTCTCATTTAATATCGTAGCACAAACTCTCATGCAACATCAAATATTGTGACAGATGGGTGGTAGTCCTCCTGTCATTGTTTCATTAAAACATGATGAAGCTCTTGTTTTGAATCAAAGACACCACTAAACTGATTCTCATCTACAATCACACCGTCTGCTCAGGCTGAAAACGCTTGCACTCCAAAAGAAAAAAAAAAAAAACTTGCACAAGATTGTCTGTGTTTAAGAGTTAATAGCAGCAAATCATAGCCTTCATCTGCCCATCTCAATCACTTTCTCCAAATGTGAATGAATAAAACATTCGTCTCTATTCTTCCAAAGAAATAAGTGATGAGAGGTCACGATCTGATGGAAAAAGGTCACTGTGCCACCTCCACTCCTATTGGCCCAAATCTACTCTTACACAAGCAATCATATGTGTGTGTGTGTGTGTGTGTGTGTGTGTGTGTGTGTGTGTGTGTGTGTGATCAATACCAATAGCAGACAACTCTGGTATCATGGCCCACAATTACAGGTTTGGAGATTGCGCACAGGCTTGCCTTCGACGGGGCCATCCAGGTGCGTCCGAGCCGTGTGATTTGGTGGTAGCCATAAATAATGATAGCTACACTGTCATTTTCATTACTGAAGAGCCTGGCTGTGGGTTATTCCCCCTGCATCCCAGCTATTTGGAACTAGTCTTTAGCCAAATGTCTGGATATGTGTGAGAGAGTGTGTGTTGTTGTTTGGGATTGTAGGTTTGGGTCAAACAGGGACTGTGCTAGCAATCTCTGCCACTGTTTATTAAGGTTACTTACATGGAATCACAATGCACTGGTGACACAAAGACGTACACAACTTTTCACACGTTTTGAGGAGGATAGGCCATTATTGTGAGGACGTGGTTTAATAAAAATTGTCATACCGTAAAGACAAAACTGGTTTCCTCTGCAAAATATTTTCTTTTCTCCTGAACGATAACTGAAAAAAATGGCACCTTTACAATCCATCCCTCAACCGTATCAATGAAATGATTACATGTATTTCCTACATGCTCTGTTACAAAGTGTCTGTATGAAAGAGGAACATTGGTTCATACTGGAACATACACAATTTGATTACCAATTACTAGTAAGTCTGCCTATACATTCTTCATTTATTTTCATATAAAGCAGGGGTATTCAACTAAAATTCAAATAGGTCCAGTTAGAGAAAATGTCCTCAAGCAAAGGTCCGGAACATCATAATGTTTAACTTGCGTTATGATTCAGTGTGATATATAGTGAAGTAGCCTAGTAGTTGTATCAACGTCTGCATGTAATTAACAACTGACTGTCAGATCAATATAGAAAGAACAATTCAAAAACATTTCAACAATATTTATTCTCACTTTTAAATAATTATAGATATATAATGCTGAAGATATGTATTATTTAAGTGACTCAACTGAAACTAATCTCTTCATAGAGAAGGGCTGCATTTAAAAATAAAATGGTGAAAATAAATATAATAATAATCTTAAAATAAAGATAAAATATATAATTCATTTTTGAAAAATTAAATAATTTTGAGAAATATTTTCAATGTATAATTTCTAAACTTCACTATACCTACTATGTTTGTTTAACATAGTAATCTCCCACTTTGTCTAATACTGGATTTTTATTTTGCAATTTTGAAAAGCTCTGAAAAAGTGACATGTCAGAAACTAAACCCCTGTAGGGGGGTCTGGGGGTTTCCCCCCCTGTAATTTTTTTTTGTGTTTTTAGAATGTAATCGGAGCATTCTGGTGCATTCTGGGGAAAATAATAAAAGAAAAGGTCAACATTTAATATAGTTAAGATGAACAGAAAAATTAACAAAACAACATAACTTGCTAGCAGCCAGATAACTGGACTGAGGGACGGATGACCACTAGCTTTGGCTAATGTTAGTGGGGGCTACTGCCAAATATCTTGCTAAAAAATTAACCTGTATTTATAAATTCTGCCATTACTAAGAATATGTAAAACTTAAAATGTAGATAATTGAAACTACATACAAAAAAAATTTAAAAATAATGTTTTTCCTGTTGCTGTTGTGGGCAGTAGATGCAGTGCTGCTGGCGATTGGTGATTATGTCAATCACACATAGGTCTACATCAGGGTAATAGAGAGTCCACATGATTGCACCTTGATCGGTTTTCACCAGTCTTACAAAAGGGGAAAAAACCATAGATAGTAAATAATAGGAAAAAACTCAGCTGTTGATCGCTCGTTAACTCGCTCGCGACACACAGAGCCGGTGAGCGAGCGGGCAAGCGAGAGAGAAAGCTGTCTCTCACTCTCCTCCCGCTGTCTTTCTCACTCTAATCTGATTTATTTCGCTGAAATTCTCGTAATTCTTGCACTTCTCTCTGTCATCTCTTGCATGATAGCTCACTGTCTCTTTGTCTGTGAGCCAGCCTGAGCCGGGAATGCACAGATTCGATTGGCTGCCTGAGTAGCAGGAGGCGGGATGGCTTAACTCGAAAGCATTTCCTGATTCGCTAAACCAGTACCGTAAAGTCTAGAAAAGCTGCGCCGGTCAAAATAGAAGCGCCCCGTCAAAATTTTAAATACTTAAATAATTGATTGACTACAGGTCCGGGTCCGTATAGGACGGCGTCTGGGTCCGGACCCGGACCGCGGTCCGCCTGTTAGTGACCCCCGATATAAAGCATCAGTAAGCATCAGTTCCTGAGTCCTATACAGACAGACTTAAATATGCTTTTATCATGATATACTTGTCTTTGTTACCTTATAGTAATGTTTACCTGCCATGATTAAAAAAACGGTTACAGAGCTGACAGTGTTGCAGAACGGTAAAAAATTAGGTTTGTTGTTTGTGTTTCGATTGATTTACGGTCTATGTTACGCCTCAAAAGCGAAACCAAGTCTCATCATATGTACATAATGTACATCCCTGCCTAAAATGTTCTGTTTATGTGTATGTGTGGGAGAAATCCACTCACTCACAACAACCACCCACATTTAGCCTAATTTGTTAGGAATAGGCATGAAGGAGGGATAAAAAACTGAGTGACTGAACATATAATCCATTTTTCTCTCAGTGGTGAAGGCAGCCAGGATCTCTTACTGTAAAACACAAAATAAATAATTATGGGAGTTACGGACAATTGATAGGATTCCGGTCCTCTCCTGACAAACACACAGGCCCTTACATACCATAGCCTAGATATCAAGCAGCTAGGCCTAATGTAAGCACACAATTGTCTATTTTACACATATTTACAGTTCCGGAAAAAATTAAGAGACCAGTCTGAATTTTTCTTAAATCTTGATCTCTACATAACTTATTGGAAATGCTCTCAATGACATACAATCTAATTTGGTAGAAATGTTGTCAGTAGTTTGTATTATAAAACCAAAATGTTCATTCCACTCAAACACATGGCTAGAAATAGTATAACGAGAGACACTGAACATTTGGAGTGGTCTCTTCATTTTTTTCCCGAAGCTGTACATTACATACAGTTTGCATTACTATAGATTTCATTTTGAGTGTTGCATCTGATGACAAATGTAGCGTCTCCAGCTGACCCACCTAGCAGGCTGCTTGGCTCAATATAGTCCCAATAAATGTGTTACAACGTCAGATACAGCCCCCCCCCCTTCCCCCCCCATGTATCATAAACTCTTGACATGGGCCAAGCTTCCTTTCCTTCCAGACTAAAAGGAAGAGGGACACAGGGACCGAGCAGTCTCCCAAAGATCACAGCATTTGAATAATAATATGAGTTGAAGGCACCTTTTCTTATAGCCAGCTGAAGAGATTAGAAATTGCAGAACGTGTAAACGTCTTTTAAGAAGCTGAGGCCCAGTGATAAAGCGTGATGTGTGTGCGCCTCTGAGGTTGAGAGAGAAGGCGGTGGGAAGGCAGGCGTGAGAAAAAACACGTACTTGTGGCAAATGTGGTCTCAACAGGATGTTCTGGGCTGGGTTTTACCTTCACTTTGACTGCTAGCCCTTTTTTCCGACTGCTGCTAAGCCTTCAATTAAATGACGGCTACCTTTTTCAAGTCACTAATCCTCTTACAGTTTGGAACCCTACCCTTTACCATGCGGAAAAATACACACACACACACACACACACACACGCACACGCACACACACACACACACACACACACACACACACACACACACACACACACACACACACACACACACACACACACACACACACACACACACACACAGGAATGGTGTATGTGTGTGTATGTGTGAGAACAGTGAGTCTTCTTCAGCCTTCCCCTCATGCTGCCTGTCTAGCGGTCCTACTGCCTTCTGGTACCTTCTTAAGTTGACTAAAGAGGCCGTTCTTGTCACAAACTGAGCCTGGAGGTAAAGTTTGCCTCAAGGAAAACCTGAAACCATTTCATGCATTAACATGACATGTCATGTCACTGTCTGCAACATACACTGCAAAATAATGTCTGTGTAATATGATTATAACAAAATAAATGAAAAGGCAAAATGTGTATCTGATATGCAATTTGTTTCCCTTTAAATACCCCTTTGGGTTAATCCTGATTAGACAGTGTTCCAAGTGATGTTTTATATGTGTACAGATGTGATGTAGAGAGTAAATAGGAACACTGACTGGAAACAAACAAATTCAAAGATTGACTTAAATAAAATGTATTCATTGAACAACCTGCCTTCTGCTACAGCCAAATATTTCAAATGTTGACTCATGAGTCCAGAGCACCTGCTGCCATGTTTCTGAGCCCCAGTTCCTATGTTTTGGTGGATAGTTGAGTTGCTTGCCTTGAATGTTTCCATGTTGGAGGTATGTCTTTTAGGCTGCAACCCTCCATGAAGACCACCTCTGGACAGACCTGTCTGGACAGTAGATGGGTGTACCTGGGTCCCACTGGTTTCTGCCAGTTCTGAGCTGGTGGCACTGTTGAACATCTTCAGAAGTGTTTTTTAATCTGCCGCTCTAAGTTTCCTTGGCCGACCACTGCGTCTACGATCCTCATCATCCTTCAGCAAAAGAGCAGCACATCTAGTTCCCTCTGTTCTGTGTTCTACAACTGTATGTCTTGATTTATTTTAGAATGAAAAATGATATAGTGTCTTATTTTGAAAGCTTTTTCCCCCTCCACCCCAACCATTCCAACCGTACATGTTGTTGACCTGAACCTAAAGAACATTGCTTTTCTAAAAACAGTGTATCCGTCCAACGAGTTTGCAAAAATATACTTAATTTGAGAACGGGGAGGAAATTGAGGCTGCATCTCTTCTGGAGAAAGACAAAAATAAAGGAAATGTACTTCCTGGAGGCAATTTTTTTTTGTCTTGTCCTGAGTGCTTCAATTAATGCAGGAAGTGAAAACATTGTTGGTTATTTTAAAAGGAGGCTAGAGGAAGTGTAGAAAATCACTTGCAACATTTTTCAATGTTCCAACCCATACTGACAGTTACTGTAACGTGATCCTGACTGACTACTGCTGATGAATGAGCCCACACCCATAATGCCTTATGACCAATGCTTCTTGTTGTGGACACAAAAAGGCCTACTGAAACAGATTATAGCATTGCTCATAAAACATTATGGACAGATATTACAATACATTTTAAATGTGTTATGAATGTTTATGACTATAGTTTTCCATTAGAACTTGGTCTATTTTTCTTGTAATCATGAAACCTTATTATACTCCCTGTGTATATAGCCAGACACACAGACAGCTGCCCCTCACAGCAGCTATTGATCAGGATGAAGCACAGACTCACAGTAAAAGGAGGGGTGTTCCCACTATAATCAGCCAACACTGACTATTGATTGTCAGGGCCAGTGGAGGAAAGGGAGTCACGGACAATTAATGGTCCCCATGCCACAGTGGCAAGTCCTCTCTCCACTTCCCCCTTTCCCCTTCCCCCTATCTCTGTCAGGCAATTAAAATGTATTGTAATGGGTTTATTGACACGGTAAATATGCATCTGCCTTCGCAATAGTTGGAAGGGTGCATGCATATTAGCGAATGCACAATGCAGAGGATTGTTTGGATATGGAAAATGTAATCACTTCTTACCAAGTACACTGTATAAACGCTGATTCTTTTCCCCACAGTCACTGAGAGGACTAGGAGAGCCAACACATATTTACATATGGTGAGATGCACACAATGCACAGGCACCAATTGTAGTATTCTGCATCGAAACAGGACACTCATCTCTGAGCTCTCCTGCAGAGGAAGGGAAAAGTGTTGCCTGCATGTGTTCCAAAAATATAGAAGTCGTTATGATATGATGAAATGAAACAGTTTAAAAATGGAGCCAGTTTGAGTGCTGCTAACTGGACGGGAGTGAAAGTAATTAAAGTATGTGGTTATTAAGTCAAAAAATTAAATAAAAATATCATTTTATTAGCCTCAGGTTAGATATTTTGGAAAATACAGTAGTAGTAGTGGGCCTCATTAATCAAAGTGGTTAAAATCCATGCGCAGAAATCACACTACGCCAGGGATTCGTGTGGGATTCATCAAACACTCGTATCTCGCCAATCTCAGCGCTACACCTGCTCAGACCGTTGATAAATGCGGCGGGTGAAAACAATCGTAATTTAAATATCACGCCCCTATGTGTTCTGAGTTTAGAGGCCTCACCCATAGGTTTTACAACAATGAGATAGGGCTTCTGTCTTTCCTTTCTCTCTCCTTCTCATTTCAACTATACGTATATCCACACACACACACACACACACACACACACTCTTACACTAGTTATTTCCCCCTCACGTATTCTTAAGGAGTACATGAGTGTTGATCTTCTGTCATTTTAAAATTTAGATCAGGTGAAGACCCTGGGGCCTCTACGGATTCAGTTTTTTTGCATAGAACATATTATTTCCTAACGAGATGACCCAGAAGTACATGGAGGAAAGGTGGTTCGAATTCTAAAAATGCTTAGGAAAGGTGCCTCGATGCATCCTTTAACCCTCCTTTAGCATAGGTTACTCCTGACCAACCTTTACGAAAAGGAAAGGAGATAGTGGTATCCCATAATCCTTTACGGCGGTATTTTAAAGCAACAGGCCACCGATGAAGTTTACCCACTCTACGCGAATACGAATGAGAGACACGGTAAAACAGAAGAGAGGAGAAGAGTAAAGAGGACATTTAAAAAACAAAAATAAAAAAATAAAACATTATCTGTCAATATCTGTGCAAGCCTTTCAGGATAGCAAGCCTGCCTGGAACACAGTGATGATTTACTGTCCAATTTTCAATGGCCCCTGTATCCGTTTCAATCAAATTTCCAATATTAACACTGGGCAATAATTTTCTTCTGCTTTATTACAAATTCCAGCCCTCCTATTCCATAAATCAGCTGCCAGAAGCCGGTGTAATTCACAGTTAGAAATCAGGCATATTTTATTCTGGTTGGGTCACAGTCAAAATGAACCATTATCTCAACTTTATGTTCTTATTGCAGAGAGAGAGAGAGAGAGAGAGAGAGAGAGAGAGAGAGAGACTTGCATATATCTTCTTACCGCAGAGTTGTTGTTTTATCTCTCTTACACTTCTAAGTAAAACTTTGCTCAAAGATTTTGACACAGTTGACGCGGGTAGCCGATAGCTCATAGCACAGGACATGTTTGGCATGTTTGACATGTGTGGGATGCCATAGGTGTGTGTGTGTGTGTGTGTGTGTGTTTTATGGCGAAAAAAACACAACACCACCCACCAAACACCAAATGTCTGTGAAATCTCTCTCTAGGGGGATACATCAATGGCTCACCCAACAAACAGGTTTATAACATTACTGTGAATGTTTGTTTGCGTGTTTGCACAGCTGAGTGACTTAAATGGTCTTTGTTAACTATCTCCATGCACAACAGTGGACCTGTAACCCAAATGATCTTGAGCTAACTGTTGGTTTTAAAGATTCTAGGGTATTTTCAATTCAACTTCTATTCATTAGTCCTGCGAGTAAATGTGGTTTAGTTAAAAGCTGAATGGAGTTCATTAGTTATAATGAGTTTGAAGAGTAATGATGTGTTTGAGCGTTCCCTGTAAAATTTGTAGAAGTTGGAAGTTTGAGAGTTTACCATCAGGAAGTTGTGCCTCAAAAAGCCAAATAACAGGTTCAGTACCATACCAATCAAGGCACATACAGTATGTTAGATGGAATTTCATTTCACAAGTTGTAAGTATGCAGTATCCCATTCATTCATTCATTCATTCATTCATTCATTCATTCATTCCTGACTGTACCGACTGACTTTTCCCCTAAGTGGTTGAGAATGAACACAGTTTTGTTTTTGACTCTGCTGCATTTACCGCTGTGCTTTGTTTAGAGTCTGCACCTGACGGCCCAATTGCCAGAAAATATGCTAATTAGTGTCAAAATGTTCCCTTGCAATTACGCTGAAATGGTACTTACGACATGTTTGCAAATGTTGCACGACCCTACGCCGAAATGTGGACCAAAATTTGCGGGGACTTCGCAGATGTCGCGCAATGTTCGCCCGATGTTTGCCAACCCCCTGCAAAGTTGCATCACATTTCTCACTCTTTCAGTTCAGTTCGACTAGTGCATCAAATAAACCGACAAACAAACAAACAAACGCATGTTCAGACATTTGTCTCCTTTGCCATCAAAGTTGTAGCAAGTTATTATAAAGGAAAGTATACCTTGAATTCTGTACCTAATGACTCTATCTTAAAAAGATATGTCAAGATCTAAAGAGGACCAGGATTACAGTGAGGAATCAAAGCCTAACAACATATCCGGAGCCACCTGTCAGATTGTTGGTTGATCCGTCGTGTGAAATGGAAACACATTATCTGAACAAATGACGTCATTGGAACTTGTCCTTACCTCATTCCCCTGTCCTCTTCCTGTTACTCCATCAACAGTTGTATGGCCGCGCCTCGGCCCATGCAGTTACTGATGTCTCTCTCTCAAACGCTGCCTATCTCATTACAGTAATGAACTTTATAATTACCTCCACCCCCTCAGAAGAATGAATGAAGGCCATTAAAGGGACTTGGATTGGCTTTTATATCATTTACTTAGCCCTGGACACTATACCCAGCGGCCATTTTCCATCTCAATAAACTCCAACATCAGTTAAACCACTGACAACACTTCATTTTTCATTCCTTGAGAATGAAAGGGTTTCAAACGTTTTAATGCTAAACTAAATTACAAGGGAGCGTCAATGCAGACTTCAGAATGTCTCTCAACCATAGCTGAAGCTTTCTGTGTGGACTTCTGTTCTAAATCTGATATTAGGAGTTTTCAAGTTTTTGGCTCTTAGGGAATATAAATGCAGTAGTTTGACCGGTAACATAAGCTTCAGTGTTGAACTTACTGAATAGGTTGGAAGGTTTTTTACAGCATCTCGTCAGGTGCATTTGTGCAGAACAACAAGTTTGTTGTTAAAAGACAATTTGATATTGGTTACATTTCATAAAAGTGAAATGTTTTTTTTTTATTTGCATCTATTAACTGAGGGATAAAACAAAATACAATTGCATTTGTATCACACTGAAATGGACCCTGAGTAAATTCTACTTATTGGTTACAACAATAGTAGGAGAACATATTTTACAGCAGAACCGTACATGGTCCTGATGTAAGAATTTAGTGTGGACTTCTCGAATATCCTACTAAGATATTTGATCCATGATTAAAATGCTCCCATAGACAACCAATGTTAAAGTAAGAAGCAATTCATATGTACATTCCTTGTAGTGATTGAGAGTTGAAAGGGTATAGTCATCATCAATATCATCATCTTCAACCACTTATCCGAAGTTGGGTCTCGGGGGCAGCTGCTTGAGCAGGGGACCCCAAACTTCTCTTTCTCGGGCCACATTGACCAGCTCCAGAGGTGTTCCCAGGCCAGTGTGGAGATATAATCTCTCCAGCTAGTCCTGGGACTTCCTCATCCCAACTGGACGCTCCTGAAACTCCCTAGGGAGGCGCCCAGGGGGCATCCTTACCAGATGCCCGAACCACCTCAACTGGCTCCTTTCGACGTAAAGGAGTAGCAGCTCCAGGCAGGGTCTCTCGTCCTCTATTGTTTTCTTCCATGGAGTCTTTATCAACCATTCTAAGTCGGGCCCCTCACCTGAGACCACATTGCCTTGGGAGACCCTACCAGGAGCCCTAGACTCCAGACAACACAGCCCTCAGATTCCTGGAGAGGGAAAAAGTGTATGTGCATTCATATACAGTGTTACAAAATGACTTCCTCATGACAAATCCTTTCATCAATTCATTAAACTAATAGTCACTTCTATTAAAATGGAATGCCTCTCATTACTTTATCCCCTGTGCAACAACTGTAGATTATGAGCTAACAAGTAGCACAGGCAAACACTTTGAAGGCACCCATGTAAGACCATTATATCAATCAGCAATTAGCATCTGTGCTGTTAAAATCATAACAAGAAGAAGAAGAAAAAAACGATTCTCTCGCCCCCCCCCTTGATATTTACTTTAATTATACAATTGATCGTACACTTTATCCATCCTCGTATCAAATGAAAAGCTGAAAGAATCATTAACGGGGGCTTGTTTGCATTTTATTATGTCGTGTTAGAGCTGTTGCACAACAGTGGTCTTAAATGAGCACAACATGGTGTGAAAATAGATTTGAATTTCAAACTAATGACTTGCTGATAAATATACTTGGCTTGTGCATCATCCCCGCCGCTCCTTGAAAAAAACATGCAAACAGGCATTGAGCAAGTCCATATATTATACACTTATACGCCCCAAAAACTGTTGATGAGTGCAACGACAACACTTGGGTGGCATTCGACATTATAAAGAAAAGACTGGAACCTCTTCTTCCAAACCGAAAGAAGTTAAAAATTATTATCACACAAGCAGCATTATCGTAGCTGTGTAACTCTCCCCCCCACCACCAGCCATGGAAATGCAGAATTTTTCACCCTGCGTCTACGTGTATACTTGGCAGACTGCGTTACACATAGAAAAACCATTTGTGAATGCATTGTGTTTGCCTGGGATTAATTAACACTTATAATGTAGTGGGGGGATCAGGCGAGTAAGGCTTGTGTTATAATAGGGGAGCATTTTGTGTTGGCTCGCAATGACCGGACAAAGAGTTTACTTCTGAGGTGTGTGTGCTTGTATGTGTGTGTGCACCTGTGTGTGTGTGTGTGTGGGAACGAGAGAGAGAGAAAGAAAGAAAAAAGAGAGAGGGAGAACAAGAGACACCAGCCTATGCTGCACTACATTGCATGCTATCATGCTGAAACATATGGACAGACAGCTCCTTTGTCACCACTATATAAGGGCACGTTTGACATGGTTTGATATAGAGAGGCAAAACAAACACAAAAGCAGCCATCCTACTCACTCAATGCCAACCTGTCACTCCGTCAATACAGAGCGTGTGTCTGCTGGGTGTGCCAATGAATTTATTTGAGTCAGTGACCAAGAGAAATGCAGACCTTGGCTATATGCAAAAGTATCATTGAGTGGAGGTTTTCCTGTGTCTGTGTGTGTGTGTGTGTGTGTGTGTGTGTGTGTGTGTGTGTGTGTGTGTGTGTGTGTGTGTGTGTGTGTGTGTGTGTGTGTGTGTGTGTGTGCGTGACATCTTTGCTATACTGTCCACTGCTAGGAAATGATATACAATTCACAACATGCCTCATATCTACACTCACAGAAATAAGTCTCAAGTTGAGAAAGCAGTTCATTGAAAGCCCATTGTACATTTAAGATGTTATTAAAAATGTCACCAAATGGTCCATAATGTGTATACCTTTGAAGTGTATTTGAACGTAAGGGAGCAACGAGGGATGATCTCCATGTAGGACTCATGTCTCTCTGTCCTATTTGTCAGACTTGGTCCCCACCTTGCATGTTCACACTGATTGTAGGGACATTTGCAGTACCTCAACAGCACCTATGGGTGTCCCTCTTTTTCTTCACAAGCCAGCTCGTCATGCTGCAGCAGTTTTCCACCGACTCTGGAGCAGGAGGACCAAGAGGGTGTGTGTGTGTGTGTGTGTGTGTGTGTGTGTGTGTGTGTGTGTGTGTGTGTGTGTGTGTGTGTGTGTGTGTGTGTTTAAAACAGAGAAGGTGCCTGTGAAGTACATAATGAATATAGTTTATATGTTTGAAAGTTTATAATAATTTTAGAAATAATACCTCAGAAATAATTTTAGTTTTTGTTTTATGGAAACAGATTGTTCATCTTGTAACTATACAAAAAGAAAAAGAAAATCTAGCAGATACAGCTGATAAGAATGAAACATGGAATTACACAAGAAATCCAAATATCTGGTTTAGGTACATGTTATACACATGACATGAACCTGAACCATGTACAGTAGCTTAAGTGGGGTCAAATGTTACTTTCACGACGGGCCCTATTTTACTCTGGGTTCCTAGCAGAGGTGGAAAGAGTACTGAAATATTCTACTCAAGTAAAAGCACAATTACTTTGATGAAATGTTACTTAAGTAAACGTAAAATGACCAATCTAAAAACTACTTAAGTAGTAAAATTATTATAATCTGAACATCATTCTGCACAAGTAAGTGGATGGAATGCTAAAATTGTAATTTGATTTTACTTATAGTACTGGGATGGATGGCAAGAAACCAGCATGGAAATAAGCTCCTAATTCAAAGAGGCAAAGATGTTTTTTCTTTAAACCCTACACATTCATAAATACATATGGTTGTGCTTCCTCTCCCGATAAACCCTTTCTTTACTTTTAACCAGGGCCGTCTCACACCTGACTGTCTACACACCTGACTGTCTACACACTCCTTCAGGAGGGTCTGCGGTGGGTTTGAACTACGCATAAACAACGACAAAACAACACATTACTGAGCCTCTTGTTTGGTGTGCCAATCTTCTCCGTTTGTTCAAATCTATCCATTGAAGCAAACAGCCCTCTCATTTCCTTGGAAATTGCCTGTTTCTGCACTTTGAGTGTATTTTAGCACTGGGCAGGTAACACTGACATTTTGCAGAAGGACATATGAGGTGGATGTTGATTAGGGTGTGTACAAAGACAGGCTTTGGTCAGTTTCTGTATTTATATTTATATATATGTTATTCTTGAATTAAAAAACACACTGAAATGCCTCACACCTGCTGTGTGATCACACTATATCCCTCACACACACTAACTAGTCATATTCACAATAATGAATTGGATGATTGTGACCCAGACTGAGTGTGGCAGTGTTTTATGTCTGTCATTAACATGGTGCATCGCGGCTCCTTTGAATGGAACCAAGCGCTCGCTAAATAACAAATCCCTGTCCAAGCAACTCAGTGGAGGGTCAACCCTTCTAAACTCAGTTAAGGATGGCAGTTTGCATCATAAGAATGAAACCATGTGGATAAATGACATAAGGGTATTAAGTTCTTTTGAGGGAAAAAAAAGTACAGATTCATTTTTATGTTTGTTTTCTTTGTCCATCGTTGTTTGTTTATCTTGTGCTACTATACTACAATACACTGTGGGCAAATAAAACATAGTTTTTTTGACTGATTTTGACAAAAAGGTGATTTTGAAAACAAGCGGTCCCCAGAATTGTTGACTCCGCCTAATGCAAGTAATCAACTGGCATATTTCAATGATATCTGTAAGGTAAACATTTGACTATGGCTCTAAGGCATTTGTTCCAATGTACTTTTTCACAAAATAAAGTGCAGCTACCCAGGCCATGCAAGCAAACCTACTTAGTAAGTAAGTTGCAAGGGGTAAACTCCTCTCACAGTGAAAATGTGTAGGAATGTTGTTTTGACATGTGAAAGGAAGGCTTTTTTTATTTTTCATTTTATTTTGTATTTTATTTATTTTTTCATTTTGTTAACAGTTGAAATTCCACTCTGGACATGTTTGGATTCCAAACATTGCACACTATGGAACCACTCTGGTGTCATTCAACACACTTTGGGCAAAGCAACACAGTTGGAATTTCAATCACAGCTAATGCGTGAGAGTTTTCTTTTTTTCTTTCTCACTTTTTATTTATTTTACATTTTGTTTGTGTCATGGTGAGGCAGGACATTCCATGCCTAGCCCTGCGTTCCAAAGCACATACTTTTTTTCTTTTTACTACACTACATACTAAAGTACAGAAGAGTGCCACAGGAGAGAAAAAAAATAAGATAAGGAAGATTTTTTTTCATTATGTCGAGAAATGTCAAGAATAAAGACGAATGCTCCAACGAGTTAGTGTGTTAGTGGGGCATTTATGTATTTTCAGCTAAAATTGATGTGCATGTATTGGGACATCCCAAATCTTTTTCTGGAATACTAAATAGTAGGGAAGTATGGGTATTAGAACGCAGGGCTAGTTTATCCCATCTTAGAAGAGCAGACCTTACTGTGCTAAAGAAGGCCCGCATGGTCAGTGCCAAAAAAAGACACACTATGGCAGAAACACATGTATTCCAACCCCGTACAGTAGACTGCACCAGTTGTTACCATGATTATCTCATTTACTGGCAAAACGTGAGGCCATCACAGTCCTTACAATGTTGAGGTGCTATAGCCACATGTACATAACAACTAAATGATGTACTTTTACAAGGAAAATGTTTTTTATAATTTTCTGTGGGGAAAGCATATTGTTGCACTGGTTGACAGAATATAGGGCATTATTTGACCTCCTTTTGCATCAAGATTAGATTGTTATACTTTGACAATGCCAAAACAATCAGTATGAACAGATTGAGACTTTAGAAAGTATTTCAATACATTGTTTTCCTTTTATGTTGACCAATAAGTCGTATACAAACATCATTTCTGGGAGCAGGGTTGTATATCTAAGGTCCAGATTTAAAAATGTACAGTGAAGTCATTGTCATGTTCAAGAAAGCAGTTTGAGACCATTTGAACATTGTGACACGGTGCATTATCCTGCTGGAAGGTGCCATAAGAAGATGGGTACACTGTGAAAGTCCATTAAAGCCCCTTTCTTCCCCATTCTGTTGCTCGGTTTGTACTTCAACAAGTTGTCCTGTCCAGGTCTACATGCCTACATTTATTGAGTTGCTGACATGTGATTGGCTGATAAGTTATATGCGTTAACAAGACATTGAACAGGTGCACCTAATAGAGTGGCCGGTGAGTGTATATATATATATATAAATATATATGCATTTGGACCCTCGATGACCTTTCCTTTATACCCATGCTCAAGTCAAAATACCAATTTTGCGTGTAAAATTGTGTGTAATTAAACATGTATGACTGGCATTCTTCCCAGTAACGTGTTAGTCATTCTAATGCAATAACTTGTATACATGATGTTTTAAATGTAACACTGTTCATAGAACTGTATTGAAAATATGGTATAGATTTTGTGTCTAAGAAAAGACACTCCCCTGCTGCCAGTTTCTTTAAAAGCATGTGGTTGGTCATGGAAAAGACAGCCTTCTTAAATCCTTCAGCCCCTCTCCTAAGTAGCCGTATGATTCTCTCCCAAGCTGGAAGAGGGAACGGTCTAAATATCTCTGTTTCTCTGTCTGAAATGTACAGTCGCCACCCTGAGTCAGATTTAAGATGTTATGCTGGCAGCCGCCCCCTATACCTTGAATTATCGTACGGGCCAGTGGAGACGTGGAGAGAGAAAGAAAGAGGGGAATGGGCAGAGTTTAAAATAGAAGAATGGAGAAAAAGGGAGGGGTAGTAGAGAGAGTGTGTATGTGAAATAGAGGGAGAGAGATAGAGGTGGAGGAGCCCAGCACAAAGTGTATATAGCTGCAGGGGAGGCTTATATGCTTTAGACCAGCCATGTCAGAATGCAACACACTCTATGTGCTGCTGCCTTTATCTCTCTCATGCCTCTTCCTCTGCTCCCATACTGTATATCTCTCCCCCTCTTCTTCTCTTCTCTGTCCTTTACATCTATCTGCATGGCCTGTCCCCCCCCCCCCTCTCTCTCTCTCCCTCTCCCTCAACTCTTTGTTTTATGCCTGCAATGTCTTATTTTCACACAAGCAGCAGAGTATGAAGACAGCATGGCCACACAGTCACGTGGCCAGACAGGACCCAGGCGGGTTTAAGCATCTACCCGTGTGCACAGTCCACAAGTGCCCTGAAAAAGAAATAGATCGATGTAAATACAAAAATGTACTTTTTATTCTATCAAATATAAAGACAGAAGTGTATATCCATGAGAAATATGCCTTATCAGTTAGGAAAGTTCTCCACAGATCCAGCCCTCAAATGAACATTGTCCAACCCCATCCCAGTACAGTTATGACAAATCACTCAGGTAGCCTAGGCACTGTTTTAAAAACAAAACCATCACAACAACACTGGCCTAAATATAACATAGATCTGTAGGATTTGGTCTTCATTATACACCTCTCTAGTCTGTACTTGCTAGCATCAAGCTAGTCTTATCTACATTACAATATTTTCCCTGTCATGTAGGGCAACTTACAAAACGTGGAATATCAGGTCAGGTCAGATAGAGGAATGGCACACCAAAAGAAGACAATGTTAAAGTGTTCCTGTTTAAATGAAAATACTCCTTTCTTTAGCTTGAGCCCCCTGCTTCCATAAAATGTCTGTGCACGGCCCTGTGGCCACAGAGCATGCTGCGAGTCCTCTCTGTCTTCCTATCTATGTCTTCCACACACACACACACACACACACACACACACACACACACACACACACACACACACACACACACACACACACACACACACACACACACACACACACACACACACACACCCACCCCCCCACACACACACACGCATCAAAGTGTTGCCACTTCAAAAATAATGCCAGCAGGCATGACATGCAAACGTGAAGCAGATGGATTGAGAAGGAGGAAGGAGAAAGGCAGCGTGTGTATGTGTGTGTGTGTGTGTGTGTGTGTGTGCGCACGTGCGTGTGTGTGTGTGTGTGTATGTGTGTGTGTGTGTGGAGTAGGGCTGCTGCATGGTGTGTATTGTCAGTCAGGGCAGATATTGATGTGTCTGTAGGAACATGTATGTGCTAAGGCTAGTTAAAGACTTTTTTAAAATACCGCGCTCACCAGAGCCGAGTAGGCTAGCAACGGCTGCTGTCTGCTCCTCCTCACCGTTGACAGCCCTCACTCACACGGTTTGTGTGTGTTAACAGCCCCCTGCTACCTGCAGCAGCCAGCAGACAGACAACACCATGTCGCTCTGAGCAAGAGCTGCCAGGTGACGTTTGTAAACATGTAAATAGTTTTATAGGTCCACATTCAACTGCATATCTATATAAAAAAAGCTAACCTTGTAGTTACAGCAACTAACAAAGTTTTTAAAGTTAGTTTGTAAATATGTAAAGAGGCCTAGGTCATTTGTATAGGCCTACTACTCAGCATTTTCTATTCATTTAGCCTCTTTCAGAATTGCATATATGCAAATTAGTTGATTATGTCATCCAGCTACTACTAGTTAATTTTGGGCCAATAACTATTTTCCTTATAGAGGAGTCAGCAGAGATACAGAAGGAAAAATCACAGGGCTCAGGTGTAGAAGGGGTTGTGGTGAAAATGGGTCAAAATCCCAGTCTTTCTACCATTCCTGCCAGGATATCCATTTTGTGTTCATCGAAACAGGCCCAGGTTTCACACTAAGTGAGTATAAATACATTTAGAAACTATATTATTAACTTTACGTATTATATGTACTGTGTTAGAGTGTCATTTTGTGTCATTTTGGTTGGTGGTGTGCCCCAGGATTTTGTAAATGTAAAAAATGTGCCGCGGCTCAAAAAAGGTTGAAAATCACGTATCATGTATATGATTAGAATCTACAGCAGGACTGTTCCAATATGTGTCATTTGTCGATTGTTTTCCATCGGTATAACGCTGTTTGAATTTATTATAAGAATCAACACAATTTAGTTAATGGGTGTAAGAAGATAATTAAAAATGAACATATTCACAGGAACACATAAAAACATTATTTCATAATAATATTCAGTATAAACAAAACATTTCTTGGGGGGGAATAAAACAAGAAGCCGTTTACCAGTAACTTACATCAGAGGAGTGTCAAGTCAAAGTCTTTTATTGTCAGTTCTGATATATGTAAGACATACATCAGAATATAAATGGTGTTTATCTCTGGCCCACAGTGCAATAGGAACGATAGAAAAAATATAGAGAGTAGAATAAGATAAACATAACCTAAACAAACCTAACCTTCTCACACCTGGGCTCAATCAGCCAATCAGGGCCACACACAGCATCAGTAACTATTCTCACGGATTCCGTGCCCTCACACTCTGAAAGATGGTGGAGGGATCTGCTATCAGTGTGTCCTCACACTGATAGCAGATCCCTCCACCACTGTAACCTGTGCCTCATGGACTAAGCTTGCAGAATTCATATGTTCATGTATGTGTTCATGAGAGGGGGAGTCCTCACTGCTACTAAGCATGAATTAGATTATAACACATTCATTTGTTTGTGAGTGTCAGCATGTTCATTCGATTTTTAAATGTGTGTTGTAAACAGATTTTAACTGCACCTGTCCTTGTTCAATGAAACATAGAGTATATTTGGTTATCAAAGAATAGACTACCACATTACCTGACTCTCCACTGTTGAGCATTCCTTTAAGGTACACTGTGTGTATGCAAATGTGAGTGAGTGTGTGTGTGTGTGTGTGTGTGTGTGTGTGTGTGTGTGTGTGTGTGTGTGTGTGTGTGTGTGTGTGTAGTTTGTGTGTGTGGGTTGTGAGACACAAAAAACAGTTTAATATAATGTATTTAATTAATTGCTGCTAATAAAGAAGTGTCCAGGTAGCCGGGGTATCCTTTTCACACACACACACACACACACACACACACACACACACACACACACACACACACACACACACACACACACACACACACACACACACACACACACACACACACACACACACACAAACCCATTTCTGTGTTTTTGGCTGTGCACAGGTCAGTTAGCGCCATATGGCAGCAGACGTATAATTAGTGTCTCATCGGCTTGATGTTTTGACTGCAGTTGTTTCACAGTTCACTAGCTGTTTGGGTTAGCATTGCTGTTAGCTAGTTACCACCTGCAGGGCAGCAGGTGAGTCAGCCGGCAGGGGGGCCGCCTAAACAGATGGATATAAATACACACACACACACACACACACACACACACACACACACACACACACACACACACACACACACACACACACACACACACACACACACACACACACATTGAACTTACCAGTTCATACACGCTGGATGCATCATAACAATAAATGCAGTCCAATATGTACTATGGGCATGCAAACAAGGCACACACAAAAACACACCCACAAACAAACACACACACACACACACACACACACACACACACAAACACACACCCCTTTGTCTTTCATCAGCCCGTCACTCATCTGATAACAACACAAGAGCAAATCACTTGGCTCTAAGTGGATATTTGGCTGTCGCTCATTCAGAGGCTTACACCGGCTGTGAGTGAATACTAACTCAGAGAGAAAGGCACACGCACAAATGCTCACACACACATACCCCCCCCCCCCCCCCCACACACACACACACACATAACAATTTGCATAAAGATTGTATTCGATTGTGAGGCCTTATACAATACAATTTAGTGAATATTTGTATACTCATGTTCCAAAATCTGCATTATTCATACATTATATATCCTGGTGACATTTTTACAATGTGTGTATAATATGTGAAACATATGTTTTATATGTTTTATATCTTTCACAATATTGAGATATTTTTTTCAAAACAGAGTTACTCAATAAAGTTCAGGGAACATTTGGTAGAGAGATCAGGAGAGGGACTGATCTAGTATACCTGTCGGATTGTAGAATTCTGCAAAATGAGAATCTACACGGATCCTTAAGATTGTAGTTGCGCAGGGTAGCATTGTGGCTTATCACTAAAAAATATAATCATAATTTACATAATCATACGTATATTGAAAATGTCCAGTGTAAATATTCTATGTATATGTTTTAGTGAAAAAATGCCCTGAAAAGCCAACACCTCTGGAGGAGATACAGCAGCTGCTGCAGGCTTCACAAATGCTGCCATTTATCAATATTCATTATTTGACATTGTTTGCTGATGGAAATATGGTAAACCCCAGGATTATTTGAATATGAATGGAATTTGCACTGTAGAATTCATACTTCCATCCACCTGTGCCGCTGCATGCTTGCCAGCTTTGCATTGTTTTCATCAAGGGAATCATGGTATTAAAGACAGGGAAAGAAAGAAAATACATCATATTCAATTGTACTTTTCCGTTAAAAAGAAAGTTGACCAAACCAGAGCTAAAAGGAGGGAGCATACTAGACGTAGACTCATCAGATGGACACAATACATCATAGTTGCTAATTAGTTAAAGGTGAAGTTAGCAATTTATTTATGTTAATATAAGTGTTAAATCGCTCTTCATTCATACAGTGATCACTTATATAGTGTGCACGTTTCATAAAGCCGATTCTCTCAGTCACCCGCTCTGCATGTAATCGGCAAATACACTTTTCGGGGATCCCACTACTGATAACCAATCAGAAGAGAGAACGCTACAAACCGGCACCCGTCTCACTGCCGGTGCACGCGCAGAGCGACAGATGGGTGAATGTGTAAATGCGCCTACAATGGCGGAGCAGGTAAAAATCCTTCCCAATGTCTGTTTTGATGATTTTTATCATGTTTTATCACACTTACGGATGAGATGATGCTAGATAACTCGCTGCTTGCAGACCGCAGTGCATTAATGTGGTGACGTAGGGACGAGCGAGGGGACTGCTAACTGCAGTCACTGATAGGAAGTTAATGTAACTGACCATTCTGCTTACTGAACCTTTAAGAAGATGATAATATATCAGGACTGTGTTTTATCTGTATGTCTATGCCTATTGCCCTCTAGTGGCCAGAAAAGACATCAGTCCAACTCTATTGTCTGGTTGTATTGTATGACTGAATGGATAATCCCTTCTAAAACTAATGCTAAAGTAAGCATTCACAAAACCTTGTCAGTGGTTATAATCAAAGGTTTACATAATCATCAATCATCAATCCATTTAGTGATAAGGTTTTCACAGCCACATCTAACAGTCACCATTGATACTAGGCGTGATTTTGATCCTCCAACATTAAACCGCCCGGGACACCATTTTGAAGTATTTGTCATGTAAATAACTCGGGACAAGCTCATAGGACAAAGTTGAGAACCAGCTGAAACCTACAAAACCTGCACAGCTCTTTGACAGTCAGGAAAGGACTAACCTAAAAGGTGGAGTCACTTTTAGTCCAAATCAGTGATTATCTCCTTATGATCTGCTATCAGCCTAGGCTATCAACAGCTAGCAACATGCCTGTATACCAGGGGTCACCAACACAGTGCCCGCGGGCACCAGGTAGCCCGCAAGGACCATATGAGGCGCCCGCAGGCCTGTTCTAAAAATAGCATAATAATCGGTTTCCCTCCTTTTTTAAGTCATTGTTGATAATTATTGTGAGAAATCATTAACACGATCAGTGTCTTCACATAGATGAATATCATTAATCATTAATAATAATATATAACTAAAGGCAAACTGAGCAAATTTGTTATTTCAGAAGAGTGTATCAAACTGGGTGCCCTTCGTATGACTCAGTACCCATGAAGTAGCCCTCAGGTTCAAAAAGGTTGGTGACCCCTGCTGTATACAGAGGCTCATAAATAACATAGTTAAAAGGCGGTGCAAAATAAAATGTCATTATAAAAACATTGTTCACATAGCAGTGCTCTGTTTGTATGCAGGACCAACTTACGATGAGAAGAATACACTAGGCGTAGGCTCTGTATAAATGGGCATGTTTCTATCTACAATCTTTTGCTTACATACTCTTGTTTTCCTATACCAGTTCAAGGAGCCTAGGCTGTTAAAAAACGACCAGATTTTTTCTTCTCCAGCGCACACAGCGACAGGTAGCGGATCGTGAGAAGATATTCACTGATTTTGACAACAAGCTCTGAAACTGCATTCAAGATTGGGGAACTACTAAGGTGGGTCTGCCATTCTAACATACAACCTGCAGGCCAAGAGCATCAGTGCACATTATTGATATTATCAATGGTTAAAGAGCGACCTATTCCTTCTCATCATGTAACGACTAATACATGTAAAATGAATGGATTTTAAGGACGGACTGCTAACACTTCAAGTCAGCACATACTGTATAGATGCACCGATCTACATATGCCACACATTCGTATCATGTACTGTGTTGTACATTCACACATATATGCTGCTTCGGCTTTTATTCACACACAGTGTTACATTTTGCAGCAGACTGCAGCAGTGGGAGCGGGGCCGAGTCCGTAAATCCAGAGGTGTGTGTGGCAGAGAGATGGACTGGTCCTGATAGTGTTGTAAGTGCTATACAGTTAAACAATAGTGCGCGGTGAGGAAGCACCCGTGCTGAGGGTGTCATATATTACAAAGCAAAAGGCAGACTCCAAACAAATTATGGCTGTGTCTTTGTGTTGTTCTTAGCCCTCCATCTCTCCCACTCTCTCTCTCCCTCTCTCTCTTTCCTAGCGTTATATATTTTCACACCTCAGTGAGTCCATCACGCGCACGCAACACACACACACGCACGCACACACGCACGCACACACACACACACACACACCACACTCTCTGCTTGTCTGACTGTCTCCGCCGCCCTCCTCCTCCTCCTCCTTTCTGTCATTCCTTCGTTCCCTCTACTGCATTTTCCTTTTTATTTCTATTTCTCACTTCATATCGCCCTCACTCACTCTCTCTCTCTCTCCCTCTCCCTCCCTATTCCCCCTCTCTCTCTCTCTCTCTCTCTCCCTCTCTTGGGTCATGTTGCAGCAGCTCCAGCAGAAATAATAGGAGCAAAAGGCGTGAGGTTGTTATTTGCATAGAAATAGCATGACGCCCCAGGCAGCTTGCAGGAGGAAGGACACAGAGATCATTTGTCTCCAAATTTTTAATGAAAACTTTTGCTGAGACGCAGATTTCTTTCCCTATACAGTACAACCACACAAACACACACACACACACACACACACACACACACACACACACACACACACACACACACACACACACACACACACACACACACACACACACACACACACACACACACACACACACACACACACACACACACACACACACACACACACACACACACACACACTCTCTCTCTCTTTCTTCCCCAATTTTCATTCTCCCTCCGTACCGTCCATGTACCATCCCATCCTGGCGTGCTCTCTTCTTCTTGGTCTCTTTCTGTAGCAGCACACGGTGTGATGTTGAAATGAGATTACACATCAGAATTGTGCCGCTGTGCACCAGAAGCATGTCGGCCTTACTGGCGGTTTGTCAAACATTGCAGGGATATACTGGAGAACTGGATCTGTCTGTGGTTAAGAGGCTTTGTGGGAACTATTCAAGCTGGTTAAATGTCCGGTAAAGTGGATGGAAAACACACGCACACACACACACACACACACACACACACACACACACACACACACACACACACACACACACACACACACACACACACACACACACACACACACACACACACACACACACACACACACACACACACACACACGCATACTACCCACACAACTTGCGTCTGCCATTGAACAATTACAAAACATGCAGAGTGGCTGGACATTGCTCCTTGTGCTGTCTCGTAGATAATTGATTCTGAAAAAATAAAATCGTATAGGCTATATTCTAACTTTAATTTTAATTAAACATATATGAATAAAAATAATGTTTAACCATACAATATACCATTTCTAATTATGATATTGAAGTTAAATCATGTATACACTATATGTATTATTGTGAAAACTAATATGTAAATCTTAAGATCGGTCCAAAAGAGAAAACATCACTAATGCCAGATAGTGATCATTCAACCTTTGAAACTTGAGGGTCAAATCTGTCATTTTGTGACAAAATGATTTACAGTGATATTCCTTTAATAATAGATCTCGACATTAGAATTTGTTTTACTGTGATTGTGTTCATGTCCTGACTGAATGTACGTCTACCTCCATGCATTCACACTATAAGCATTCCCTGGTCCATTGCCCTTGGTGGGGTTTGTGTGACTGCTCTGTGGTTGTGTTGTATGTCCCGTCCTGGGCAGGGAGTGTTGGCTCAGCCCTGGCCGTTTGACTGGCCGCTCTGCTGATGTGCTCAGACAAGTCCTTGGGCTTAAGGTGCGAACACACTAGGCATTTTACACGCGTAAGATTTACGTGCGTAACGCAGCTAAAATGTTGCTTTATCATTTTGTGTCAAAAATGGTTATACGCGCGTAACGTGCCTAGTCTCCCTCCCGATATTGTATTTCCCTTATCAACCATGGCTGATCAGACCCGACACAACAGCGTGCATGTCCGCACAAAAACAACAACAACACGGCCAACAACTGTGCCAAAAGACAAACTGAACAGCACAAATAGCCTAGCATTAAAACAGCATTGCATATTCACGGCAGCTACATAACAAACACAGTTACAGCAGCATCGGTGCACGGCGGCACAACATAAAGGCAAGTAGCCAAAATTACCCCTACCTGGCTGTGACAGGGGACCGTGGCTGGCGTAGATCAACACCGGTGCTTCGCTCTACTTGTCGTGAAAGTCCCGCGGACAGTCGTCATATTTGGGTTCATAATATGAGGCGCTAGCCGCCCGCACACAACAGGGTGAGTTAACTAATGCTATATGGCGCTAACTTTGTTTATCGGCTAAAGCACAGCCGCACATATTCACTGAATTAACCAGGAAGTCCATTCTCCTGGTTTACTTTCCCCACGTCTTCTAACCCCGAGAGGCTTCATACAGCACCGGCCGCCCGCAATACATTTTTATCCTCGGTGTCTCTCATCAGCCTCTGTGTACAGTACACTGTTCTCCGACCCTGCCAATGTATGTGACGTCGGGTCAAGCTCAACGCTGATTGGCCAACGCGGCTAATCGTCTCGCGTAGGAGCAACAAAAGTTAAATTTTTTGAACTCCTCGCGTAGCTGCGTAATATATACGCGCGTAATATATACGCACGTAATATGTACGCGCGTAAAATTTTTGCTTTAGTGCGAGTGAAAATGTTGCTTTAGCGCGAGTGACGCATTTACACGCCATGTACGCGCGTAAACCAATGGTTCCCTATGGAAAAACGGCCGATTTCATACGCGTCTGTACGCGTGTAAAGTGCCTAGTGTGTTCGCACCTTTAGTGCCAGGCTGCATGCCAACATGTCACACCTATAGTAGTTTGCCTCCACGGATGTAGAAAGTTGAGATTTAGTATGGTGCCTGGACACTCATTGTCATTTCAAATTGATGTGAACGTTTCGTTGAATGCAAGGGTCTATAGAACAATTTTGGTTCATGTGTCAAGAAATCAGACCAGCCTCCCCCGTCCCCCATCTTACAAAATGGCCACAGTCAAAATAATGTTTTTTTTAAAGATCAATATAGGATTTGATCTCGTTTCTTGACACCCGAACCAAAATGATTCCATAGACCCTTAACTTGAATTAGAAGGGAAAATTAAACTTTTGCATCAAATTGAAATTAAAAAATTAAATTACCCATTTCCGGGCCCCCACAAATTAGGCAAATAGCCAATCACTGGGCTGCCATAGACTTTGTCAGACAACTCTTCCCCTTTCTTCTTCCTTTGCTCAGAATGAAAAACAGAAAGTGTTATTCATACGACATAAACCCCGCCCACCAAGTAAGGGTACTCTCAGCAATGGAAACGCAAGCCAGATAGGGTTAGAGTCCCTGCCGAACCTTGCCCAGCCAAACTGTGCTACACGAACTGGCTCCATCCACTGAGGTTTAACTCAAACAATGGAAATGATTGCTGCCTCCAGAGCAGCTCTGCCACTGGGAAATGCTGTGTAACTAAAACTCATGCATGTCTGCTCCCCCTCACACACACACACACACACACACACACACACACACACACACACACACACACACACACACACACACACACACACACACACACACACACACACACACACACACACACACACACACACACACACACACACACACACACACACACACACACACTTTTACACACTCTATCACCCATTTTCAGCCCCTGCTGTGCCCGTGAAGGATACACTCCCCACACAGCTGCCACAGAGCGGGAGAGAGTGTAGGTGATGCAGGGTGACCCCAGACAGAGAGGGCCATTGGGCCGTCCCACTGACACTCCAACAAACCCCCAGCCCTCCTCCACCATTACTCCACCCACACAACTTACCCAGCTCCACCCTGTTGACCCCCACCTCACCAGGGGCCCGTCACAGGCTGCTCTACAGCACAGCAGGGTGACTACACACTCTCTCCAGCTCACACCTGGGAGAAGAAAGGTAGGAGGGATTGTGAGGATGAATATGTTTCATTAACAAATGCTTCCAAGTCATCCTGATGGGGTTATCATGACTTCAGAGCAGACAGGGGTAAGAGGGTGGGGCCAGCCTGGCTCAAACCATTGTTGGGCCCTGGGCCAGGTTAGGATTAGGAATCCCTATATATATATATATATATAGATAGGGATTTTTGTTTTTTCTTTACTTTTTTGCCAAAATCATCAATATTAAAACAATAAAAGGCTTGAACTACTTCAGTTGTGTGTAATGAATCTAAAATATATGAAAGTCTAATGTTTATCAGTACATTACAGAAAATATTGAACTTTATCACAATATGTTAATTATATGAGAAGGACCTGTATATATACAGTATAAGAGAAAATTAAATTTGGGCGGAAGTAGGTAGGCGGGCGGAGCCAGTTTTATGGAGCTGTTAAATCCACTTCATGTCAACTAATTTTGCCTGAATGTAACCAACATTCATTCAATGAAAAAGTTATGCAATACATGTTATATGATAGGGCGCACTAGAAGAAACCCTGGTCCCCCCTGACACTCTGCCTACATTGCCTATGCCTAGAGCTGGCCCTGGGTGGGGGGAGAGGCAGTCTGCAGTAATCCGTGTAAACACACACTGGCCTCTCTTCTAGAATTTTAATTGAGTTTCTGACAGGGAGAGGAGGTGTGTATGTGTGTGTGTGTGTGTGTGTGTGTGTGTGAGAGGAGGAGAGTGTACAGAGTGACAGCCTATCTCAGTGTTTGCTTGCCTGCCGATGTGTATGCATATGCGCGTCTTGTGGTGTGTGTGTGTGTGTGTGGAGTTGGGGATGGTACAGGCACAGACCATGGCGAGATTTCTCTGTTTGCTATCTCGCCCCGGTGTCTGCACCAATCTGTATGTGTGTGTGTGTGTGTGTGTGTGTGTGTGTGTGTGTGTGTGTGTTTGTGTGTGTGTGCTTGTGTGCATGTACCTGTGTGTGTGTGTTTGTGTGAGAGTGTGTGTGTGTGTGTGTGTGTGTGTGTGTGTGTGTGTGTGTGTGCGAGTATGTGAGAGTGTGTGTGTGTGTGTGTGTGTGTGTGTGTGTGTGTGTGTATGTGTGTCCGTCTCATACGTCTACCAATCCAAGGTGACCGTGCTGGCTGACGCCCGAGGGCCCGCCGGGGCGCCACTGACAGCTTTAGGTGCGAGTCGAAGATTTGTAACCCCACCTCCTCCCCTCTCCTCCCTCCCACCAGTGCCCGTTATCCGCCAGGGCCATAAAGCCACTCCCCCCCCACCCCACCACCACCACAACCACTACGAGTGATGGCTAAGGAGGTTAAAACAAAAGCGATGAGAGCTGGCTTGAATACAAAGACGCCCCCCCCCGCCCCATTTGGGGAGCAGGGCACCTGATGGATGGGGAGGGGGGCAAGTCTGACCTTGGGGGTCAAAGGTCAAGGGTTGAAGCAGGGGGGAAAAGGAAAAATGAGTTCAGTGGCCTCAACGCCGTTCCTCACGTAGCCGCCTCTGGACACACGTATCAGCGTTAAGACATGGAGATGCACAGACACACACTCACAGATGTTTTAACATGGCTGCAAACGTGCACATGTGATACGTATTTATTAAAAAGCCATGCCACTAACTCTGAGCTCACCTTTATCTCCCTTTGTCCAACACTTGACAGCTCTCTGCTGCATATCAAGCAATTTTCATATTATTTGTCAGGTGATTCCAACAATTACCTCCTTAAATCTTCCTTGTTTTTTGTTCTCCTTTGGATTCAGGTTCAATTCAAGCCCCAGAGCGATGCAAGGAGAAAATGCCTTTAAACACGCTCGCGTTTCCTCTGGTTTAACATGCTCATCTCTGTCCTGTTGCGTTCTGTTGCTTTTTCTTGCTTTCCACTGTGACGCCATGCAAAGGCCGAGCCTGATCAGCATTCAGCACGGCTATTAGCAAGCCAAGTTGTCTACATTCACACAGGCCTGTACTCGTGTTTGTGTGTGTGTGTGTTTATGTGTATGTATGTGTGCAGAAGACGCAACATTAACAGACCCCTTGACCCCGTCAAGAAAGTCATTTTGATTGGTCGTTTGTTTCTTACTGAACATAAAATGGTTTATAGATTTGTCATTTTAGAATAGAAAAAAAGTGGTCTTAAACTTAAATAAAACTGCTTGGATTTATTTTCCATCACACAATCTGCAGTCAGCAATATGTATTACATCAGTGATTCTTGAGAAGAGGGACAAAACGGTGCAATGTTGAAAAAATACAAACCCTATGTTTCGGCAAATTAAATTGCATGTATGTATCCAACATATACTAAGCTACTGAGCTGAGCTTTGACACAACCTCCCAGCTTTTGTTTTTTTACCGTCATTGGCCTAACACCACCGTCAGATGTCAACTCCGTCAGATTTCCTGTCTGACGGTGTTGACATATTTAACGTTTCTTAAACATAACAAATGGAATTTATCTAGTAGCCATTTGGTTTTTCTGTTGATGTTAGGTGCTAGTATGAACTACTTCAGGAAAATAAAATGATCAAAAAATTTCAAATAACTTCTTCAGAAATTGCAAGTCGGTGTTGACATATCATGGTTGTGACGCATGACTTTCAAGATTCGGAATGTAAAATATTCTAAAACTACAACATTTATCAGAGCCTGTAATGCTCTGCAGAGGTAGAATTTGACAAAAGGTCCTTCAAAGTGAAAGCTGCCCCTTATATCGCCTGATTTTATTACATTTTACATAATGAAATGTCTGACGGCCCCACCACTTAGAATCCTTATAAAACATGAATGTGTTGAAGAAAAACAGTTTTTATTGATATGAGAGATTATTTAGTGTTGCCTTTGATGAAAAAAGCACTTTTTAATCATTAAAGTACATTTTTAATAGGTTTTATTGCATATGAAAGATTGAAACCTTCTCTGTTGACACACTGTTTTTGACGTCATGAGAAGATAACAAGTGTCATATATTTGACATAATAATGATAAAATTAAATTTAAGGGGATAATTGTGCTCCAGACATTCTATTCTTAATCCCTAATAACATCTACAATTTTAAATATTTTTAGTTTTAAAGATAACAGCAGTTACATATGGAAGACAGCCTTTTGTCCCGGTCCTCAAGAATCACTGACATATTAGATTTTATTTTTAAATTGTAAAAATTCGAATTGAGGGGGCAGAGTGACCTGATTGGCGACACCGAATATTGTTCGTTCAAGGGTTAGGCTAAAGTCCAAAAAGGAAAAAACCAATGACCGACATGGACTATGACAGATTTATAAATGTTTCCAAACCAAACATTTGAAACTGTCAGTTATACTAACCCATAGCATTGTACAATTGTGCTCTTACGCAATATGGCCAAGTTTCCTTTTACAACAAAGAGTTTGAGCAGTAAAAATCCGCAAAATTATTCTCACAATTTGATGGTGAGGATGTTTTGATGCTGATCACGCTGCCACATGTGTGGACGAGCACACACACACACACACTTCATCCCTGCGTGTGTGTGTGTATGTGTGTGTGTGGTGTGAGGGTGTCAGCACTCTGGGTCTTGTCCTATGCGCGGGAGGGGGGGGTGGGGGGGGGGGGCAGAGGGCTTGGGCCAGGGAACAGATGGTGGTGTCGGGGCAGGAGGGCACAGTCAGAACACCGAGATCCTGTGGTCCTAGGCCGGGTGAGAACAAGCAAACTCCTGATGCAAGGGCTTTTCTCTTCTTCACTGGAACACACACACTCACACACTCACACGCACGCACGCACGCACGCACGCACGCACGCACGCACACACACACACACACACACACAAACACACACACAGTGCATTACTCTTCTGCTGGGAGAAAGTTGCACCCACAGCACAATGATGCTGGGGGAAAAAATGGAAGGCAGCCAGCCAGGCAGTCGCTGGGTTGTTGTTGTTCAAGTACTTCACTCAAGTACAACTGCAAACATGCTGTCACCATGCGGATATATTATGGTCATGGAGTAGACACTGCTAAAGCTATCCCACCATCTCTTCTCAATGCCTGCTGGCAATGCCACTGAAAAGTGCATAGGTTCTTCAATACACCATAAGGCACATTTGGACTAAAGTTTTGAAATGCTAACGCTCTATTGGGGCGACTGTGGCTCAGGTGGTAGAGCGGGTCGGCCAATGATCGAAGGGTTGGCAGTTCGACCCCCGACCTGCCACTTGTGTCAGGGTTGTCCTTGGGCAAGACACTTCACCCACCTTGCCTCGTGTAATTGTCTATAGTTAGCCTGCTATCGGTGTATGAATGTGTTTGTGTGTGAATGGTAACGTGTAAATGGGAAACGGTCTCCCTTGCAAAAAGAGTCTCCGGTCTCAGTGGGATTTACCTGTATAACTAAAAGGTTAGAATCCACATATCAGAAATGCCTCTGGGCTAAGCTATACGCTAAACCTGTTTATTGAACTACAGCTCCTGTGCATGGAGCACACAGAGGCGAAACTACCTATCGCTTTTTCTTTTTCATGTGGAGTAACTTTTTGCCAAAATCTGTGAATATCTCCACGCATCCGCTACTTGTTCTTACTTTCTGTTTACAGAGGCTAAGCTGTGTATTAACAGCAGATTTTATTTTTCCCTCACACACTCAGTACGGAGAGGAAGTGGATCTTGATGAGATATTCACTTATTTTGACAAGTTGTTACCAAGCGTTCTCACAAATTGCTGACTTCACCTTTAATAAGTCAGCAAACAGGTGTATTTGGATGAAAGTACACACTTTTCTTTACCTCTGCATGGTCAGAGCACCAGTTTAGTCTACTATTACAGTTTTTCAAAGACAGCAATGATATTTACTTTTGAGAACAATAATCAACCATTAAACACACATTGTGGTCTGCATTGTACTACAGGACCTAACTGAAAGTGTCCCACACACCAAAGAAAAACTGTATTAGTTTGTGAAACTCATAATTATCGATCTCCGGTATATGTTTAAAAAGCATCTGTCGAACTAATAAGCAGAACAAAATATTCAAGTGCATGTCATGTAAAAAGGGAGCACAAGTCCCCACCATTATCTATCCTTTCATCCTATTTAAGCTGAACACAATCCACTGCAGTGAAAGCCCAATCCACACAGTTTGTCACAGCGCCTGTCGATAGTCAGGAGGGATGGCACATCACCTTGGGACCTCCCTGGGGGGGCTTAATACACACAGGCCACCCTGGACATCCATACACGCCCTCCATGACCCCCAACACACACCGCCTCTCTCTCTTTCTCTCTCCTGCTGTCACACACACGCTGATGAAATGTTCTTTAATACCCAATCGACAGTATTGACATCCCCTTGGGTAGCAGGGTCCCCTGGAGGGGCCTGGAGTATTGATTTCTTTGGGGGGGGACTGTGGGGCCCGTGGTCCCCCGGTGACATGTCCCCAGTCCCGCTGCTATTATTGGGAGATTAGTAGGGTTATTACACCTCCCAGGCCAGAGGAGTGGCAGCTAGATCAACCACGAGGTGAACTTCTTGGAGGAGAATTAGCCGCCATCAAGGCTTCCAACCAACATCAGAGACAATGTTCTCAGTAGTTCTCCTTAATCAAACCAGACGGAGATTTAATTTGATCACATGAAACAAACAAGTGAGCAGTGGATGAAAGGGAGTGAATGTGAACAGATCCTATTGTCATAGCTCCATAGATCATTCCAAGATGGTTCCTGCTAGGCCCATTACTCACACCAGATCAATAAAATGTAAGCTAAATGAGCAATTCTTTATTACAGCACATGTAAGGTTGGTTTTAATGACATGTTTAACCAGGTATGAACACTTTGTGTATGCTGTATAGCTCCTTCTTAAAGGATAAGTCTGACTTTTTTGGATTGAGTTAGTAATGTGGAAAGTTGCCTGGGGGGCGGATTTCTGTGCAGTTGGTTTCAAAGCCAATAAAGGGGGTTTATTTCTGTGTTCACTTTGTGTTCCACTCAAAGACAAGCACTAAACATTTAGCTGAAATACTTAACCTATAAGAACCCAGACCCATTTCTACTTATAGGAAAAATATGAGGGATGGAACACAGACTAAGTGGACCACATACAGTATAACACATCTATGATGTTTTCTTAAATGTATACATTTTTTTGGAGTTTTTAAATAACAATTCAGACTACTATCATCCTCCTCCTCTTAATAACCACACTGATTGTATGAGTGTTAACAGTTAATGTTAATTACAGCGGACTGCTTTCTTTGGTTGCCTGAAGATCCTCCCTGTTTTAGAACCGTATCCACAAATGAATTTTGCGCTGAGTATTTACCGGCGCTACCATGCCCACAACGTAGCCTATGGCAGTTTGTCCTCGTCTAGCGTATACGTGAGTGAGCAGACAGGCCTGCCATCAAGGGGGAAACACCTGTACAGCTGTCCTGGGCCCAGGAGGGCTGGGTGGCACAGGGAGACACTCGGAGGAGAAATCTAAAACCAAAGTATCTTACAAGAAAAGAGAAAAAGATGAAGACGCTCCTTTGATTACTATTACTAAAAAAATCAACACAGACATTCTCATCCCACCTCTGTGCTGCAGCATGTGATGCAACATCTAGAGTATGTTATCCACGCGGAGCTGCAGGAGAAGGGGTCGTGGATCCACGTCATTAAAGGTGAAGTAAGCGATTTATTTATGTTAATATAAGTGTTAAATCATATTCTTTATTCATACAGTGATCACTGATATAGTGTGCACGTTTCAAAAAGCCGATCTCTCAATCACCTGCTCTGCATGTAATCGGCAAATAGACTTTTCGGGGATCCCACTACTGGGAAAGAGAGAACGCTACAAACCGGCACCCGTCTCACTGCCGGTGCTCGTGCAGAGCGACAGATGGGTGAATGTGTATGCGCTTACAATGGCGGAGCAGGTAAAAATCCCTCCCAATGTCTGTTTTGATGGTTCACTTACGGATCTGAGATGATGCTAGATAACTCGCTGCTTGCAGACCGCAGTGCATTAATGTGGTGACGTAGGGACGAGCGAGGGGACTACAAACTGCAGCCACTGACAGGAAGTTAGCTAAAATCACCATTCTGCTTACTGAACCTTTAACTTGATGCACTGTGGTGTTAATTACACTATGTAGATAGTGTTGTCGCGGGCACAAGCGGCGCGATCCTTTAGTGGATGGGGCCCAATGTTTGCAGATATCCTGAATGTGTTGCTTCAAATTCACTCCCAGCCAGCCCGCCTTTCTTTTGACCTCTCTTAAGTTGAGAGGGCAAGCTGGAATTCAATGTGGCTCAGCTGAAATGGCGATTATTGGCACGGTGCTCTGGGCTCTACACTCTGCCCTGTGGAGCCAGGATGACCTCTGCAGGACGGGGGGGCTCTGTGATTGATTAGCTGGCCTGGGAGCACCACCACTCCCCCACTGGCTAGGGCATATGGAGCTGTGTGTCCTATGGACAGCTGCGTCGGCAAACGCTCATCGTTACTGTGTGTGTGTGTGTGTGTGTGTGTGTGTGTGTGTGTGCGTGTGTTTATGTGTGTGTGTGCGTGAGAGAGCCTGGTTATTCTGTATTGGTCTTGTCAGTCGGATGTCTTCCCTTAGCTATGCAGCTATGCATCCCGTAGTGCTGCTGCTGGGTTGTGGTGTGTACCAACTCAAATCAGGACTTTCATTGTTGCTGACTGAATTTTTGTCATGAAGACCCAGACAATGCAGGCACAGCTGTTGTACTCCAATCTACTTAAAAGCCGTTGCTGAGCAGAGGACACATATACAGAGATTACACAAAAAAGTACGAGGACAGCCCTGTCCACACACGTTTAGCTATACCGTTCTTCAGCACATAATTATATTTTAGACAATAGTGTTCTTCAAACTTTGTGTCCTCAGTTTGTGTGAACAAAATCATGCCCATTAAGAAAAGGTGTCCTAGGCCTTACTGCTAGTATGAGAGAAAACCACTTCAGCCAGGTTCCAAATATATGCTGTATGTTTCATTTCATTGAATTCCTTACTAAAACCTGACTTTTCTACATTATTGTTAACTAAACCAGGGAAGAAGGCAGAAGGCCACAAGCCAGCATACGTGAGATTGCATCTTACTTGTACACATGTGCAGTAGACGTCTCCTAACATATAACCAACACGTTTAGCTAAGTTTTAACCTTTGCATCAGTCATCAAATCCACAGCACACATTAATTATTTAGCATGAAGTATGTTTCCGTTACATTCATTTCTCATCCTCCATCTGAAACCAGAATATCTTTAGTTTTCCTTTCATTTCATTCCCCCCAAAAACATTTTTTTAAAGAGTTAACATTTGAGTTAAAATGTCATTCAAAGTTGCACGTTAAGATAATTGAATTTGTCACATTTAAGTGTTTTGCTTGACAATAACAAGGGACCCAATTCAGGAAAAGACTTTAATACTGCACAGCATTTTAACATACATACAAAAATGGTTTGTCATTAAAGATTCTGAAGGGTTATGCAGAATGATCCAATGTGGATGTGCTAGTAGTGGTTGGGGTTGCACATATATGCCGCTGACACACTCACTTTACCTTTGCATGCTCTATTCAGTCTGCTACATTGACAACCTTAACAATCTACAATATTCCTAAACGACACCAACACAGTCTTAACTGTGTCATTATAATGACATACATATACAGTGTATATCCCCACACATGCACAACCCCTCAAAAGCACCTTAACTATCTTTCAATCATCCCCTTAAACACAAACGCTTGCACTAGCAAACTCCTAAATGGACTGGCTTCATATTTTAATTTAGTGTATGTGGTCTTAAAGTGCGATGGTTGGCCCAAGGGGGGTGGGGTGGTATAGGCAGAAGAAAATAGGAAAAAAAAGGGATGATTTGCGGAGGTAAGTTCAAGTGGATATCTGTCCAGGGGTTAAAAGTGAAAGTAATTCATTTAGGTTGGAGATAGTGCTTGGCGATATTCCTCATCTTGACGCTTTGTGGCGTGGCAGCTGAGAGGGGGTGAGGTGAATGGGGGGTGAAACGTCCGCAGGGTTGAGCAACATCTTCCCCATTGGACGGGAAGGAACGGCGATGAAGGGATAAGGGGCCAAATGGATGGTCATATTTTACAGTGGGTCAGCGTGGAGCGTGCTGTCCAACACTGTAATTACAAGTTTGGATAGAGGAGAGAAGGAGGGAGGGAGGGAGAGAGGGAGGGAGAGGGTTAGGAGAGAGACAGTGGTCTTTGTCACGGCCGTAAATGAACAGCCAGGCTTAATTGAGTGGTAACCTCTGAAGCTGTTGTGCTAACACTGCAGAGAGAGATGGTGGAGATGGAGCGGGAAAGAGGGGGAGAAAAAAAAGAGAGAAGTGCTGATAAGGCCTTTTGTGTTCGTCAGTTTGCTGCCTTATCCTTATCCCTACCCCAACACACTGCTGAAAGCAAGTGTCTCACATAGACACACAGATGCAGGCGACATTCTAATGAAATAATAATAATAATAATACAAGTTGAGCTTAAAGGTTTATTATTGACCCTTTATATAGGAGTTTGATTAAGGTCTAGTAAGCCAACTTTGCCACACAAAATATCTAGTTTTAAGAGTTACACTCACTGCTAAAATTCTCAATAACAAATGTGTGTATACGTATACACTGTGTATATATATATATATATAGGTTTTTGCTGTGTGTTGAAAACCATTTGACCTTCAGACAGAACCCAAAACAATTTCCCTTGTGTGATGAACTATCAATTCTCCTTTTTCCATAAAAGTGTGATAGAACATATACCGTAGCACACACATCTTTGATTACCACCAAACACTCACATTATATACACTGTAGCATGTGGTGACTGAGCCATAAGCATGTACAACGGTCCCCCCTCTGGCAGCATCTGAAGTCCTCCTGCATCCACACTATTCACACTTTACTTTAGTATTAACATGTACACATATAGTCAATGATTGAATTCCTTCGTGATTTTTCTCTACTTATGATATCTATTGCAGCATGTCCGTCCTGGGAGATGGATCCCTTACTTTGTCGACTGTCCCTGAGATTTTTTTAAAATCCCGATAAAGGTTTTTTTTACTGGGAGTTTTTTCTCAGCTGAGCTAAGAGTCTAAGGGCAGGGTGTCGTACTGTATGGAATGTAAAGCCCACTGAGGCAAATGTCTATTTGTGATATTGGGCTATACAAATAAAACTGATTTGATTTGAACAAAAGCAAACAAACAAAAGCTTAGGTATTTAAAGTGCTAAATGTAATTCTTGGGCAATCATATCACCACAGCAGCTATAGGACGGACATGTTCGTCTTGATACGCTTTGGCTGAGCTAATTGGAAAGGTAATGCCAGCACGTTTGAATCCACTGGCACTTGCTATACGTTCTTTTTGGCTTTTTCCACAAAGTGGAAATCCAGACGCCTTCTCTTCTCTCTCTCTCTATGGTTTGATCACCAGAGAGCGCTGTCCTGTTGGTTGGAATGCATGTCCAAAAAGTTAGCAACACTGTTTATATAGTGTGTGTGTGTGTGTGTGTGTGTGTGTGTGTGTGTGTGTGTGTGTGTGTGTGTGTGTGTGTGTGTGTGTGTGTGTGTGTGTGTGTGGTTCAGTGCCTCACTCATTCCTTCCTTGTATGCAGTATTCATATTTGCATGGCGATTCGAGTGGTTAAATAACATCTTTGCCATGGCTTGTGTAGTCTCTAAATGAACCCCCAGTGATGAGCCAGAGATATATATCTATATCTTAAAAAATATATATTTATAATTAACAAATGTCATTCATATTTTATTTGATCTTCAAGTTTATGCATGACCTGTAAAGGAAAAATAGGCCCTTTTTTAAGTTCGTGCAACAAACATTGCATTGCATTTCATGTGAAATGTTTTGTATTATAATGTGTTATTATTCCTTATCACATGTAGGGGAGATTGGGGTGAGGTGTGCCACTTTTTACTCAAAGTGACTTTAAAGTGAGGCCTTGACAGTAAAGTCTCCAACTCAAATATGTACATATATTTCAGGGTATTGTGCATCCCCGCCTAGCCTGGTCCAACCAGACCATCGTACTTCATTTCATTTGTACAGAAGGTCTGGAAGTGCTGTAATTGGCAAACGTTCACTCACTTGGAGGCGGGTGTCTGTCGAAGTTTAAAACTATTGGATCTGCCCAGTGCCACTCTGGATTAGCCAACCAATCGCATCACGTTTGGTCGTCACGTGTGTCATGAGCCGGCTTTTGACGGTGCGTTCCAGTTGGACAGGGAACTCGTAAATTTCCGACTTCACTGTATTGTAGTCTATGAATCTACCGGTACCTGGCAACAGTAACTTGTTAGAGCCTAACGTTTAGTTATTTGGACGAGAAAGGCGTCCATACTTTATTCCATGTGTCTCCCTTCTTTACAGGATGAGTCAAATGGATGGCTCTTCTTAAATATGTGGTCACATTTCCAATTTCTTCCACGGTTTTCTAGAAACAAGGGGTGGCACAACTTCCCCACTGGCACAACTCACCCCACTCTCCACTATATGTCAATTTGATCTTTTTCTTTACAAAGTAGTTTGAAGTACTTTTTCTAAGTAGCTTTATTTAACCAAACTAGATTTCTCCCTTCCACTGTGAAGTCATTGGGAGTTTGCAAAGCGAAGTAGCTTCCCCAACACTGCTTCTCTCTGTCTTTTTCCACTATCCTCTTCCTCTAGCCTATCTGTGTCTCTTTTCAATTCTCCTCTGCTCTAATATCCCCCTTCCCATCCGAGCGTGTGTGATTGTGGCGTCTCATCACAATTTTAGCAGACATTTCTTTTCATTTTCTTTCCTCATCTCCTGTCTTACTTTTGGCCTCACACTCCCCAAATAAACCCTAAATACAAGCACCCACCAACACAACACCATTTCTTTTCAATCTCTCACTCTTTTCCTGCAATCTCTGCGGGCTCGTAATTTAGGAACGGCTTGTTTCTTTCAATGTTCCGAGGGGTAATGGGCGAATACAGCCGGGCCATGCCGTCGACTAGAAAGAGGGCACAATTTGTTCCCTTTAGTGAGCGCGGACGGTTGTGATCAAGGGCCGTGATCTGCACACACACGCACGCACGCACGCACGCACACACACACACACACAAAGCGATGATGATGATGATGATGATGATGAGGCCATTTCCTCCCCTCATCTTCAGATCTAACCACTAATGAAAAACATGACAATTACCCACAACTCTTTTCACCGCGGCGGTGTTAGCATCTAAGGTGGGGCCGATATGGAAGTGGTTCTTGTTCGTTGTGCCGCCACTGTCCCTTCCTCACCCTCTCTCTCTCTCCCATCCGTCTATCCCATTTCTCCCCCGTGCTAGAGAGTGTGCGGAGAAACTGCTGCCGGATGGTAGTGTTAATGTGATTGGAATTGGGAGATATGATGTAGCATTACTTACATGGATGGGGCCAGTGGGGGGGACTGACAAAGGGGTTGTGTTGAGGGGGTAATGAGCAGTGGATTAAGGAGTGAGTAATGAAGCACTGAGGATTATCATTCGGGTACCATGGGAGCATCATGAGGCCTTCATTTTGTCAGTGTATGTGTGTGTGTGTGTGTGTGTGTGTGGGTGTGTGAGTATGTGTGTGAGTGTATATGTATGTGTGTGAGTGTGTAGGAGTGGTTGTGTGTGTGCGTGTGCATGGTTGTGTGCGTAGGTGTGTGATTATGTATATGTACTGTATGTGTGAGAGTGTGTAGGAGTGGTTGTGTGTGTGTGTGTGTGAGTCTGCATGTGTGTTTTCCGTCTGTAAACCTCAACCGTATAGTCCAGTATCGGATATATTTTTCTTATCACCATTCACAGGTGATCTTATCTCCAACATATAAAGAAAATAAATGATTTTCAAATTAAAAGCCTACAGAAGTAAAAAAAGAAGGAAAACCAGTAGATTTCTAACCTCATTGACTTTCAACAAAATAACTTCAACATTCTAATAAATGGTGTAAATACATTGTTTTCCGTGCTGCGTTTGGTGTGTGTGTGTGTATGATTACATGCATGCATATTTGATGAGGCGGTGCAGTCCACATGACATGTGCATGACACTTCTCTACCTCTGTGCGCCAGGTGACAGCGCGGTTGGCAGTTGTGACGGCACTTTAATTAATTTTGTTTGTCCTGTTCACTGATAGTCACGGACCGCTGGGTATCCATGTTCCCACCGTTGGGACTGATGCAGAGCAGTGAGATTGTAAAGATGGCAGCGTGTGTGTGTGTGTGTGTGTGTGTGTGTGTAGATGGAGAAAGCACCGACTAGTTTGAGCCAGTTGTAATTTATTTTTCGTTGTGTTCAGTTGTTTATAGTCAGCATTTATTTTCAAGTTGAGACACGGCAGACTAAAACATTTTTTTTTTTTCAAGCACTTGTGAAGTTTTGAATTTTTGGCTATGTTGCTTCCATCACATGTATTCTTTCATACTAATATAAATCAAAAGGTCCAAAATGATCATGTAGGGGTATACTTAACTAAACCTTGTCTGTTTGCGTCTGTATATTGCTCCTATACAAACCATCATTAACGTAGCCTGGAAATCCAGACCCTGATATCTTAAACGGTAGAGGGTCTGGGCACGATCAATAGTAATTTCCAACTCAAGGGGCGGCTCCTACTCGTGCATTTCAAATGCCACTGCACGCAATTGGATAGCACTACAACCAATCAGAGCGATGCACAAGGTGACGTATTAAGCCCAGTTCGTTTAGCAAACAGGGGGGTTAACTGTTAAATTAAACTTTTGCCGTGGTCGATTGGAAAAACAGAACATTCCACTTACTTGCTAATGAAAGATATGAGTGCTGTCTTCCAAATCGTAAAATGTCGAGGCCAAAGCCGCCTTAAACTCAAACAACATATCCGCAGCCATCTTTGATGTTTACTATCACGGCTTTGAAGGCGCACGTCACTGTTGTCATCCGGTTACGTCCGCCCCAGAGCACCATACATAGGGCTCTGGCCCGCCCATATCAGATAGAACGATTTGATTGGTAGCTCAGGATTTCATGACATATTTAATAAGCTTCAATGGAGAGCGTCCAGACCAACAGGCGCAGCAAATTTAATTTGCCAGCGCCTAGTGGCAGGTCTAGAAATGCCAGGCTATCATTAACGGACATAATCTCAACATTAGGTTTTTTTGATACTTTTACGAAACTGACCAAGAGTTTTCTTCCATAGCATTTGGTAGTCGACAGTTTAAGATACTCCGTAAACTCGGACGGTAACAAAATGGTGTTGAAGTCCGATTGGCCAGGCCTATTTGTACATAAGCAGTAAAGTAACAATGACATCTTCTTCATAATTAGCTAAATTGGTTGTATAAAAGCTTTTTAATCATCAACTTGGAAATACAACCTGGAGTTTGATATTTCTTGGATATTATTTAATACCTCATGATGAAGTTAGATTCCAATTACATGAATGAGGCATTAGGATTTGTCTATGTACATTTCCTCTGAAGCCCAATACTACAAAAGTGCAATACAAATAGATACACTTACCCATAGAACAGTGGCGTCACATGTGTGCGCATGAAGTAAAAAAAAAAAGGCACAAAAAAAACAATAACACACTGGTCGTGTAAAAAAACTATGTTGACCATTTTCAGAAATGTGAAAATTCAGTGTGAAAACCATGGACAGTTGGAGCAATAAGCCTGTGCCCATTGTAGTAATCAAAGCCAATTCAACACCTGCAGTTAGTGTCAAACTGACAATTTTTCCTGTGCGAGCATACCAATTTTGATTTCACTTCCAAGCCATTTTCACCCTCTTAGTACATAGCGGGGCTGGGATACCCAGTCTTTATCATTCCATGACACAATATTACAGCTTAATCATCGAACTGTCTGCAAAGTACAGTCATTTGAACTGTCAGCGCTCACATGTTTGTTAGATTCTTAAAATGTGTAACATATGCTGTCATTTATTTAGTATTTATTTTATTTTTTTAATAAACTAAACAATCACTTAGACAATTATTATTCGTGTTAAAAGTGACACTTCATAATGCACAGAATTCAATTAATTCAATTTCCGACCCCAGGAAGACAAGCTCTCACTCCGGTGTTGTTGGGGGATCCTAATAAATCTAATCAAATCAAACTGCTACATTGTTAACTATGAACACAAAATGTCCTGACAAACAAAAAGGAAAACAGTACATTGTGAGCTTGTGTTAAGACAGGGGCAATAATATGAAATACAGTAATGCCAGTGTAAGGAATAAAAAGGGATTTTTGGACACTACACCATGAGAAGAGTTCCTATAGTACAGTCACAAAATAAGAGTCCTGACCTGAAAAATAGCATGATATCAGATCTTTAATGTGAAATTAGCAAATGTAAGTCGTCAAATAAGAACAAATAAGAATTTGTTGTACTGTGTTATCAAGAATTAATGAACTTTTCATGAAATCAGTCATTAATTTTCCTTTATTTAACCTCGAAAGATCAATGGAGGGGTGACCGAGCTCTTTTACAATGACGTCGAGTATTAAAAATACACAACAAGCTTACAAAGAGACAAGAACAATTAAAACATTCAGATCAATTGAATGAAGCAGAACAATAGCCTAATTAAAACAGTTACAAGTGGAGTGGGTCTAAAATAATAAGTTTGAATTGGTTTACAGTTATGAGTGTATTGATTTTAATTTGATGTTGTAGGTTGTTCCAGGAGTCAGGGGCACTATGGCTAAAAGCGGTTTTACCAAGGTCAGACCGGGCATATAACATGAGCATGTCAGTTGAGCGGGTTTGATAAAGCCCATCTGAAATATGCAGCATTTCTGTCAAATAGAGTGGTAGCTTCCCGGTCAGCACTTTATATATAAAAATATGCCAATGTGCATCACGTCTTTCTTTAAGAGAGGACCACCCAACATTTTCATATTAAACACAATGGTGAGTGTCATAAGCATCTCCTGTAATGAACCTTAATGCAAAAAAAAACAGAGTCTAGGAGTTTAAGACATGAATGAGATGCATGCCGATAAACCACATCACCGTAATCAAGGACAGACATAAAAACTGCCTCGATATAATCCTTTTCCTACTGAAAAACGGGCAGGTGGCTTTGTTCCTATAAAAATATCAAATCTTTTGTCGCAGACGACAGACAAGATTTTTTATGTGAAATGTAAAAGAGAGTTTTTCATCTATCCAGATGCCGAGATATTTATATTCAGTGACTCTTTCAATTGGAGATCCATTATTTGTATAAATATTAAGATCATTAAAATGTGTAGTTCTTGCTCTGGAGAAACACATATATTTAGTTTTGTCAGTATTAAGAACAAGCCTGCATAGGAAGTGTAGTGTTACAGTGGCTGATGCATCCATTTATTCAAACCTGAATGATGTCCTTGTATCTGCTTATAATCATATTATAGTGTTTTATAAACTATGCATTATGTGTAAAGATACTGGTTATAAATGTTGAAAACGACGATTGAAATAAAGTGTTACCCTGGAAGTCTACACAAACACACACACACACACACACACACACACACACACACACACACACACACACACACACACACACACACACACAAATACAAACAGACACACACACACACACACACTCTAGCTTTAAGAGGTGTCCTTCAGAAAGCGGTCAGAATGCTCAGGAAAAACAGAACCAGGGAAGTGGATCCACATGCTTTAGCGCCACTTTGATTATTCATAGAAAATGCAGACTATGGCTCTGCATATGGGACTGGAGTGGAGTGTGGGTGTTGAAACGGGGAAAGTCGAGTGTGTGTGTGTGTGTGTTGTGGGGGGGGGGGGGGGGAGGGAAAGTGCACCGGTGTAAATGAATAAACAATAAATAAATAATAAACAATCACGGCACCCCTCGCTGCACAAACTGCAAGCAACCAATCGGCACCCTATAGCTGAACGCCCTGGCAATTGTGTGTAATGAGTAGGAAAAGATTAGGAGAGGGAGAGCTCTTGCTAGGCTGTAAATTGACATTAGTGAAAAGAAAACTATTTTACTAGGTGGGCCCAGCAGTCTCATTTAGACAACATGAGGGGGAGGGGAGGGGGGGGCACTGAGACTGTGTGAAAAACACTAAGATTGTAGCACATGTTGTATGCTACGAGAGTGCTGAATTTTAAGTGAGCAGTATTTTTCCCTTTCCATATAGGCCACTGTAGACGGGTTTCTGTGCCACATCATAGCTTACTAGACTATATAGCTGCTAACTGTCCTACGTGTCATGTAAAGTATAACATTGGCGGTCATTTATTTTTCCTTCTATAAAAATACATGTGGCAGACCGTTTATAAGCCTCGTAATTAAAATGTTTTACTTTGACTTGGTTAACTTTGTGAAATAACGTTACCACCTCCTGTTGTAAACACCCCCAACAACCAACGCAACCGGGTGAGTTTAGTGAATATATGGACATTTCATTAAGTTTTTTTCTGAATTGTGATGCAAAGACAAATGGATTTTAGTTAAATGTCATGTTATGACAAATGAATCAATGAGAAGTTACAAACAATACCGCATCTTCACTGATAATATCAGTTGACAGCTACCGAATCCGGGTTTTGCCCCCTGGCTACAGTGCCGTTTGTATACAAGAACCACGTCTATAGTTACATGCATTCTCAGAGGAATGAAGGAGGAGGGCAAAGTATACTCAATCAGGCTTTAACAATCATCTCATTGAAATTCAGATGTTGACGTTTTGAGCAGGACAAGACTGAAAAGCTATGAATAACTGCATGCTGTGGTTGTGTTCTGTATATCATGCCACGAAGCAATAAAGCTTTTTTTAACAGTCTCACAAAGCAATATTTTCACATCAGCAACTGAGCAAAAGATGATGTCACAATTATTCCACGTCAATGCTTCTCTCAGCTTATTGTTTCCGTTGTACTGCCCGTAACATTACTGTTGTGGTTCAGTCTGACCATTATAGTCAACATGTTGGCGCCTCACTAAACAAAGTTGTGGCTCAGTAGGTACAGCGGATCACACAAGCTGGGTTGTACTGTCCCCATTTCTGATGGTCGGACCAGTAAACCTTGTTGTGTAAGTCAATGAAATGGAAATAATGTTTTAGATAAAGTGTAGAGTTACGTATGTAACTACGGTTCAATGAATTCTGGATGACCGGTGCGTTAAGCACTGGATATATCTGTTACACCAACAAAGTCACCTGTGACCCCCACGCGACACTGGTAGGCTATATACTGCAATGTCGACAGAGGATCTGTTGCCAGAATCTTTCGCGAAAACACAAGAATTTTGAGAGACTTTCAAATCTGGCGGTCATCCAGGATTCATAGAACCGGTGGTCCCCAGAGGCACCCCTCTCAGGGAAGCGCCATGATGTTCAGACACTGATGGTTGAGTGGCACCTCAAGGTTGAGTGTCAACAATCCAGTGGGACAGCCTTTGCTGGGATAGAGCATGACCCCTCTTAGTCCCACCATGGCAAACAAATAGCTGCTTTGACTGTCGAATACAGGCGGTAGCAGAAATACAAGCCCTAAGAGCCGGCACCTGGCACAGAAGCTTAGACCTACCCTCCTCAGATGGGGGGTCAAAGCATGCCAGCTGGATGGGCTGGTTAAGGTGGTTGCGTGGAAGCACGTTTCAGTTGGAGAACAGTTCAGCCTGTTCTAATAGTGCATCCTGGTTGACGGTGACCTGGCATTCAGTACAGTTCCCCTGACGGCCGCAGCACCTCGGGAAGCCGTGTGGACCTGGTGCCTCCCTGGTGATTCCCTGGGAAACAGTGGAGCTCTTGTCAGACCAGACCTGTCCATGCCTGCCTTACAGATGCAGATGCCTTGAAGTTGCACAGCCAGAAGCTCCAGCACATTTATATGGCATGCACTCTTGGGTCTTGGGTCGACCACTGCCGCTGAGCAGTCCTGCCCTGCCACACTGCGCCCCATCCTGAGAGACAAGCGTTTGTCTTGACACAGCCGGACTACAATGTTTCTAACAATCTGGACAACAATGGTTCCCTCACACTGACCCACAAACACACATAAAAAACCATGAACACATAGAAATATGAGAGTCTGCCCGTATATTCGCTTGTGTATGTTTCACTCATGTGTTTGTTTGTGTGTTTATGTTGCCCCCCTCCCCAACCCGACTGAGCAATTCCTGTAACTATGCAGTTGGAATAATAACAGCCTCGCCGGCAAATAATGATAATAATGGCCCCGGCGATTACCACGGCACAAGAAGAGAGCCATGAGTGGGGGAAGAGGGCATTATGGATATCGTTGGATGACAAGAGATTGCATCAGTTAGTCTTTTTTTCTCCTTGTCCGTCGCATTCATTCACCCTCTCACACTTCCTCACATCCAATCCCTCCATTTCTTTTGCTTTTCCCCACCTACCCCCATCTACCCACACAATATTTTTGCACTGGAAAAAAATGCCTATTTAAAAATACAGTAAGTAAAGAAAATCTGACAATGGATTCAAGATGAGATCTTAAAATAAGCTGGGAAAACTCGTTTGAGATATATATTTTACCAGTATTAGGAAGTTGTATGTATCATAATATGCCTGTGATGCTTGAAAGCAGTATTCTTCCCCGAATTGTCTGAATAATTCTCTTAACTTCTAGTCTAATTTAACTTTTTTCAAGTTTTATATTTTTGATAGTGTTCTAGATTTTAGATGATTGCCTATTTCAAATAAGATCGTAGCGAAGATAAGAAGCGATGTTTTATCATTTTAAAGATGAGATGTATCTTGTGTTTAGCTAGAAAAAAAATATATTTATCATTTGTTACTAGTAATAGGAAGAGCTTTTGTGTTACAGTAATCCAGCCTTGTAAACCTCATTTTCAATTCAAGCGTATTGAACTCACAAGTCCCTATATCTCACTGAAATGTTGCTTGTTAGTTGAATGTATTCTGTATAAAGTAAGTAAGTAAGTAAGTAAGTAAGTAAGTAAGTAAGTAAGTAAGTAAGTAAGTAAGTAAGTAAGTAAGTAAGTAAGCCTTATTTATAGAGCGCCCTTCACAGACCAGGGTCACAAGGCGCTTCACAATGCACTTCCAAAGCGCTTTTCATATCTTAACACATTTTATACACACACTCAAACACCGATGGCAGTGAGATATTTGTATTAGATATGAGACTTAAATGCTGGTAAGATTTAGAATTTTTACAGTGTGTACCTTGTGTGTGTGTCCCCCCCACCCCCACAGTATTCCTTCTCTGGTTCCATCTCACCCTATAACCTCCCCCCCTCCCCCACCCACTTCTCTCTTTCTGGCTAATTTAAAATTTGTCAGACGCTTGCGTCTTCTGGATGGCTGGCCTTTGATATTTTGCGAGCTCCATTTGGCACAAACAAGCCTGCGGCCCTGGTGCATCCTGCTGACTGCTGCACTAGTGGCAGGCCCCCGCCATTTATCTTAGCCCCGGCCACCCAATGCTTACTCATTACAGGAGCCTCTGCACCAGCTTAACCCCCACCTCTCTGCCGACTGCGCACCATGCAAGCACACTTAAAAAAAAAAAAACAGCCCAATCGTGAGTGTGTGCACATAAACATACGCAAATGGATATCAGCAAACACATTCGTACCCCATGGACACATGGCTATAGCAACATGCAGATGCAGGGACACGTGCTTGCAAATTCAAATGCACGCACCCTAACACACACACACACACACACACACACACACACACACACACACACACACACACACACACACACACACACACACACACACACACACACACAACCTGAGATCATTGCTCATATTCTCAGTGGTGCCCCCCCCTCACCCCCCCACAGAGGTAAATGCCTACATTTCCCCATACAGTGTGGGCCCACTCTCTGTGTGTTTTATAGTCGAGGTTAAATGCTCCATCTTCTCTCCTCCCCACTGGCTCTCAAAGCTCCCCCCAAAGTGTCTCTCTACATGCTAAGAGGCTGTGTGTTCTATAGCGTTTAGGGCTGTTTCTGTGCCTTCTGATCAAGTACTAAGTTTGCTAACTTGACCACTGCATTTGCGTGTTAATGCATGCTGCCCCTGACCCACCCCATGGGAGAAATGTGTCAATCAGTGTGTTCTCACAGATCAATCCAGCTCTTATTAGGGGCCTCTCCATTCTTCAGCTCATTTAGCACGTGCTTGCTTCTTCACGAAGGTGAGTGGTGATAAGCAAAGACAGGGATCATTTAACTTGGACCAAATTTCCTTTGGGATGATGGAATGTTTAAGAGTATATAATATACATAGTGTCAGCGAAGTGCTGAAACAAGCAATACTCACAATAAACTGCCTATGCCACTGAACATGCTAACAGTGCATTATGGGATCCAGCTCAAATAGAGGGGAGGAAAAGGGGCCACGGACGGAGAAATACCGGACTAGCTTCTTGATGGATAATAAGGCAGAGAGGTCATTGTCATATGTCTTCTCATTACTGTCTTCACATTTGATGATGTATCACTGCATAAAGTCATATGTGCATACTGTATGTTATGTACTTTCCCTCTTCCTTTGATATCTTTAGGGAGCTCTAATGCCGCCACATTACAGTAAATCCCTACCATGTATGCTTTGCTCCAGCTACTTAGATGTTTTGGTTTTCTTTAACCTTTATTTAACCAGGAATATTCCCATTGAGATAAAATCTCATTTTCAAGGGAGTCTCATTAACAAAAAAATGCACATTTAAAATAAGATAAAATACAAGACACACAAAACACAATAAGACAAATCACAATAAAGCATAAATTGCATTTAAAGTGTGGTAAGAAAAGTCAAGCAAAACGGTGATATAGTGTATAGCATCAGGTTTATTTTCAATCAAGAATAGCAAGAATTCTCCGCGGAGAGGTCACTAGTTCCAACACATGTAACGTGCAGCAAAGAGTGACAAAGTTCACTCAAAATCATGGACTATTTAAGGACAGGTAATTGAGAGACAGACAGGTAGGCTGGGTGAGGGGAAGGAGGGGAAGACAGGTTGGGAGACAGACAGGGCTTGAGATATACATTCATATTATAATCGTGGGTGGGGCAGGCTGCCCCAGAACAGCAGGAGGCTGTCTGCAGGAACATTGTCACCTTTCAAATGTATAGTCAGGCTGGCTCCACTCGGGAGATTGAGGGGGATGGTTGAAACTACATTTCAGTTAATCAGTTTACACTAAAACACAGTCAATGTATGTTTTATACAGGCCTGTAGCAAATGTTTCCTATTTCATTAATAAGCATTCTAACATTTGAGTCCAGACATACATCATATGCAAAATCCGCCACCACAAAAGCAAGTCAGTGCTCAGTAACCGGACATGTACAGTTTGTTGGTCAAATTGTCCTTAATCCTGCTTTTGTAATTGTTCATGGTGATTAGGGATTCCAGTTTAAGGTGATCATGTAGTTTACACCACGATGAGGGTGCAAAAGATTTGAAGGTACTTTCACCAAACGTGGTGCAGGTCCGATGAACGTTAAACATAATGATAATGCTAGACTCTAGCAGCTAGAGTGTTACGAGAACTGTTTGTTCTAGGAGCCAGTAGAGAACACAAATAAGGAGGCAGGTCGTGCTAAATTGCCTCATGAAGAAAAATATACCAGTGTTCCTTTCTACGGGTATATAAGGAAGACAGACCAACTTTATCATACAACTTGCAATGGTGTGTTCAGAAGCCTGAATCAGAGACAAATCCAAATAGAAAAGGGTTCTGGAAATGATTTTTGGGTTGAAATGAATTTCTTAGTCATTCTCAGTTTATAAGCATCCCAATGCGGTCACATCTTTTTGGTGTCTTTCTCCACCCCTGACATAGGAGAAATATACAGTGAACAAAATAAGAAAATACAATTTAGCAATGGGCAAAAGCTTACAGTGGTTCAAACCATGGTGACTGCCCAGTGTCTTCCTTTATTTCATACAGCAAAACAAATGTATGAGTGTGTCTTAATGTGTTTGTGTGTGTTGAAACGGTCTACACATCCATATCACATCACAAGCCTCACCTCCAATCAAATCCAAGTATTGATTTGCCTCAACTTTTTTCTGGCACATGTAGATGTTACACAATGACACACACACACACACACACACACACACACACACACACACACACACACACACACACACACACACACACACACACACACACACACACACACACACACACACACACACACACACACACACACAGAGCCACACCTGTCAATTCTCTCTCTGTTTGTGTGTTGTGCTTCCTTTCAGGAAGAAAGGGCAATTTCTACAGCAGTGAAGCTTTAAGTGGAGCAGAAAATATACATTGACCTATCTGCTGATATCAGTTTAATGGCAGCGCTCTCTGTCTGGAGCCACTGTGGACAGAATGTGTGAGGACAACCAGAAGAACACACTCTTTGGTCAAGAAGTAGAACTGCTGGGGTTTTTGAGTAGTGACTATTTCACTAAAATGTGAGTCTCTCCAGGCTTCTCTTTGTGTGTAGGGAGAGACTTTTCCTTTGGCTTTGCTGTGGTTGTGACATGCTTGTTTTTAGCTAGTTTATCGTGGGTGGATAATCATGTCAAATGGAACACTAATAATACTGAGATATTTGAGAGACATTTGCTGCTTTTGATCAAAAGAAAGCAGGATTAATAAAACCATGCATGACTCATTCTCTCTCTCTATACATACATACATACCGGCCACTCACCGGCCACTTTATTAGGTACACCTGTTCAATGGCTTATAAAAACAAAAAGCTAATCAGCCAATCACATGGCAGCAATTTAATGCGTTTATGCATTTGGACGTGGTCAAAACAATGTACTGAAGTCAAACCGAGCATCAGAATGGGGAAGAAAGGGGGTTTATGTCATGACTCTCGACTCAGCAGTCTCCCCTCCTCCTCTGTGTGTTTTTCCATTGTCTGTCTCTGTTGGCATGTGGGCGTGGCAGCACTCCTGGGCAGACTGCTCCAGGTGTAGATCGTTGGCTAATCAGGATCTCTTTACTTAAGCCTGTGGACTCCAGTCATTCAGCGCCAGAGTATACTACGTTCCAGAGCGGTAATGACGGTAATGAGCGGTTTTCTTCCTAGTCTTCAGTTTGAGTTTGTCCTAACTCTGCTCCTTTTTTCCCTCCGTGCCAGTTGCCTCCGCTGTTCACGTTTCCTGCTCGCCTGCCTGCGAGTTTCTGGATATCCACTTGCCTCAGCTCGCCATGCCATTCAGCCATCCTGTAACCTGCCAGCCTGCCTAAATAAACATTGTTCTAACTGACTACCTGGGGTCTGTTCTGCTTTTGGGTCCAACATTCGAGCTCTCATAACAGAATACTCTGGCCAACATGGACCCAGCGGAGACAGACAGGCTACGCCAAGCGGTGGCAGCACAAGGCACTCTGGTGGGACAACATGAGATGGCCCTCCGGGACGTTATCTCCTCGCTGGGGGAACTCACCACGAACCTGGCGGCGTTGGGAGGACAGCTCCACGGAGTCGTCATGCATCTAGCTCCTGCTCAACGCGACCCAGGTCCAGCACCTGTCCCTCCACCTGCCCGAGAGCCTCGTGTCTCCACACCGGAGCGCTATGCCGGGAGTTTTGGGGTATGCAAGTCGTTTCTCCTCCAGTGCTCTTTAGTTTTTGAACTACAACCCAGCTCGTATGCCTCAGACCGAGCCAAGATTAGTTACGTCATAGGCTTACTTTCTGGACATGCTTTGACTTGGGCGTCTGCAATGTGGGAGAGGCAGTCCGCCGTATGTTTTTCGTTTCCTAGCTTCGTAGCTGAAATGAAGAAGGTTTTTGACCATCCGGTCCGGGGTATGGACGCTACTAAGCGCCTACTTCAACTACGACAGGGGGCTCGCAGTGTTGCAGAATATTCGGTGGAGTTCAGGGCATTAGCAGTAGAGACGAGGTGGAACGACGAGGCGTTACAGGGGGTGTTTCTCAGCGGGTTAGTTGATTCCGTTAAAGACGAGTTAGCTGTGCGAGATGAGTCAGCTGATTTAGATGAACTCATAGCTCTAGCTATTAGACTGGACAATCGCCTCAGAGAGCGTCGTAGGGAAAAGACCGGTCGCTCTCTTGGACCCTTTCATTCCCCTGCAGCGGATGCTGGACATGCCTCCAGCCATCGCACCAGTGAGTCGCCTGGGTTTCCTGCTCTTCCTCCGTCGTCTACAGAGGAGCCCATGCAGTTGGGTCGGAACCGGCTCGCGCCCTCCGAACGGAATAGGAGATTCGAGGGTGGATTGTGCCTCTTCTGTGGAGAACCTGGACATCAACGGGCTAGGTGCCCCCACCGGTTAAACCCAAGCCCTCACCAGTCGCAGACGGGGTTCTGGTGAGTAGCACAGTATTGCCCTGTTTGCCCCGAAGACGCATTAACATTGAAGCTAGTATTTTCCTTAACGGGAATACTTATCAACTTACGGCCCTAGTTGATTCAGGGTCTGACTCTAATATAGGGGAGAACGGGGTAATTTGTCACATGGGTTGGATGTCACATTCGTTATATCTCGCCACCAGAGCGCGCTAGCTCTGAAATGTTGATATAAAAAAGGTCCAGAATTGGGATCAGAGGTCACATACATAGACTTCCTTGGAGGAAGACAGCTGCATTTCAGGTGAGAGGATGTTTTGTGTTTTTCATGTCAAATTCAAAATATTTTGCTTCTCAGTATTTTTCTTCTAGGCTTTTACACAATGGGTTTATAACAAAATACTTGTTACCCTCAGAAAGTGTGAAGGGTAAACTATAGTTTAGATTGTGGTTAGCAAGCTAATTAGTTGTCAGATGGTTGTTGGCCTTGATGCTAGCAAGAAATTCAAGTTGGGGTTGGTCGTCAAATTTTATGGGGGGTTGGTTGTCACATGTTATCTCAAGGCTGCAGCCAGAAAAGGAACCCAATAACGAAAGAAATTGTCAAGCTGTATCCTCACTGACACCCCAGAGAAGGAAAGAATAGAGCAGGAAAAGGCAGCTAGCAAGCAAAAGAAAAAAGGGCAACAAAATCAAAACAACCCAGTGCATCCCAAACTAGACCAGCTGCCAAGGCTACAGAACGTTATGTAGGCCTATTTGTCAACTTGACAATGCAATTAAACATTCAAATTTGGTTCTGCCTCCTTGCCTTTTTTTTAAGATTTTTCCCATTAAGATAACATTGTGACAAACAACCCCATAGTGTGTGACAACCGACCCCTTGATGGGGTTGGTTGTCACAATGTGTCAGAGTGTCTTTGATGGTAAATTACTTCTTCATTACAATAAGTTGGAAAAAAAGAGAGACACACATTTCTAGCCAACACCTTAAGCTTCAATTTAATGTAGGAATGGCTATTGACAGATGTTTTGGTGATGAGCAATTCTCACTAGAGTAAAAAGTGTGCCTACTTACCCCGTTCTCCCCTACTTGACGCTAGTTTTGTGAAGCACTGTCAGATAGTCACCAATCCCATTGTTCCACCGCTCAAAGTTAATGCACTCAATGGTGAGGTTTTGGCCCTTATTTCTGAGCAAACACAGCAGTTGCCTCTCCTGTTGGCTGGCAACCACAGAGAGAGGATAACGTTCCATGTTATGCCCTCCACACATGCTCCCTTAGTGCTCGGGCTTCCGTGGCTACAGGTACATAACCCTGTGATTGACTGGGCCACTGGGAAGATAGCTAGTTGGAGCTCTTTCTGCCATGCTACATTTCTCAGATCAGCGCAGCCCCCAAGTTCCGTTAAGGAGTGTGTTGCCTCACCAGAACCCCCTGACTTGTCCTCTGTTCCTCGGGAGTATCACGACCTGGCCGAGGTGTTCAGCAAGCACCGGGCCTTGTCCTTACCTCCTCACAGACCTTACGACTGCGCCATCGACCTGCTGCCTGGCGCCACCTATCCCACCAGTCGGCTGCTACAGGTATGACACCGTTTGAAGCATCTCTGGGCTACTTACCACCTCTCTTTCCCACTCAGGAGAGCGAGATCGCCATGCCCTCTGTTCAGCACAACGTGCGTAGGATCCGCAGGATCTGGAGGGATTCCAGAGCGGCTCTCCTGCGTACTAGGGAACAGAATCAGAGGTTGGCTGATCGGCGGCGGATCCCTGCCCCCGTGTACGTACCTGGCCAAAGGGTTTGGCTTAGCTCCAGGGACATTCCCCTTAGTGTTGAGTCCAGGAAGCTGTCTCCCCGGTATATTGGACCATTTGAGGTCGATAGGGTCATTAATCCTGCTGCCATTCGCCTTAAGCTTCCCCTGTCTCTCAGGATTCACCCCACTTTTCACGTCTCCCAACTAAAGCCAGTCACCACTAGTGAGTTGTGCCTGCCTACCGTCGCCCCACCACCCCCCCGTCTCATTGATGGTCACCCGGCCTTCACGGTCAGCCGGGTGATGGACGTTCGGCGCAGAGGGAGGGGCTACTAGTACTTGGTGGACTGGGAGGGTTATGGGCCAGAGGAGAGGAGCTGGATCGCCAGGGGCCTCATCTTGGACCCCACACTCCTCCGGGAGTTCTATGCCAGGTACCCAGACAAGCCTGGTAGACCGCCTGGAGGCGGTCGTTGAGGGGGGGGGGGGGTACTGTCATGACTCTCGACTCGGCAGTCTCCCCTCCTCCTCTGTGTGTTTTTCCATTGTCTGTCTCTGTTGGCATGTGGGCGTGGCAGCACTCCTGGGCAGACTGCTCCAGGTGTAGATCGTTGGCTAATCAGGATCTCTCTACTTAAGCCTGTGGACTCCAGTCATTCAGCGCCAGAGATACTACGTTCCAGAGCGGTAATGATCCGAGATTCGGATTTCTTTGTTTGTTGTTTTCTTCCTAGTCTTCAGTTTGAGTTTGTCTTAACTCTGCTCCTTTTTTCCCTCCGTGCCAGTTGCCTCCGCTGTTCACGTTTCCTGCTGTTTCTGGATATCCACTTGCCTCAGCTCGCCACGCCATTCAGCCATCCTGTAACCTGCCAGCCTGCCTAAATAAACATTGTTCTAACTGACTACCTGGGGTCTGTTCTGCTTTTGGGTCCAACCTTCGAGCTCTCATAACAGTTTAGGTGACTTTGAACATGGCATGGTTGATGGTGCATGGCAGGATGGATCCATACTTTCATGTTGTTTATGCCAAATTCTGAACCTGCCATCTGAATGTCGCAACTGAAATCAAGACAAAAAGAGTAGTTACTGTTCAAAAAAACCAAACAGTAACTACTCTTTTTTATGTAACCTTATTGTAAAGTGTTACCATATATATATATATATATATATATATATATATATATATATATTAGGGCTGTCAAGCGATTAAAAAAATGTATCTAATGAATTACAGGCTCTGTGATTAATTAATCTAAATTAATCACACTTTTATACCTGTTTATAAACGGCTGTATAGCCTGCTACAGTTTGTTTCTCTCTCTCTCTCGCTCTCCGTCTCTCGTAACTTCTGTCTCCACAACAGACAGCGCTCCACTGCCACACACACACACACACGGGGCGGGTGTCGGTTTACGCGGGAGACGAGACAGCTAGCAAACAAAATTGAGACACACGGAGGACGATTGAGAGATACTGTTTTGAACCTATACATTGTTGCACCCACTAAATCACAGACACTGCGGAGAATAAAGTAAGATGTCTTCCTCCCTTCATGCTTATTTGCCCGAAGCATCCCATAAACCGTCCATAGAGCCCTCGGCCCCGCCCTTTCCCCTGCTTCTCTCTTTACTTTTCTCCCTTCTACCCGTGCGGGCTGTGTATGCAAGCTTCAGGTGCATATGCGCAGCACTTTTGCACCGGGTCAAAGGGCATTATAGAAGTGCGATTAATCTGCGTTAATTTTTTTAATCGCGTACATTTTTCTGTGATTAATTAATCGAAATTAACATGTTAATTTGACAGCCCTAATATGTGTATATATATATATATATATACACACACTGTATATTAGGGCTGTCGATTACAAGGTCAACCTTTTGTCATATTTCTATATATATCTTTAAAAAATTCGTCATTTTGTCAATCACTCTGTCCCCAATGACTTCATATAATTGTTTTCTGATTCCCTTTTGATTTGTGCTTTTTAAAAATACAAATGTATCTGGGTCAATTTGACCCCAGTCAATATCGCCCAATTCTGCCTACACAGTGTTAATAGATGGAACTATTTATTGGGGTCATGTTGTCCATGGGTCCTTATTCAAAGTATCACACACCACCAGGGGGTGAAGGGGAACTCTGTCAGTCACTTTAAAGGAGACAGACACACATCAGCAAACGGAGCCATTTTTATTCAGATTACATTAATAACCTAGCTAATACGTTTTTTTCTTATTTTTTTCTTAGATATGAACAGAGTGGTGGGCGAATGTATCTTTTTTTAATCTACCACACGTGTTTGTGAACTGGTATTTCTGTTATTTGCCGCCATATAGTCCATATCATGTGTTTCTTTGAAAAAATCGGAAATCTGATGTAATTATCAGGTGTTAGTATGGATATCTCTCATTCATCGTCGTAATGACTTTCATAAATATATGATTTCTGGATTTCTTTTACTGGTGTTCTGCCTTGTGACATGAGAAATATGCACAATTCCTCACTTCAATATTCATGTGAATGTGGTTACGGAGAAGATAGGTTCCTTTATCTAGCCTTTACCCCTGTTTCAAGCGTTAAGAAAAGCTGTGTTTTTTTTCAGTTTCATGGTATAAGCCCTTGCCCCCAGGACTTTTCATTCTCATCTGTCTGCCTGATTTCTATTACCTTTCCCATTAAGGAAGTTATTTTTGGACACACCTTGATTCAAGATTTTTAAATCCAAAAGGGAAATGACTTTGCCTTTGATGTGTTGTTGTTAATAGCACACTCCTTTTTAATGATCCTCTCTCCATGAGGCAGGAAATGGAACAGTGATAGACAAAAGGTATTTTCATCACTGTTTATCTTGTCTAACAACTTCCCTTTCTATGCAGCCTGTTTGTACAATATGTTTTTTGACCATGTGAGAAATCAACAGTATTTTAACGTTGGAAAATATTCTTCAACTATAGGGATAACCCACCCTTCTGTTACTGGGGACATTTCAGAGAGAGACCCTGCGTTCCAAATCACATACTTTTTCTTTTTACTACACTACATACTAAAGTACAGAAGGGTTTTAGAGCCACTGGAGAGAAAAGAAAATCAAATAAGGATTTTTTTTTTATCATATCGAGAAATAAAGACAAATACTCAAAAATTCTATTGGAGTTAGTTAGGCATTTATGTATTTTCAGCATACTATAATTGATGTGTTTGTATTGGGACATCCTAAATCTTTTTTGGGCATACTAAATAGTATGGAGGTATGAGGTTTGGAACGCAGGGTGAGTCTTCAAGCAGTCACCGGCCACATTTTCAACGTACAGTATTTTAGGACAGAAATTATTTTGTATTTTACAAAATATTTTACCTTTGATATATATTTGTATTAACTCGTTGTTAATGACGACATGCAGCACATTACATCTTGATTTCTTTGCACTATGTTCCTAAGCAGAAGGAAACATCTGTAGCATCACATGCTTTGAAAGTTAAATATAGAACAAACAGAAAAAACTACTTTGCTGTATGTATGTAAAGACAGTCAGTCACAAAAAAATTAAAAATAAATAAAAATAAATCACTGAATATTCATTTTGATTATTAATTTAGGGCTTTGCTTATCACCTCCTGACTCCTATGTGGATAGTAATTATCTGACTTTTCTTTCAGGTCAAAATATTAATCGTCGATTCCTTTAGTTTTGAGAACAGTTTAACTAATCGATCATCCTAAAATGTACTTTTGATTTAATGATAATTAGCACATATCAGTATTCTAATTTGTCAAACTAAGATGCTCATTGCTGTACCTGCTTTACATCAGCATGGTAGCATTGTAATTTTTAGCATGTTAGCATGCTGGTGTTCACATTTATATCAAAGCACTGGTGTGTTAAAGCATTACAACATTACATACGGCTGTCGTCCTGGCTGTTTTTTTCTTTCACCCTGCAACACTTTGTCAATCCCCTTCATACCGTGTTAGTTTAAGAGCTGTAAAAAATATATATAAATATAAATAAATATATAATATATACAGTATCTCACAAAAGTGAGTACACCCCTCACATTTCTTCAAATATTTCTTTATATCTTTCCATGGGACAACACTGAAGAAATGACACTTTGATATAATGTAAAGTAGTCAGTGTACAGCTTGTATAGCAGTGTAAATTTACTGTCGCCTCAAAATAACTCGACACACAGCCATTAATGTCTAAACTGAAGGCAACAAAAGTGAGTACACCCCTGAGTTAAAATGTCCAAATTGGGCCCAAAGTGTCAATATTTTGTGTGGCCAACATTATTTTCCAGCACTACCTTAACCCTCATGGGCATGGAGTTCACCAGAGCTTCACAGGTTGCCACTGGAATCCTCTTCCACTCATTCATGACAACATCATGGAGTTGGTCGATATTAGAGACCTTGCGCTCCTCCATCTCCCGTTTTCAGAAGCCCCAAAGATGCTCAATAGGGTTTATGGCTGGAGACATGCTTGGCCAGTCCATAACCTTTACCCTGAGCTTCTTTAGCAAGGCAGTGGTCGTCTTGGAGGTGTGTTTAGGGTCATTATCATGTTGCAATACTGCCCTGCGGCCCAGTTTAAGAAGGTTGAGTGCACGTTTTCAGCGTCATACCAAGAGGTTGGCTTTGGAAAATAGACATATGAATACTGCCAGCATTGCTGCAGGTCTTGAAGGGGTTGGGGGTCAACCTGTCAATGCTCAGACCATACGCCGCACTCTGCATCATACTGGTCTGCATGGCTGTCGTCCCAGAAGGAAGCCTTTTCTAAAGATGATGCAAAAGAAAGCCCACAAACAGTTTGCTGAAGACAAGCAGACTACGGACATGGATCACTGCAACCATGTCCTGTGGTCTGATGAGACCAAGATAAACTTATTTGGTTCAGATGGTGTCAAGTGTGTGTGGTGGCAACCAGGTGAGGAGTACAAAGACAAGTGTGTCTTGCCTATAGTCAAGCATGGTGGTTGGAGTGTCATGGTCTGGGGCTGCATGAGTGCTGCCAGCAGTGGGGAACTACAGTTCATTGAATGCTAACATGTACTGTGACATACTGAAGCAGAACATGATCCCCTCCCTTCATAAACTGGGCCGCAGGGCAGTACTGCAACATGATAATGACCCCAAACACACCTCCAAGACGACCACTGCCTTGCTAAAGAAGCTCAGGGTAAAGGTTATGGACTGGCCAAGCATGTCCCCAGACCTAAACCCTATTGAGCATTTTTGGGGCTTCTGAAAACAGGAGATGGAGGAGCGCAAGGTCTCCAGTATCCACCAGCTCCATGATGTTGTCATGAATGAGTGGAAGAGGATTCCAGTGGCAACCTGTGAAGCTCTGGTGAACTCCATGCCCATGAGGGTTAAGGTAGTGCTGGAAAATAATGGTGGCCACACAAAATATTGACACTTTGGGCCCAATTTGGACATTTTAACTCAGGGGTGTACTCACTTTTGTAACCGGCAGTTTAGACATTAATGGCTGTGTGTCGAGTTATTTTGAGGGGACAGTAAATTTACACTGTTATATAAGCTGTACACACGCTACTTTACATTGTATCAAAGTGTCATTTATTCAGTGTTGTCCCATGAAAAGATATAATGAAATATTTGAAGAAATGTGAGGGGTGTACTCACTTTTGTGAGATACTGTATATATCCCTCATCCTACCGACCTTTTGTACATACAGTACATAGACAATCAACAGGGTCCCTGGTGACTCCAGGTGTAAAGTAGTGAAATAAACAACCACCATAGCAACATGTGTAACTTTTTTCTTCTCAAAACCTGATTAAAAAGTCTTGCCATGTCTGGAGCGTCCTTTCTTCCGCTGCGTCCGTTCTTGACGGCAGAATTAGGAGGTTATGTAGCTCCATAGCATGTCTTCTTTTAAACTAGTCTAAATGAAAGGTCCAAAATATAAAAACAGTTTTAATACTCTGAAACACAAAACTCAAACTTCCAAAAGCACATCAATACAACTTTCCATAAACACTCCTCTTAAAGAGATCCAAATGTAGGCATAACTGGTTAGATATATTGCTTCATTTGTATATTTTGTTATATAAGTATTTCTGAATTGTAATACAAAGACTCTCTTCTTTAATGTAAGGAATTAACTGGCAACGTTTCATGATGATATCGTCACGTCATACATGTTTGGCTCTATTCACCTGTTTGACTGAGCTGAAAAGCAACAGAAAGCCTATGCAGCACCGTGTGTTTTCATTCACTGTGGCAGTGAGAAGCACAGATACACTTAAACTTAGCATATAGACTGTTCCAGACTGCATGGAGCACTCATCCATATCTGTTTACAGCAGACATTCTGGCTAATTTGACCTGGACTTCGCCTTTCAATATCCATTTAAAGATACTTTTCCAGGGAAGGATTGAGTGTCTATAAAAGTGATGCATGTCCCACCATAACACAAAACGACCACCAGCCTTCTGCCCTGATGACATTCAGAAATGACTGCGCACACGTCAGGTACACATGCAAAAGGTTTGCCTGTGTGTGTGCACGCCACATACACACACCCAAATGTGACTCCCTCAGCCCCTCCCATCACAGAAGTGAAGCCTTTTAATTATCTGCTGATTACCTGTTAGATCACCTTAGCTAATGGAGAGCAGCTCCCCAGGGAGCCATCCAATCTATCTCTCATCACACACAATGGGCTCCTCTTCACTGAAGAGAGTAGACTGTGTGTGTGTGTGTGTGTGTGTGTGTGTGTGTGTGTGTGTGTGTGTGTGTGTGTGTGTGTGTGTGTGTGTGTGTGTGTGTGTGTGTGTGTGTGAGAGAGAGAGAGAGAGAGAGAGCGAAGTGTGTAGTGGATATATGTGTCTCTGAAAGAGAGAGACTGATGGAAAGAGAGAGTCCCTTTGAGGCAGATGCTGAGATTAGTCCTGAAAATAGCCATCTATTTATTCTTTCATACACTAAATTACCATCCCACACTACTTCACATGCACATCTCTTGCACACACACACACACACACACACACACACACACACACTTGTGTATTCAGATTTTTGTGGCAGGCTTCCATTTTCATCAGAGTTGGAGTTCAGATCATTACAGATTATTCCACAGCCTGCTTCAATGCAGCACACCACCACTGAATATTACACGTTGCACATATTGCTTTCTCTGTTCATGGGCTCTGCAGTTATTGTTTCACACATTTCTTCTACAACTTTCCATATAAAAATGCTGTACCTGAAGTAAAAGTCTCTAGTTTGGAATAACAGCAGGATCTCACATCAGCTTCCCAACATTTGCATTTATTAAGGGCCTTATTACCTATTAACTAATGCTTATTACATCGACCTTCATTTAAAGCGTAACCTCATATTTTAGTTTATAACATATTAGTTTGCGTACAAGGTGTGACTGACAGGCTTGTAGTTGTAAAGGCCAGGACACACCAGTCCGACTACCCGAAAATGGTGACTGCCGATTCAGGCAGCTCCAGTCTTCCTGTCGCGGCCGAAAAAGTGCAAAGAACACACCAAGCCGACTGTTGCCTTTCCGTACACTCTGCGCTTGCGCGGGACATAATGTCTCCATAACAGCAGGCGGCGCTAATCTGTATCGTGGCCCGAAAATACGGAAGCCAGAAATGATGGGACGGCTCTCTAGACCATAAACATAGATAGAAATACGTATTTATATTTATGGACCATAAAGAGCACCATTTTTAGCAAAGAGTGTCGAGCATGGTGTCGAGCAGTCAATAAGGGTGCATGTGAGTACTCGCTGAACGAAACAAACAAACACATTTAAACGATGGCTAACTGTTGTTAGCTGTTTGTGCTACCTGCCTCACTTCCGGGCTTCACTGATTCGCTAGCCCTCCACAAATCAAATTGCTCAAACTGAAAGACTGTCCGCCGCCGATTGAACATGTTCAAAAGAAGCCCGACGACATCAACTACGACCGATTTCACGGAACACACCAAACAGATTTGTGTCTCCGTCCCCTCGAAACTCTACGACGGCGATTATCGGGCCGGTGTGTCCTGGCCTTAAAATGAGCCATGTTGAAGAAAAGGCAGCAGCCATGAGCAGCTGGAATCAGCATGCAGCCATTATTCACAACTTGGAGGGATTATCTCTTTTTTACCATCCCACATAAAGACAGAGCCGCGAGCACTATGAACTGACAAAGACAAGGGGCAACAGCACACACATGTCTGATCATGTCAAACAATATGAGCCGTTAGAACATGACCGAATGTCCCAAACCAGTGTTGTTACCAGAGCATAGCACCAGCAGGAGCCAGCAGCAAACTATTGGATCAGCATGAGTTTAAAGCACAGTAATAATTCATGCTAATTCCTCTAGCGCTGATTTGAGTCGAGTCATGCTGGATCATTAGTGTCACTCACTGAATCAGTAGTTTACAGAATGTAATCTCCCTTACAGGTGAATGCGAGCACAATTATCAGCTGTGATACCTTCTGGTTAACATCTCACTGCAAGACAGAGAAAGTCACACAGTACGTTAACATGATGTTAGAAAAAGTCGATTCGTTGTGTTAGTCCGACTGAAACCAGACTTTTTTTTTTTTTAAGATAATTTTTTGGGCAATTTTTGCTTTATCAGACAGATTGGAGAGACAGAGTTGAAATGGGGGAAAGAGGAGAGGACAAGCAGAGAACTGACTCGGGCGAGATTCGAACCCAGGTCTGGTGTGGGGCCTTGGCCTGGGGGGGGGGGGGGGAGGGGCTTTCTGAAGTCCTAGAATCCTTTGCTTGTGTGATTGAAAGACCTAAGAAACAACCAACGGACCTACTAACTGTTGATCTGAACAAAGCCTGATTGTATGGGGGTGCTGTAGCATGCTCCGCACCTCTGTCTATTGATCCTTCAGGGTCTTAGGTGTTACAAACCGTCACACACAAAGAATGTGGTGCAAAAACAAGGCATGTACAAACAGTCCGTGGGTCAAATCTGCATTAGTACAGGTTTGGGGGAAAAGGTGGAAATAGAGGGTCCAAATTCGCTCTGCATTCAATCTGGAGGCCCTTTTTAGATCTGCTCCTGTCGAAGAACCCATACAAAATCACACCAGGTCCAGAGAGTAAATGTGTGCATGTCATTATGTATACGCTCCTAACGTCTATGACCTGATAACTCCCTATTCAGCAGCTGTAACATTGTGATTAGCACAGTACAAAGCGTACGGTCTGTGTATAGTAAAACCTGTCACCCAGCGTGGCATCGGAGCAGAGTAACCCCCCCGCTGCTCACTCACGTCTGGCTGGGTTCATGCCTCTTCATGCCTCTCCGCTAAGGACCTGGAGGAAGTGAGTAAAGGATGGCAATGAAAGAACGTGCCATCACTGACAACACACCCCTCTGGCAACCACGTCAGTGCTGTGCCATCACCTTTAAGGTCTAATCAATCCCTCATGTTTCAGTCTTAGTGCAATCCCAATCATACTTGTGGTAAAGCCCCTCCCAATCGCCCAAAAAACACGGAGGACAAATCAACAAGCAAATGCGATGGTAACCATAAAGCCACTATTCCCTGACATCTTAATCCAGACCTGGGGGCCAAAGTGAGTCAAATTGAACCAGGATGGAAAAGAAAAAACCCAGTGCAAGGCATCCTGGCATCCCGGGGCTATAGGTTACAGTGTATCGCCCTCCAGCCAGGGACAACATTAAAGAACTCCTCTCCGCCATGTTCCCCCCTCATCAGGGATAGCCTGGCCTGCCATCAGAGCAATGGTGCTACAAACACAGCAAGCGTGCCCAGATCAGAGGAAAAGGTTTTCCCAAAGACGCCTGACTGCAGCATCAAACAGGAAAAAAGACACACGGGACGAGAGATAGAGGAGGAAGAGAGAGAGAGGGAGGGAGAGGGAGGGAGAGAGAGAGGCCCTGGAGTGGTGCCAAGTTCCCAAGGTAGTGTACAAGTATCTTTAGAAGCCGGGCGTCTTGTTAGCTAATACATTACACCAATCACGGCCGGCTATCTTAAGCTACAATTAATCTGTGCGCTGGCACAGGCTGATAGGACAGCAACATGCTGTTTCTTAATTAAAAGCAAACGGATTAAAAATGATTAATAACGGTATTAAATATTCTCATGGACTACAAGCGCGGGGAAATCGGGGGGCTTTCTTATGCGGGCTTAAAACGAAGAAGTCATTAACGGCGGGCCCAATCTCCCTAAGCCAGGGCTTTACTTTGTTTGGGATCACAAGTTGCTTACTTCATGAATATGCATTTTGCCCCTATCAAGTCGAGACCAAAAGGCAATATCGTGGTGTGGCTGTGGTGTTGGTATTTTTTTCCCCCTCAGTGGCTGTGAAACTTTGATTTTTTTTTTTTTGATTTGTGACATTTCGTGGTCTGCCTTTGTAGCTCAGGCCTTTGTGTGAACTGCTTCCTGGCCACAGGCTTGCCGGGCGCTCACTGTAAATGTCCGGGGTTTTCTCTGTGTATATAAAAACAAACATGAATGCAGGTATGACACATCTGGGATCATGGTGTGGAGTGTGTTTCAGAGTCTTCTCTCTTACTACTGCTAGATTCTAAAAGTACATTTAAATAAAGACAGCTCCATATGTCACAGGGTTATTCTTGTTAAAGTTGAATGGGTGTCTTAGTCCCAAATATATTTCCATTGATTTTTGGAAATGCTAGATAACATTTAATATTCTTTAATGTAACAATAATGCCAAAGCTAAAAACAAATCAGCTTTTGTATGCGAATGTTAACGTATTATTCTAAAGACTGAAAGTAAACAGTGTGCTCCAATAGTCATCCAATATACAGGTCATCTCAGAAATACTCTATACTTTTCACATTGAGTTATCACATGCTGGTCTTTAAACAACAACTTGTAACCAGTAAGTACCATACTGCATATGCCAGCTGAGCTGATGATGTCATTTTGAGTGACAAATGAGGAGCTCCACGGCTAAAAGCTTCTTCTTCAGTCAGTGATGAGGATTCAGTGACATCACATCAGCTTCTGTATTTAGATTTTAAACTAACTGCAGTTTGTGCAGCACCAATGATTGGCTATTGTTAGGTTAAATGCAAAACGTGTGTAAGTACGAAACATGTTCTCTGTACTCAAGACCAGATAACATTAACAGAAAGAGCAATATGTTTGAATTTGTTCTGTAAAGATTGTTTTTAAAATCTTACCATTCTTTCTTCAGTTTTTAGACTTCAAACTCCTGTTGTGTGATGTTGAACGATGCTGTGAAGTATTAAGGTTAAGATTGATTTATCATGGTTATCATTTATTCACTCACTTTACTGTAAAATCTTCAAGTCCAGTAACTCTTTTTTTCTGCATATCAGTCATATAATTGTCATTCCTTTTACTAAAGGTAAGCCTGTTTTTTTTATTCCAACAGAATTTGTCATGCACTGTCTTGCTTATGTGAAGATTTCATAAGTGAGTGATACATGTCCTTTGCCCTCTCTAATCAAAATGACACCTGAACATCATTTCATAATTTAAACCCCAGCCCTTTTTACACTGGTGAGGAAAGCCCTCTTCCCTCTAACAAGAGAGCTGTGAATAGCATCATTGTGAGCCTTTCTAAATGCAGCATTGCTGTAATCAGGCCCTCTGGTTCTGTGTAATTTTAAATACTTATGGCTTGTGTCCAATGGCTCCATGTGCCAAGACCAAGTGTTAGTTCTAATTGACCATACAAGCCTTTTCTCCCCCCTTTTCTCTGCTAATTTCATAAGTGTTATTTTTAAAATGTCAATTATAATAGCAGATTAATGTATCTTAATGTGAGATTAGATGCATTTTGGCAGGAATCACAGGGCAATCACACTAGTTTGATTACATTTCTGCCCCTAATATTTAGTAGAAAGGGGGCTCTTTCTGCTGCGGTTTCACATAGCACGAGCTAGGAAAAGGGCACGCTGGTGATGTGCCAACGTTATTCAACCCCCAACATGCTGCAATTGTTGATACGGTTCCTCTTTGATTTCGAGAATTTGAGAGAAGTTTTTTCTTTGCTCCTTCACACTCACACATGCCTTTATAACAACACACACCCAATAAGAAACAAGGTGTTGATGTTGTCATTCCGGCGAGAGGTAATGCCCCTATCTCACTGGGCTGCGACTGTTTGAGACAAGTTGGAGACTGCATTCGCGAGGGAGTCTCTAAACTGTCTTGAAACGTTCGCGGGGGTCTCAATTTCCTCTCATGAGTCGCAGAGCCTCGCAGTCCTGTCGCTTGCATTTTTAACATGTTCAAAAAATGTCTGCGACAAATCTACTCTCAAAATAGTTTCAGAGTCGTCGCAGGTGTCTCGAACGCGTCGCAAATCCTTCTCAATTTAGTCTCCGAGAGTCAGAAAGTGTGAGAAATGTGAGACAACTTTGCAAGGGTTTGGCGACATAAAAAAACTAAATTGCGACTGATTCGAGACAAAAATTAGACTGACATTCCATTCGCGAGACGTAAATGCGAGCTCCCGGCAAGTTTTGGCCAGGACATTCGCAAACTGCAAGTGAAAATTTACGCTAATTCGCATATTTTCTTGCAGTTTTGTGTCTCCAACTTGTCGCACACTGTAGCAGCCCAGTGAGATAGGGGCATAAGACTTCTTCTGCAGCTGAGGCCCAACAGGTATATAGCCGCCGGGCATCCAGAACACTATTCTGTTTAAGAAAGCAATTACTTTGAACGCTTCTCAAAATTGATTTCATTTGCCTCTGCTGCCAGGCTGTGTCTCTTTATAGCATTTCAGACTCTCACACCTCTGTCTCTCTCTCTCCTCTTTGTCCGTCTCAAACCACTCATTTCTGTGTTTTGATGTAGTGGCCCTTTTTCTTCGTCTCTTGCCTTTTTTTCCAACACTTCAGGGGGAACAGATTGTGATCAGCTTCATGTTTGTCTTAGGAAGGAAGCGAAGCCGTAGAATAATAAACCATTTCAAATCATAAAGATAATGGCATTTGGTTTGGTTACGATAAGACTGCTTGTGCTGTTTACTCTAACATGTGTGTGTAACCCCCCCCCCCCTCCCCCGTGCATGTGGACACATTTATGAGCGTGCATGGCTTATTTCTTGCTTGTTGTGTATGGTTGATTGTATTGTCCCATGGTTTTGCACAGCCTGTGTTGTGCGACATTGTTTTGTTCTGATCACATGACTGAAGAGAAGAGACACACACACACACACACACACACACACACACACACACACACACACACACACACACACACCACAGTCATGGAACAGGATATTATTTACAATGTCATACCTCTGCTTTGGTTTAATTGTATGGCAAATTATTTGGTATAGTATAACAGTTCTGATACAGATTTATTTATTTTTATTCTGAGTGTCCGTGGGAATTGCGAATCAGCCGTTCAACTGATATAATTGTTGTTGGGTAAAAGTGCAAGCGTTTCTACTGGTGACCCCTTGTAGACTCACACAACCCCGGAACACCATGCCAAACTGTATCCGCATCAGCCTCAAATATCAAGTATAAGCCCCAGTCAGCTCTGATTGGCCCCAAACCTAACTGCAGGTTAGATTCAGGTGGATATGGGTGTGTGGTAAGGCAAGGCAGGCAAGACAAGGACATTTAATTTATATAGCACAATTCAGACACAAGGCCATTCAAAGTGCTTTACAGGGGCAAGATTAAAATACATAATACACATTAGAAAAGTGAATGAAAATAAATAAAACATTTAAAAGCTAATAAAAAGTGAGTTAAGTGACATGACATCACAAGGTGAGGGAATCTGACTGGGCTTTTTGAACACAGGTTGTAAGAAAGGTGGAGGTGGAGAAAAAGAGAGAGGGATGTTTGGATCTCATACCTTGGGAGTCACATGTAGTCATTTGCATAAAAGTTGACCTTTAATATATACTGTAGTTTAGCTTGATGTAATGCCAAGGTTGTAATTGTTGCTGTCCTTAAACCACCTTATTTATCCTGGGAATACAAAGCGTGAGTGTGCACAATGCATGTTAATGATATAGTAACCAATCAATGGCATTCATTTAAACATCTAAAGATGTACCAATTGACAGAAGGTTTTCTCCTTCAAGAAACTTGATTGTTTTCAAACTTTATTTTATTTATTTTTTTAAATAGTAGACTAATGACACAAACATGAATCTTTGTAGCATCAATTATTAATGGAAATAATGATAATAATAACTTGTATTACTCTGCAACAATACAATAAGGTTAAACACGAAAATGATCATAAACTGCACAACAGAGGGGAGGCAACATATTTCATAGATTCATGCTGATCACATTGATTAGGTTTTTCTTAGTTTTCCCTTTATAAATGTTAGACATCACACTCAGGAGACACACACACACACACACACACACACACACACACACACACAAACACACCCACACACACACACACACACACACACACACACACACACACACACACAGTGACAATGTGTGGTGGCTGTTAGATGGTGATGTGGATTGATTGAGGAGACTGAGCTGAACACCTCAGAGACTAAACAGCCTGAGAGGGAGATGGAGCTTAATTGATGATCAATTGTGTGTGTGTGTGTGTGTGTGTGTGTGTGTGTGTGTGTGTGTGTGTGTGTGTGTGTGTGTGTGTGTGTGTGTGTGTGTGTGTGTGTGTGTGTGTGTGTGTGTGTGTGTGTGTGTGTGTGTGTGTGTGTGTGTGTGTGTGTGTGTGTGTGTGTGTGTGTGTGCGCGCGCGTGTGAATTTGCAGTGTTTCCATATAGGCCGGAGAAGAGATTTCAAAGACCTAGCGGTCCCATTCAGCCCACAGTCTTTCATATTGACCTCAGGGCGATGAACACACATGCTCTGTACCATCAAGATGAAAGCACACACACACACGCACACACACACACACACACACACACACACACACACACACACACACACACACACACACACACACACACACACACACACACACACACACACACACACACACACACACACACACACAGTGAACAATCACCTTACACAATGAGCTCTCTAAACTGCTGTGAAATTTAAATCCACCCCACAGAAAACGCTTCCACACACACCTCTTCTATTGGACAGTGAGGGACAGATTATCTTCTCCATTTTAGTGAATAATAAGAAAATGACACTATTGCAGCATGTGAAAGGAAATATAATCATAATGAAATGTATTCTTTGCAAAAAGCTGGTTTCACAATGTGATTAACAGCCTTGTACACAGACCGGTAAGAGTCCTGCTGGTTTTAATGTTAGACTCACCACTGGCTGCCTGTCGTGGGCAGGTGTGGGGGCTTGTCCGTCAAAATAATAGGGTGACATCTATGAAATTAGACATGAGATATCACACTGTGAATTTTGACAAACATGTAAAATAACTGACAATTGTAAATGCTGCTCTTCAGGAACTTATTCCATTTTTGCTTAAAATTGTACATTGGACACATGTTGGTAAACCACCAGCTTCTGTGCTTTAAGTGCTTGTGGTCACACAGAAAGTGACTATAGCAAACATGTGGCTTAAGGGGTCAAACCCAATGAGTTCTTTGGTCTACAGGTGGCAGGTTTCCTGTCACAACTACACTTGTATAATCTTCACTGAATCAAAATGTTCACCACATTTCACAATGGACGCCCATTTATTTATCCATTAATCTCCATCTGTGTTATAGTATGTTATGCCACAGGCTCAATTTCCCTACCAATAATAACAACAATGATATGTTATCCATGGAGAAGATTCAGGTCCTAAGTCCCTTATCATAAAAGTAAAAGTAATTTGTAATTATACAACTTGCAACTCATGTCATCAATTTCACAAATTTGGCGTTTGACTCTTTAGAGAAGGACTTCCATTCTGTTTTAATGTGAAACATTTGTCATTTTACCAGTTTCTTTCTGTCAGCAATTGGTTTTGCAAATTGAAAAAAAAGTGTCTCTTTTTTTGAAATTTGGAGATTGCTGTGGCCCCTTATGCGCCGTTTCCACCGAGTAGAGCGGGTCGGGTCGGAGCGGCTCAGAGCGGGACAGCTCACTTTTAAGAATATCGGTGGCGTTTCCACCGCCGACCCTACCCTTACTGGTAGGGCGGGGTTTAGGCTGGACTGCGATAGCCGCCGCCAGAATATGGGTCAAACTATCGGGCTGTGGAACAACTGTGGTCAAACCAGCGGTCTCTCGTTTTTGCTTGGTCAAACCAGCCGCTTCTTTATTTATTCCCCCGTGTTGTGTGCGTATTACGTCGCTAAATTTATGCACAGAGACGGCTGGGGGCAACGCCGACAGAGACAGTGAGCGAACAGCGCTGGCCACGGCAGCTACAGGCCAACTATGGTGTCATCATAGCAGCGGGACACAGTGTAGCCTTTATAGGTCCATATGTGTAGCTCACTGATTCATTTAATCAAGAGGAAAAACACCCAAAAATAAACAGAGTGCTGCGCCGAAATGTTTCGCTAAACACTCTTCACTCTTGCTGAGGTAAATACACACGGCGATTTAATGCGGAAAGGATTATTTCGACCAGTCAACGGACGGCAGTGTGTAGCTCAACAATATCATAAGCCTGTATATAAAGGCACTGATACATTTGGAAACACATCCAATGGTTTAAACGAAAAGTAAGCATATAGAATAAAATGAAACGTATTGCTTATACTATGCTGTAGGCCATGGCTGCTGCCTCAAGCACAAACTGTCTTGACAAGACGTAGGCAGACACAGAACAGCCAATTGTGACTTCTCCATTGTGTTGTCAATTCTTAAAAAACACTGGTTCACTTCCCAACAGCCTTTACCTGTATTGCATTCTGCCTCCCTCAGTCCTTTAGACATCAACACACGCTGACATTCATCATGTTAAAATAAAGTGAAGCGCATACAAACATGAACAGAAAATGAACCTCCACCACAACAACAACAGAAACAGAAGTGTGACCACGCTCTTGTGTCTCACCTCTTTGTTGTGTTTTTTGTTTTTTGTCTATCTCAGCACATTGTTCCCTGTGTTCCTCGGCATGAACTGAAAATGCTATTTGGGAAAGAGAGAGACAAACAACTTCATTCCGCCCGTGCATCAGTAATTAGCTGTGGAATTAGCGGGTCTCTACGTGCCTCCACAGATCAGCCTGGCACCTCCGGGGGGAAGGCCTGCAGGGTCCAGGCCAGCCGCATTTCCAATTATTGTGTTGAATTGCTAATTTAGTTATTGTGCCTGGGCGTAATTGTGATGGGTATTGGGTGGTGCCGTTTCAATTTGTTTGAAATATTTTGTGGGCCGGCAGATTGGTAATGGAGCTGACCTATCTGCATGGGCCCAGTGTGAGTGTAAGGAAGGAAGGAGGGAAAAACAAAACAAAAGGATGGCACTACAAAGATGTTGTAGTCCCCACCGTAACATACACAGTTAGACACACTCTCTCTGTCTCTGTCTCTCTCTGTCTCTCTCTCTCTCTCTCTCTCTCTCTCTCTCTCTCTCTGTCTCTCTCTCTCATGATCTCACTATGATCTGCCTCATCCCTTCTAAGACTGTTGAAGTTAAAAAGCCTGAGTTTAGAAAAAGAAGGCACTTTGATCATCTTTAGAGTGCATTAGACAGGGAGAACACTGAGGGCTTTGGTTGGATGAGGAGTGTCGCGGGAGGCAGACATATTGTTTGTATGGTGAAGATAGTGCTGCACCTGGTAAGATTAGAGATATACAGTACACAGTATATATTTGGCAGAAGGCTGAAAACTCAGCCCAGAAGAAAGAGTCTGTGGCCGCTGCTATATGGAGGAAACTGAAGACTGTTTGATAAAAAAATACAACACATATTTAGAAATAATGGATAGTTGGATGGATATTAAGCCTTGCTTCCACTGAGCAGTGCAGTTCGGTTCGGTTCAGCACGGCACGATGTGGCAGGACACGATAACCCTAGATCTGGCTTGCATTTCCTCTGCCGACAGCACCCATACTTGGTAGGCGGGGTTTAAGGTGTATATAGGAAACAGTCTATGGGTCAGATGGAAGCTATGTTACTACGATGACATCATAGCAGCAAGACACAGTGTAGCGTAGTGCAGTGTGTAGCCGTGCAAGTGTCAAACGATTAGGATGCAGTATAGTGTACAGTATGTCCGTGTGTTGAAAGTGTAAGGGCCCAGACTCTTTTCGGCTCCGTGAGAGTGGTTAGTGACACAGCATCAACTAATGCCAGTCAGTGCCACACACACCTGATTGCAATGAGTTGATGCAGGTTCCCTAACCACTCTCACGGAGCTGTAAGATTACGTGTCCTCACAGAAAGCGAATGAACGAGAGACGGCAGTTAGTATGGATCACGATGAGGTAATGTGTTTATGTTGTTGTAAATAATGACTATTTCAGATGAATAATGGTCATCTGATGATGGTGAAGCAAAGCAAACTTTGTTTTAGTAGGCTACCGCTCATTCCTTTAGGAGTAAACACTGCAGTCCGCTCCAGAGAAATTGTGTATACGTTGCCCTCCGCCCGCCTGTCTATCACTCTCCCTCTTAGCTTTTCTTCATTGCATTTTCTTTTTTTCCTTTGATGGTTCAGCCCCGTTATCAGTCATTATGACGACAAATAACTGTATCAAACAAAGCTCCCGCTCCCCTTCCCTCACCTGGAGGGATAGGCTTCTCAAATCGCTTTGCTGCGCTACACTGAAATCTGCGACCAATGCGAATATGTGACCATAGAGCCTGCATGCGCAAACCGAAAATCGGACTGGGTGTGCGACCAGTCCAAATGCAGTAATAAAAACTATATAAAAACGTCTTTCTTTGCACTGATGGTCTCGTTTGCTGTCAGAGGAAACATGAGGCTGTTTTAAAGATATTTAAATGTTACTCGTAGTGGCTTTCACGTAGCAAGCATGATTTGACAACAAACATACACACATCATAAATATTATTTTCCGAACAGAATTAATCTCTCGCTTTAGGAACACATCTTCCTAAACAGAACCTAATTCTTTTGGTGATTTAGAGTCACAAACAAGGATATATCAGCTAAAATTGGTGCAAACTGGCATTTGAACTATACATCAAGTCTCTATCATAACATTCTAACGAAACATACTATAAGGCTTAAGTTGCACACAAGGACAAATCTGCATGTTTACACTGAACTGCACACACACCCTGATGTCCAGAGCTATGGGCACGACTAGATACAACTATTATGTAAATGAGGAGTTCAGATGAGGCCTAATCTGACATACAGAGGCATACAGGGGTGCCGTGATGAAGTGCGTGTCATTGGGTGTTTGTGTGTGTGTGTGTGTGTGTCTGTCATTGGCGTTTTTTGAGTGTTTGAAACGCGAATTAGCAACCAAATTGACCATGTCGCCGCATCAGAATTTCCCTTGCCAATCAGCCTTGAACATAAACGACAGCGCGAGAAAAAGGAACGTGTGCGAGCGAGCGAGTGAGCTGCGTGGACGGACAGACAGAGAGAGAGGGTTTTTAGGGCCTGGGAGATTGAGGCTGGCTGCTAATTTGGATCCTGTCCCTTCGTCCTCGCTCCGCTAACTAATCCTCCCCCATCTCTATTTATCCTCTCACAATCTCATCTAGGGGGAAAGCAGGCGTATATATGAAACAGCTGGAGCCATCTTGAAGGGCCTGCCTTTTGAGATGCTGAGACCGGGCTTGTGTGCGGAGAAGAGCTTAGCCCTGCCTAAGAGCGGCCGCTGACATTTCCAATTGAACATATAGATTTGTTGCGAGAGTTTTGATGGTGTCTAAGGGATGGCATGATAGGCTAATCTGATTGCTTCAGAGGGCTAGAGGGGTTCAGGGCCAAAGTTATGGACTTATTCGAGAGGGGGAACATGAGACAAACATGGTGACCCTAAACTGTCATTGTGTTGGGGCTGGACGTGCTGTCATGAGATTCAGTGAGTAAAACTGATCCAGGGTCTGAGTCGCAGTCAGCTCACTGCACTGAGCCTGATGAGAGGAAAAGTTTGGAGGAAGGCATGAATACTTTGCACTTTGTAAAAATGTCCCCAGACCAATTACATGAAGTCTTATATATATCAAACTGCTACACTTAAGACTGAGATTAGACAAATCAATAGGGCCAATGGTGTTACATCAGTTTGTGTTGTTTTGACGAATGTCGTGCAATCGGAGGAGCTTTAGACATAATCACATGGTCCTCTACAGTAGATTGATGCTGCTCAGTTGACAGGGAATGTTCATGCAATGTTCAACTCAAGGATCCTTAGCCTCTCTACAATATTCAGTGCTGACCTAAAAGTTGAGCCTGACGGATCATGTTTGGCTTGGAAAAGACATTCAATGAAACTTCTCAAAATCCCCTCATTTTTAAAGGAGCTTCCATCAAAAATCCAATGGTCCTCATCAGCAGAACACTTCTGAGTAACCTTACCCCCAAATGTTCTGCCCACTCAGGCCATTTCTCAGTCACTTCAGGTTCCTCTCAGTTTACATACAAAGTCAAAGTCAAAATTATTTATATAGCACATTTAAAAACAACATCAGTTGACCAAAGTGCTGTACAAGATACAATACAAAATAACATATAAGATACTTGAAAAAAAGTTAGGAGTGTCAAAGTCTCAACTTGTAGGCCAATGCAACAAAAGTGAGTCTTCAGCAACGTATTAAACTGTTCAACTTACAAAATACAAATCTGGCCTCCTTCACTTCTATTGGTGGACTTTCAGAAGGGGCCTGACAGAAAGCTATGCTTTTAAAACTTTGATAATTTTTCAAAAAGGCATAATAATTCAGAACAGTTACAGTACAATAGTAACATATTGGGGGGCCCTCGTGGTGTAGTGGTTAATAATGATAATTGATCTCAATCAGATGTAGTGCGACATGAAGTTTCAAATTATGGTCTAAATTCTTTTTCAGAATTTGTTTTCGACATTATAATTCTGTGTGAAACAAATACCGCCTCCAATATTACAATCGATTAATAACTGTATTGACCTTTAGAGTTGTACTGTTGTACATATTGTTCAATATTACTTACTCACTGCATGAACCAAACTCAAACCACATAACAAGGTCACACAAGTCTGTCTCTCATTTCTAACAATGTCCTGGTAAGCACCCTATCTTCTTCTATTCCCTCCCCACTGATTTAAAATAACCTCCTCTCGGGGAGGAGTCAAATAAATATTCCCTCTGCGGACAGACAGGACAGACTGAGATCTGTTTGTGTGTGTGTGTGTGTGTGTGTGTGTGTGAGTGAGTGTGTGTTTGTGTGTGTAGGTAAGCTACTGTGCTGTGTCCCCCTGATGCCTTATCTCTTGCAGCATACACACATCACATACACACGCAGACTTACGCATACACACAGACACAGACACACACACACACACACACACACACACACACACACACACCCACACACACAAACTTACACATACACACACACAGACTTACACATACACATGAGTAAGTCTTTATCACGACCCGACACTTGGGCCCGGGCTGGTAATCAGAGCAGCAGCCCCCCCCCCACCCCCCTCCCCCCTCCCCCCTCCCCATCCACTGAGGGAAGAGGCACATTCTAATCTCAACTGTTGCATATCTAATACTAATTGGAATCCTGCAACTGGGTCACTCTCATTGTTTTTCAAGTATTGTCAAATCGGAGGTGGGGGGGTGGGGGGGAGGGGTATATGAAACTGAAATTACACCCCTTACACTCCCCCCCCCACACACCACCACCATTCCCTCTTTAGCTAGAGCGTCCTTGATGGATCCTCTTGCTCGCTCGTGTGTGAGAGAGAGAGAGAGAGAGAGAGAGAGAGAGAGAGAGAGAGAGAGAGAGAGAGAGAGAGAGAGAGGAAGGAAGGAAGATAGAGAGATCAAAGGAAACAGATGTGTCGGCTCTTAAAATAGACACCGACACACACCAGCTTTTTCTGGAGCCCATGTTTTTTTTGTGTGTTTTTTTGGGGGGAGATAGTCACTTCCCCTGGCTGACAGTGACAGGTCCCAGGAGGGTGCCCTGCAGACACCCATGGGTGCAGAGCAGAGCAGACATTAGTGGGTGAACGGTGAACAGTCCTCCAGAGGCTGTGTTGTGTCTGAACTGTGAGCCACGCCGGTCCTGACTGTAAAAGTGAAAGAGGATCAGTCAGTCTTTGGAGGGAAGAGAATGCATGCAGTTATTTATCTTCAAATCAGTAAAAAAACTACAGATCCACCATTTTCAATTAATTGTCTTGATGGGACACCTTTACTCACAGTTGAGCACATTTAATATCTGGGAGTATGGCTGGACTCCGAACTTTCTTACAAACACCATATTAGTCAAGTTATTAAAAAACTTAATTTTTCCATAGGTACTTTATACAGATCCAGACACTGTTTTGTTTTTTCTGTTAGAATGAAGTTAGCCACACAACTTATTTTACCCATCTTTGACTATGCCGATATTATTTATCAGTGTGCCTCCAATATCACTTTATTTCCTCTCAATACTGTTTACAATAGATTAGCTCGTTTTGTCCTTGGTTATTCTTTTTCCACTCATCATTGCACAATGTATCAATCACTGAATTGGCCTTCTCTCCCATCAAGAAGACAACAACATTGGCTTCAATTTATTTTCAAATGTATTCATTTCAATTATCCTCATTATTTGAAACAGCTGATGGTTCCTTTCTCTTCCACTTACCAACTTCGACACTCTTCACAATTATTTTTTTCTGTTCCTTTTGTAACCAAAAGTATAGCTAAGAAAGCATTTATGTGCAAAGCTCCATCTGATTGGAACAATCTGCCTGTCAATATTCGCTCTATTTCATCTCTGCACATGTTTAAAAATGCTCTGTCATCTCACTTTACAAACAGTTGTTCATGTTACTGATCATGTATTGTAATGAAATGTATTATTTAACCTTTTGTTATTACTGTTATCACTTTATCATGTATTTTATATATTTTTTTTTCTTGGAAAAGTACTATGCAAGATTGATGTCAAGCACTTAATATGCATGTGTGTTTGTGTGTGTGTGTGTGTGTGTGGTATGTTATTTGTATTATATATATTTTCAGTTTTGTATGTTAAGACTATGTTTTACTGTATTTTTTGTTTGTAAGGACCCTCTTGAAAACGAGATGGTTTCATCTCAAGGGGTTATCCTAATAAAATTTAAAGAAAGATTTTAAAGAAATGAAATATGCTTAAAAAATATATATTTAAATCACAGATTTGAATGTATTTTCCCCCGGAACTTGTTTTAAGAAAAACTTAATTTTGATCAAGTAAACACTTTATGATTCAATTGTAAAGCGATAGAAGAGATTATGAAAAACAAGAAAAAAGGAATGATTGGTGAATGAATGGTGTACCTGATATGTATCTGAGGCCCTGTCCACATACACACAAAGGCCAAACTGCACAGAAGAAGAGCCTGCGTTCCAAACCGCATACTCTTTCTTTTTTTTCTATTCTACATACTACATCTGATCATAAAAAGTATCTAGTTAGGATGCAGTAGGCATATACTTGGGACATACTTTTACTTATTAATTTCATCAAAACATTGTGCCTTGATCTTGCCTCCGTGACATCCATGTTTGTTTTCATATGGAGGCTCCGTCGATGTGACGTCACTTCTGGTGTGCACTGGATTGTGGGTCAGAATCGGCCAAATAGCATGCTGTTTTCAACAAATATTTTTCTACGATACTAAATAGTAGATAGTATGGGTATTGGAACGCAGGGAAAGTGAGGAACATATCTGTGTACATGTGGACATGGCCTCTTAGGCCTTGAAAGTTCTTGGCCCATGTCAATGTAGCCAGCCTCCATGAATATGGAATCAGAAAGTGGTTGTGGAGCTGCCTGTTCTCTGTGAATCCATTCACAGGTTGCTTGTCAACTGAGCAGTCAGCACACCTGAGGGCTAGCAAAAATCATTTAAGCAAACGGGAGAGAAAAATGCTGATTTCTAATATGCTAAGATATTTTCCTGTTTCTAATCTGTACAGTATAGCACCCTTTTGTCCTTTAAAGCTATTGATGCCTGCAGCCTGAAGGCTTTTCTCGGATGATTGACCGAGTGAGAAAGTCACAGTTGACTGTTCTGTACCTGGATGTCTGGTGTGTGTGCCGGATAGAGCTGGGAGTAAAGGAAAGCCCTTTTGTTTTAGAGGAGGGGGTTGCATGAGGTGATATGCTTGCCAGTAAAACAGATAATCCACATCCACTCTAGAAGTCTCCATTCTCCTTGACAGAGAGGCTAATGCTCTGTACCTGCTGTTATATCTACTGCCATCTCCACTCTCGCACGCGTGATCGATGCTGCGGCTCACGCTTGCCATTTAACAGATATACACCATTAACTGTAAACCGTGGCACATCCTACTCTTAACCGCAGGTGCTTTTCCAAAAGGCCAGTAAGTAAATTGAAATGTCTTTTCTAAAGCTTGATCTTTACTGGCCTTTAAATAGAAGAGAAATATCACGGAACGGGAGAGAGAGAAAGAGAAAGAGGGGGATAGAGAGCAAGAGAGAGAGAGGAATGAGATAGTAAGATTTAGGAAGTGAGCGTGGAGTCATTTCCACTGGAGTGTGTGTGTAGATGGAACAATATATTCAGTCAGAAAGTGAATAGTATAAAAGGAAGAGAGGTTGACTTGCCACGCCGTCTGCTTTTGGAGTATCATCCTCCATTAAAAGGTCAATCAATATCACGATAATCAATCGTCATCAGGATACTGCAAAGATTGATTTAAAATATGCAAAGTCAATTAAACAAGTGCACCCCACAAGATGACACCCTGCTGTGACTCTCAAACTGATTTAATTCGCAGACCATCATCATGCTTGAACTGACATTGTCAAAAAAAAAACTTCCTCCAGCTAAAACAACTTGCAGCCCTCCTTGGGGGGATTTCTTTCATTTTATTTTGTTAGGGCAGTCTGAACACTTTTGCATTTGGAGACATCCTAGGTATAATCTTTGTCATTTTCTATATTTTTTTAAATTATTGTCATGAGAAGATGATGGATGAAGTGAAGATATTTTTATATTTAGATGTGATATTTCAAGGAAGTGAGAGTGGTGTCATTTCCACTGGAGTGTATGTAGATGGAACAATATATTTAGAGGCTGTATTGAGTCTGTTAGTGAGTCATTTCTAAAGCACTACAACTACAACAGGAACCAATGTTCATGTATCTGGAAGTAAAAAGTATAGAGAGACTGATGGTTTTCTTCTTTTTGGGAGATTTTCTTTCACAATAACAAGATGATATAAAAAAAACTGCCTCATCCTTTATGGCGAGACACTGCAGGTGAATAAGGTAGCATGTTTAACTTATAGATATCCCTTGAATACTTACATTAAAACAATACTTTTTTTGGCAATATCTAACTATTACTGTGCACATATGCATATCTTTCATGATCTGTATACGTTCTTGTCTTGTTTTGGTGGTGTCCCTGTGTTTCCTGTTTTATTTTGGTATGTCTGTCTGGTTTTTCCTATGTCCTGTCAAGTTTCCCTCCTGTGTGATTACTGGCCCCGCCCTAAGTGTGTTACACCTGTTCCTCGTTGCCTGCCCTCTCTTGTATTTAAGTCCTTAGCTATGTCCCATTACAGAGACCACGCACTTGGTAGGACGCAGTCTCGCGGTCTATGAAGGCTAGCCTATGAAGGCCGATTTTAAGGCCGATTCCAAGGCCAACGAGCGTTGTTAAATGAGACGGTCTCTGCAGGTCTCCGTTTACGAGCATTTCACATTTCATTTTTACGACTCGCCGCTCCTGTGCTGCCTAGCAACCCTGATTGCTGCCAACAGAGACAGCGTTGTCAACGGAGGAAAAAAGAAAAAGAAGTTGCCTACCAGACGAAAAGAAAAAAAAGTTCAAGAAAAAAAGAAAGGAAGATAAAAGTTAAGAAGATGGAACAACACGTTGCTGTTTTGTTATTTTTTATTTTATTTTATGCCATCTCTGAAAAAAACGCAATGAATCTTGGGATATGTTGGGCCACGAAGGATACATCTGATGCAGCCTTCAAAACCGTGAAACGAAGAATGCATTTCTCGGCCGCATATGAGGAGCCTTGCAAGGAGCCTTGCAAATGGGACAGCCTTTGCGCGCCGCTATGACGCAATCGGTCTTCAAATGCAGCCTTCGTAGACTGCAACCCCTGAATCAAGACACAGCCCTTGTGTTTCTCTGTTCCTCGTCTGAGCATTATGGTTATTGCTAAGTCTCGTCCTCTTTGTTACTTGTGTTACCTGTGTTCTCTGGATCCTCTGCACTCCTTGCCTTTTTGCCTGTTGGCCTTTTTTTTGTAATTTTTGAGGAGAATAAATTATCCCTTACCTGAAACCTGTCTGCATTTGGGTTCTACTTGCCTGCCGCTAACCCTGACATAACCTTCAGAATAGTGCTAAGAAGGATTATGGAAAGATTATTTTAAGTTCTTTAGAAGTTGAGATTTATGTTTCAGAGTATTGGAAAAAAACTGAGGTTAAAGGGGACATATTATGCTAAATCTCGGTTTTAAATGTGTATTTCCAAGGTCTACTACAACAGGTTTTCATGGTTTATTTTTCAAAAAACCCAATAGTTTTCTACCATTTCCCATATCTTCATCGCCTTTTCCAGCCTTTTCTGCTCTCTATCTCAAAAGGTTGGTTTTGACATCTACCCCCCTTCGCAAAAATCCTAGTCTGCTCTGACTGGTCAGATCTACATGGGCGTGCATGCACCGCCCTGCTCATTTACTCTATGCCTACCTATATGGGCATGGCACACGCCCAGCTGTCAGTTTTGTTTACTTTTGGCCAATGCAGCATGGAGATCGATGTTACCATGTTTAGCTTCATTTCTACAGCAAATGTCAGCACACTTACCACTTCTAAACCAAAAGCTTTACAACTGAACCTGGTCAGGCAGGAGTCTGAGCTGAAAACTGTGAAAATTGCATCAAGATTTCTGGTTTCCCTGACATTATCCTCAGGTAAATACAGTTTAAATATGTCTCAGTCAATAACATAATGAGTTTATGCATTAACTCTCTAAACTTGTAACATACATCGTTTTATGTGTCTCTACAGGTTAAACTGGGGAATGATCTACAACCCAGTAGAGTGAAAAAGCTTTGGTTGTGAAGCCATGCTGAGGTAACATGTAAACATGTACAGTAACGAGGCAGGAAAGGAATGTATCATGTCAAGATTCACTGGAAAGGCATTATCTTTTGTAAAAAAGTAAAAGGTATAGAAATAATTACAGTCAGAGCTGCAAATTATCTGACACCCTTTCAATAACTAGTATATAATGTATCATTTGTATTGTGATCACTCATTTATAATAACGTTTTGTTAAATGTATTGTGTTGCTTACTCTCACTGTTTGCTTTGTGTAGTAAAGGATCCCTTGAAACTCACATTTTCATGGTCAGGATGTTGGACTAGTTTTCTGACCGATCTACATACATTGACTTATACATTTTTTAATTCAACCCTTTATCTCTCTGAAGATTTTTTCTTATAAAACAGTATCATTACATTTTAAAAAGACCAAAACCATACTTAAAAATAAAGCAGTTTATTCATAGCCAGTGAAATGGAAATATAAAGTGTACATAATTCAAACAGAACATAACTTGTATGTAACTGTCCAGTTGCTGGTGGGCCCTGAAGAAGACCACCTGTCCCACCCAGTGAACAGTCTCCCCTGATGGAACAGATAGTGTGGTCCGTCAGGTCACTCATATCTGTAAAACATGACACATTCAATGTTACATCATGTAGCCTAGCTGACATATATCATACATTGTTATGGCAAAGCTACAAACTAATACATATATTCTTTCTTCCATTATTAAATAAGATAGGCTACTAATAAGTTCAGTATAGCCCTTGCTCAAGAAGAAACAAGTTCTGAGTGATACTGTGTGCTTTTTGAAATATAATGGACAGGAAACAAACAGCAGCAGAGGCAATTTACAGTATTCCTGTCTATTATAGTGTACATTACACTGGAGATGTAATAGGCCTACTGCTGCATGAACCACGACTGCTTGCATAACTACACACTGTCAACAACAAACAAATACTCTTCAGTTTTCAACACATCATACAGTTTCACCGTCTGTTTTTCACACAGGGGCTGTCACGGACAGACTCACAGATCTAACCGTTAGCATAAAGCTAACGGTTAAGCTAGCAGACGCTAATGCTAACGCTAATTACTTAACCCAGCGGCATTCTCTCGTTTCAGTCGGCGTTGGTTATTATAGGAGGGATCAATTAAAGCACATTACACACATTGAACTCATAAATGGACAGATTTGTTTTTAAATAGGACTGCTTACATTTCCAGAGGAGAGATGGTGTCTCTCAGTCTTCCAGGCACAGTCTCAGGCACAGTCTCATCCACACTGCAGTATAACGGCAGATCACACTAACAGATTGCTAACCTTTGCTGGACATAGCCTAAAAAAAATGAAGTAAATCCATTCAGCCCCGGTCTGCTTCGAGGCTGGGGTGTGATGGTAGCTTGAGGATGAGCTAAAACTGCAGCTTACTTCTCCTCTGTTGTTGCATTAGCAGGTGCAGTTCCAGGTGTGTGTGGTTACCAACGGGGGCGTCTTGATTTGCCAATCAACTGCCGAGTTTCTGGCGAGCTTTCCCGTGGGAGTATAATATGTTAATGAAAACCGATCAATTTCGTCATCAGTCGGTGTATTTTAGAACAGACCATCTAATCCCCCCTTTTTCGAAATAAGCATCCCAGAAGAAACTGACATATTTGTCTTTTTGAAGCTTGTGTGTGCTGTTACCCCAATAACCTAAAAAATGTGCCCAAACACCGGAAAAGTCAGTTTTTCATAATATGTCCTCTGATAATGGCCTTTAAAGATGTTTGTATAGGATAAATAAACAGACAAGGTTTAGTCAAATAAACGCAAATGCACATTTTGGACCTTTGATTTAAACAGTATGAAAGAAGACATGTTATCGAAGCAAATAGTCAAACATCTCTGCATTGACCAGTAGTGTCTGATGGTGATGCTGCTGCTGGATAAATAACCACACTCAAGTCTTATACAGTAAATCTTCAGGTTCTATAGAGAGCTAAAGTGAAACTGGAACTTCTAGGAAAACCTCATTCAAAATCCCATTGACCTTTGTAACAATGCTAACAAAAAATAATCCAGCTGTTGTGTGTGGCTCGCTTGATGGTTGAGACAATGTTGGTCTAATCTAATCTAACATTTTTAGGCAAGTTGTATTTTTGAGGATTCATTTTATTATTGAACAACTACAGTGCTCTCGGTCAATCCAAAATGCTAAAGAACCTAAACCTGATGTTCACGAAAGTAAAAGTGAGGTTTTAGTTTTTAGTAAAAGATAGTTGCCTTTAAAGATGAGCTAGTTGGACCTTTTTGGGTTGAAGATGGCCTCAAAATCAACTCCCAAACCTACTGCCAGTTTCTAGAAGATACTTTCTTCAAGCAGTGGTACAGGAAAAAGTCTGCATCTTTCAAGAAGACCATGATTTTTATGCAGGACAATGCCCCATCACATGCATCAAAGTACTCAATTGCATGGCTAGTAAAGGCCTTAAGGATGAAAAAATAATGACATGACCCCCTTCCTCACCTGACTTAAACCCTATTGAGAACCTGTGGGCTCTGCTTAAACGGGATATTTACAGTGAAGGAAATCAGTACACCAATAATAAAATGAATCCTCAAACATACAACTTGCCTAAAAATGTTGCACACAGTGTAATTTTAATTTAATTTAATATATTTATTTTTATTAACTGCCTTTACCAAATACTATATTCTTCTGCTGGACAGAAGAAGTGAGTGAAGGGGGCCATGTCTGTCATAATAGCAGGACAGAGAGGAGCGAGTGGTGTGAAATAGAAACAACATAGAGGACAATAGAAAGCTGAAAAATAATTTTACAAGCTCACTATTGTTGTGATAGCTCGGGGATTGGACCCAAAAGCACAATGCAGAACTCAGGGAAGTCAGTTTTCGAACAATATTTATTATTTTAGGGATCCGCGACAGACTGGCAGGAACACTGGACGACTGTGTGGCGTAGCGAGCATGGGCAAGTGGGAATCCGGAAACCGCAGGCAGGTGAGCAGGAAAGGTGAACAGCGGAGGCAAACTGGCACGGAAGGAAAACGAGAGCAGAGTTAGCAACAAGCTCAAGCTGGAGTCGTGGAAAACAACAAACAAAGGAATCTTGATCTCGCATATTTTACCGCTCTAGTAGGTCTCTCTAGGTCGTTCTCAGACGAGCCCTCCATCGTTGCTTCAAGTTCCAGTCATCCTGATTCTCCATACATCTGGCCAGTTCATTTGTACTTTGCGCTCCTGCATCCGTCTTGAGTACATCCACGTAGGTAAGTGTAGGACGTCCTCGCGACCGATGCCCATGGTTTGGTTCCCATAGTACCAGTTTGCTGGCTGGCAGCTCTTGGTGTCTTTGGCAGTGTCCTGCCAGTCTCATTCTCCTGGAAGCTACTTTCTCGCTAACCCTTGGTAATCCTTCATACAGGTTACTGTTAGTAACATGTGTGCTCCTGCTGATGTTTAGTACTGCACGCAGCATTCTGGTGTAGCACCCGTCTAGAGATTTCTGCAAAGTTGGCTTCAGGGACCAGCATTCGCTGCCGTAGAGGAGAACAGACTCTACCGTTGCAAAGAAAAAGCTGAATTTGATTTGACGGGGGAGGTTGGAGTTCCACACACAGGTCATGCCGTTCAGGGCCCTCCATGTGAGTGCCTTGCTCACCTTTAGGTCCTGCTCGGTTGAGTTGACCCATGAGCCCAGATACTTAAAGTCCACGACTTCCTTCAGCACAGTGCCACCAGTTGTTGTCAGTGGTTGATGCTCCGGTGAGATGTTGTAGGTGATGACCTTTGTTTTCTTGGCGTTTAGCCTAAGGCCAACCTTGGCGCACTCCAGCTCCACTCTGTTCAGGAGTTCCTGTGCTTGCTCCACGTTGTTGGAGAGCAGGCTGATGTCGTCGGCGTAGTCCAGGTCTGTCAGGACAACTGCAGGGTGTCGCTTTGAACTCCTTGGGGTTAGGGTGAAGCCAAGGTCCTGCTCCCGCCCACTGATGGCTTTTCTGAGTGCGTAATCCAGGACTATGATGAAGAGGAAGGGGGCTAGTGTGTCCCCTTGCATTACTCCAGCCAGGATATCAAACTCCTCAGTGTTGCCATCTGGGGTAACCACCTTGGACCTTGTTCCTGCGTGCATGGTCTCAATAGCCCGGAGTAGGTTGGGAGGAACACCGTAGGCCTTAAGGATCTTCACCATCATGCCTCTGTGGATCGAATCAAATGCCTTTTTGAAGTCGATAAAGCACAGTACAGCTGTCGGGTTATCCTTCTTCACCTCCTCGATCATTATCCCTAGTGCCAGGATCTGGGCTGTGGTGGTTCTCCCTTCGCGAAAGCCATTTTCGTTCTCCCTCAGGTGAGGGTCGATGGCGCTCCTGATCCTGTTTAGTATCATGCGATTGTATACCTTTGCCGTGATACATGTCAGACTGATGCCCCGGTAGTTGTCTGGCTTTGAGAGGTCTCCTGATTTAGGCACTGGGATGATGTTGGAGAGAGACCATACTTCAGGCAGTTTGTTTTGCAGTAGCGCTAGGTTGGAAAACTCCAGCATGATGTCATCGAGGTCACAGTTCTTTAAAACCTCTGGGGGTATGCCATCTGGCCCAGCACTTTTTCCGGCTTTCGCCCGGACTAGTTCAGTGACAGTGAATGGACCATCATCGATAGTAGGTAGTACAATCTGGCGCTGAATGACTGAGTCCAGAGGCTTAAATAGAGAGGGTCTGATTAGCCAAAGATCTTCACCTGGAGCAGTCTGCCCAGGAGTGCAGCCACGCCCACATGCCAACACAGAGACACACAAGGGGGAGAACAGGAGGAAGAGACAGACAAGGGAAAACAAACAACACACAGAGGAGAAGGAGAGGCTGCCATGCCGTGAGTCATGACAACTATGGTGGCTTTAAATGGAATCTATGAGGACATAGGCACCTGCCCTGCCACATTTGTCGATTTTTCATGTGAGCTGTAGTCTTTCTGTAGCCTGGCTCCGCCCGCCTACCTACTCCCGCTCAATTTTAATTTCCCTTCAGTAGTCAGTCTGGGGCTGGGGTGTATTAGTGGGATCCTGCTCCGGCAGCATGTTGCCAGTCCAATCAGTGAACAGAGCGAGTGGCTGAGAGCGATTACGTCGAAGTCACGCTCCAGTTTCAGTTGAATGCTGCGTTCCTTTATACTCGGAACTCGGAAATTTCCGACTTGGTAGTTCCGAGTTCCGACCTGTCTGTGTTCCAGTGCATCTGCTCGGGAAAGTATGGACGCCCACAACCTTTCTCATCCAAATAACTAAACATTAGGCTCTAGCAAGTTACCTTTGCCAGGTACCGGTAGATCCATAAACTACAATATTGGCGCTTTTCCACCGCACATGTAGCTCGACTCGACTCGACTCAACTCGACTCGACTCAACTTGGTTTGGTAGCAGCACGGGTCGTTTTCCACCGCAAATAGTACCTGCTGAACGTGGGCGGGGTCGTCGTAAGGGGCTGAAAGCCTACTCCGGAGCAAAGTAGCAAAGCAGAAATTACGAGCAGTTGTTGCACTATCCCTTGTATCTGTTTGCTAAAAGAAGTAGAAGAATATTGCTACGGGCCATTAAAAGGGATGGTTGTTGTCCCGATGTGTGACTCTGCCACACAGTCAGCTGTAGGGATGTGTCACGTACATCCCTATGCACGTAAACACGGGCATGATAAAGTTGACTGTTTAGTGCTTGTTTCAGGATACGTGTTTTCAAATGCAAGCCGTGTCTCAGCCTGAATATTTTATTGAGGTAATCAGTTCAGTCCGAGGCTTGTAATGTAATCGCTCGCTATCATGTCTGTCCCAGCTGGCCACTATTTAGCCTAGCTGCTAGCTGCCCTACATGTCTCCTCTCGTATGTAAGTAACTTCCCCAACAACCAACACTGGGTGAGCTTAGCGAATATATGGAAAATAAATTCGGATCTGTGATGCAAATCAAATGAAAGAGAGACAGAGAAGGCTGCACGCGGCGTAAATACACTCAAAAGTCCCGGAGAGTTGGGGAGAATAAACAACAGAATGAAGCCGGTATAGTCTCTGGCCACTGATTGGCCAGACAATAGTCTCTGGCCAATCAGTGGCCGGCCGTCTGCCGACGTCACCTTTTAGCATCGGCTCAGCTCGCTTGGAACCTAGAGCGAGGCGATACCAAAAAAGCAGCCGCTACCAGGTACCAGGTACCATGAAATTGCGGTGGAAATGCCAAGAATGCAAGTTGAGTCGAGTCGAGTTGAGCTGATACCATGCAGTGGAAAAGCGCCATTAGTAGTGAAGTCGGACATTTCCGAGTTCCCTGTACAACTGGAACGCATTGTCAGAAGCCGGCTCGTGGCATACGTCACGACCAAACGTTATGCGATTGGTTGGCTAATCCAGAGTGGCACTGGGCAGATCCAATAGTTTTAAAGTTCAACAGACACCCGCCTCCAAGTGAGTGAACGTTTGCCAATTACAGCAGTTCCAGACCTTCTGTACAAATTAAATTAAGTACGATGGTCTGGTTGGACCAGGCTAGTCGTGCTGTGCATGCTAAGTCATTTTTTGTTTAACTAAAAAAAGAGTCAAGATGGTCTTCTATGCTTCTATGGTACTTTCTCTTAGAACATGGAATGTTAACTCAAGATACAGGAGTTTCAGGAATACTGTCCGTTTCAGGAAGACAGGGTGAGATGCAGGATGAGATACAGTATTGTATTGGGTTAGATTCGTAGCACTGAAAAGATGTTGTCACTTGGTTGAAATTGATAAAACTGGCTTTATTCACCCTGATGTAAAGAGTTTCTGCACTCTGTGTATGTGCTAGTGTGCATTCTACAGGTGTGTGTGTGTGTGTGTGTGTGTGTGTGTGGGGAAGGGGGGGGTGAAAGCAAAGAACTGTTACCCTGAATGCTGAACTGCTCAATGTCACGTGCCTTCCTGTGCGCAGGGGATTGTGGGTCAGACATTAATCAGTAGTGTTCATTCATTATTCTCATGTTGTCAGTTGCAAATACAGTATGAATAAATACAGAACGTGTAGTATTCAAACCTAGTAGTGCTGTGAAAGTTAAAGTAGAGCCAGTGTTGCAGTCAGTTTTGAGTGGTTTGATTTAATGTCCGATAGATCTGAAATGCTTTATTTGAAAATATTATACACGACATACTCACAAATACAATACAAACAGTGTTGTCAATATGTAAATGAAATGAGAGATGAACATTAGAATGATATAGAGTAGCAGGCAGCTTCTCAAGGGGCCTGCATAAGTTGTGCAGTAAATCTGTCCACACACTAGATATACAGTATCTCACAAAAGTGAGTACACCACTCACATTTCTTCAAATATTTCATTATATCTTTTCATGGGACAACACTGAAGAAATGACACTTTGATACAATGTGAAGTATTCAGTGTACAGCTTGTATAACACAGTACATTTACTGTCCCCTCAAAATAACTCGACACACAGCCATTAATATCTAAAGTGCTGGCAACAAAAGTGAGTACACCCCTAAGTGAAAATGTCCAAATTGGGACCAAAGTGTTAATATTTGGTGTGGCCACTATATTTTTCCAGCACTGACTTAACCCTCTTGGGCATGGAGTTCACCAGAGCTTCACAGATTGCCACTGGAATCCTCTTCCACTCATTCATGACGACATCAAGGAGCTGGTGGATATTAGAGACCTTACGCTCCTCCACCTTCCGTTTGAGGATGCCCCAAAGATGCTATAGGGTTTAGGTCTGGAGACACGCTTGACCAGTCCATCACCTTTACCCTCAGCTTTTTTAGCAAGCCAGTGGTCGTCTTGGAGGTGTGTTTGGGGTCGTTATCATGTTGCAACACTGCCCTGCGGCCCAGTTTACAAAGGGAGGGGATCATGCTCTGCTTCAGTATGGCACAGTGCATGTTGGCATTCAGTGAACTGTAGTTCCCCAGTGCTGGCAGCACTCATTTAGCCCCAGACCATGACACTCCAACCACTATGCTTGACTATAGGCAAGACACACTTTTCTTTGTACTCCTCACCTGGTTGCCGCCCCATACACTTGACAACATCTGAACCAAATAAGTTTATTTTGGTCTCATCAGACCACAGGACATGGTTGCAGTAATCCATGTCCTTAGTCTGCTTGTCTTCAGAAAACTGTTTGCGGGCTTTCTTTTGCATCATCTTTAGAAGAGGCTTCCTTCTGGGACGACAGCCATGCAGACCAGTATGATGCAGATTGCGGCGTATGGTCAGAGCACTGACAGGTTGACCCCCCACCACTTCAAGACCTTCAGCAATGCTGGCAGTATTCATATGTCTATTTTCCTAAGCCAACCTCTGGATATGACCCTGAGCAAGTGCACTTAACCTTCGTAAACTGGGCTGCAGGGCATTATTGCAACATGATAATGACCCCAAACACACCTCCAAGATGACCACTGCCTTGCTACATAAGCTGAGGGTAAAGGTTATGGCCTGTCCAAGCATTTCTCCAGACCTAAACCCTATGCATCTCTGGGGCATCCTCAAACAGGAGGTGGAGGAGTGCAAGGTCTCTATTATCCACCAGCTCTGTGATGTCATCATGAAAGAGTGGAAGAAGATTCCAGTGGCAACCTGTGAAGCTTTGGTGAAATCCATGCCCAAGAGGGTTAAGGCAGTGCTGGGAAATAATGGCCACACAAAATATAGACACTTTGGGCGCAATTTGGACATTTTCACTTAGGGGTGTACTCACTTTTGTAACCGGCAGTTTAGACATTAATGGCTGTGTGTCGAGTTATTTTAAGGGAACAGTAAATTAACACTGTTATATAAGCTGTACACTGACTACTTTACATTGTATCAAAGTGTCATTTCTTTAGTGTTGTCCCATGAAGAGATATAATGAAATATTTGAAGAAATGTGAGGGGTGTACTCACTTTTGTGGGATACTGTATTAGACTGCAACCCCATGGAGGAGTATTGAGATATTTTTTTGCCATTTTTTTCTTAAACTCTCCTCCACTTGTTCCTGTCCTGTTCTCCTTCACTGTATTAACGGACTCTAACTTACCTACTGAAACAATATTGATGTGTCAAATGATATAGTTGCTTTGGCGCACGTCTCTCTTTCGTATCACGCAACTAAAATAGATTTGAATTCAAATTCAATTCTCTCTCTCTCTTTCTCCCTCTGTCTCTCGCTCGCTCCCTCTCTCTTTCTGGCTGCGAGAGAGGAGAAGAACCAATGGGCCCTATCGGCCCCTGAAGACCAGCGCCGGCCCCCCCATCGCTCACCCAACCTCATTAACTCCAGCCCCCAACACACTCCCTGTTAGTCACAACTCAGAAAGCATACAGTTCAGAAAGCATGCACCGCATACACACACACACACACACACACACACACACACACACACACACACACACACACACACACACACACACACACACACACACACACACACACACACACACACACACACACACACACACACACACACACACACACACACACACACACACACACAGCAATTAAAAAGGCAGCCTTGCATATTTGTATGGCATTTATGTTCTATTGCACAGTAATATTGACGCTCCTGTGAAGCTCTAACTGGCTGCTGTAGTGGCAGGATTATGAAATATTTGCAAACAGCGTAGGAGCATGAGATTCCCAGACCTCAGGTTTAACATACTTTGAATTGTCCCACAGACCTGCAGGGCAGTATATTTTTTTTTGGCAATTTGATTTGGCACTGAATAATCAACTTCTAAAATGATCCCAATTAGAGAATATGAAAGCCTGAATATTGTAATAAGGTTTCTCAAACACTACTAAAATGAATTAAACGATCGTGAAATTACCAATTCATTTGGCAGAGGACCCAGTGGAATCCTCCTCAAGGACCCCCTGCCTGTCCCCAGATCCCACTTTGAGAACCATTGTCCTAACATTAGCAGACTGTGTATGGCTCCCAGGGACAAAATCTCCTGAAACGGGTGGTTATACTATCACCAGTGTGTGTGTGTGTGTGTGTGTGTGTGTGTGTGTGTGTGTGTGTGTGTGTGTGTGTGTGTGTGTGTGTGTGTGTGTGTGTGTGTGTGTGTGTGTGTGTGTGTGTGTGTGTGTGTGTGTGTGTGTTTGGTGTGTGAAACCCTGCCTTTTCTGTACCAGCATGACCACAACAAGGACTCTGAGGTTCCTCCTCCACTAGATGGCAGTGTTGTGTGTTACAGCACAGTGCTATGGCCTGCACAGGAGTGTATGCAATGCATGCACAAGTACATTCCTACATAAGATTATTGATATGGTCCTATAGTTTAGATAGAGAGACAATTAAAAACAGAGGCATCAAATACTTCTGAATAATAGTCATATCCTGGTAGTGTCTGCTCAGTGTGCAGCAGTAATAGAGTCTAACCCTGCGTTCCAATACCCGTACATCTATACTATTTAGTATGCCAGAATAAGATTTAGGATGTCCCAATACATGCACGTCAATTGCAGTATGCCAAAAATACCTAGATGCCCCACTAACTCCAATTGCATTTTGGAGTATTCGCCTTTATTCTTGACATTTCTCGACATAATGAAAAAAAAATCTTCCTTATCTGATTTTTTGATCTCTCCTGTGGCCCTAAAACTCTTCTGTGCTTTAGTATGTAATGTAGTAAAAAGAAAAAGAATGTGATTTGGAATGCAGGGTAGGGCTTCAACTAAAGATTCTTTAAATGTTGATCAAAGTGAGGATTTTTTTCTAATCATATGGAATAAAATGTCAGAGGTTCGCTAAATTAATAACCTTGTCATTTCCTTAAGCTCAAGGTGACAACAGCGAGCTTGTTCTGTCAGACCAACAGCCCCAAACCTCAATATATTCATTGTATATGAAAGTACAAATTACTCAAATGAATCCAGTATAAAAAAAAAAGATTCTGTACATTCTTAATAACCTTTTCCGTTTTATTCAAGCCTGTAAAGATAACATACACTTGCGCAAATGAAGTTTTGGATTGAAAAGCTAATATAATTACTGCAATGTTACCAAATACACATGTATTATGTTCTGATCATATATATTTGGCTAATATAGAACTTAGCTGCTCAGCGTCAAGGTTACTGGTGGTGCCTGCAGTAGTTTGTCAGTATGCAGACTTGAATGAGCCATATCATTAAAACACCTGCTTTGGTCATTCTGTTTTTCGGGAGATCGATAGGTGGAATTTCTATACCGACAGAAGTCTGCATGGATTGTGAATGGGATCATTTTGATGTGTTTCTCATGAAATTGTATTTGCATTGTCCTGCTTGTGCTCTGCATTGTTTTAGATATATATTTTTTGGCAGGTTGTGTGTTTCTGTATGAAGGCCCATCTAGGGAAAGGCATCGCAAACTAGCTTAGGCTATAAATGCTGTGGTACAGGCATGGTAAATGCTAGGCTAGTCTTCCTAAAAAAAGCATGATGGCAATGATTAAACATAAAATGTGTAGATTTTCTCTGCTAGAACATGGACCCATATTGCAGAGTGGCAATTTACACATATGTGAAAGAGTAATTTAGTTAAATAGGCTATATAGAAAATAAATATATTGTCAGTCATGTCATTTTCATTGCAGCCATTCTACATCATTGTGTAATTGTTTAATGTCTAATCTTGAATTGTGATGTATTTTCTTTGTTTTTACTATATCTTAAATTACATTTTATAATGTCTAATCTTGATGTATTGTATGCCCCTCAGGGCTCCAGACTAACTTTTTTCATTGGGTGCACCGGTGCGCCTAACTTTTTCATCTAGGTGCACCAGCATATATTTTGGGTGCACCAAATTAGTGCTGCATGAATTGGAGAAATGCGATTATAGTGGCCAATATTGCGATTTGCGACGCAATATAATAAATGGTAGGCTATTATGATTCTACTTTCTTGGTTTTCAAGGAAGATTTGAGAATATTGACAGCTTCGATACCTGATCTCAATTTAAAACAAGCACATATTAAGAATCAGTGAAAATATAAAAAATAAAGCTTCTACTAGGCCTATACTGTTTTCAAAATAATAAAAATTATAGTTAAAAAATGTAATAAAAAAAAAAATACTTCCCCATTAAAATAAATGCATTCTTCCAAAGACAATAGTCTTTATAAGCATTATCGAGTCTCCTTATCGATCCGGGTCTTTATCGATACCACTATCCATACTTTTCTATTATTTTGTTGAAAGATAACTGGTATTATTGCTTTAATTGCCCATAAGATGATCAGAGCTCAAGATAGGATGTTAAACAGGTCATAATTCCATAGTTAGGCTACTATCTATTTTATATTGCTGAAAAAACAAGTTTTTCACCAAAACTGTATTATTAAAATTTCTCTCCAAAAACCAAATTTTTTTTTTTTTTGTTACATTTGAACACACCATGATGACCTTTTATTTACCTTTGCCTAAAATGTATATTACCGAGGTGACCTGAACACAACACATTTGACACCGTTAGCAACTTTTTTTAAGCTAACTAGCTCTATATCACATGCTATATCCTGCCGATTTTAACATGGATTTGAAAACTGGATAACTATTTTTAACTGACAGGACTTTCTACACCGTCCGGTTGTATGATAACTACCGCTGCTTTGAATGACTGTTGATGCGCACGGTGCCGACTCTCTGAGCCCGTCTGCAGCAGCAGCTGTGCGCATTTTTTTTATTTTTTTGGACTACAGGTAGACGGATACTGAGTTGAAGGAGTTTTTTTTCAACCCAAAGACAGTTCATGGTAGGCAACTCTTTTATATGCCTTTGTTTTCCGTCACAGTTCAGCATGGATGCTGCTGCGCGTCGGCGTCCATGTTTGTTTGTTTACTCTGCTGTCGACTCGGCAACCGTCTTGCACGCCGTGTAGGTGCGCGCGCAGATACACACACACACACCGACACACACACACACACACACTGTCAGAGGGGCGTTACCAAAAAGACGAGAGGAGCAGTTGGAACGTATAGACACACGCGCGCACATTTATCCTACATTGAATCGCAATCGCAGCAGCCAATTTTGCGGTTATGTAATTGCACTAGCTGCTCACATCGCAATTAGATGAATCGTGCAGCACAACACCCAATATTACATTTAATATGACGTGATCAATTTCAGGTGCACTGGTGCGACCAGTGGAAATATCTGGTCGCACTCCACAGATTTTTGGGCGCATGTGCGCCCAAATTAGGCGCACTCTGGAGCCCTGCCCCTGTAAAGCACTTTGAATGGCCTTGTGTCTGAATTGGGCTATAGAAATAAACCTGCCTTGCCTTGCCTTAGGTGGCTCAATGCTTTTGGTCCAGGACTAGTACTGTAAGAACATTGTAGGTGCTTCCATGCTTTTGGTGCACAGTAACTAAAAACAGATTTACCAAGCTCAGAGTGACCCGATGGAACTTGAAGCTATAGCATTAAAGCATTCCCATATACGTGCATGTACTACCATGTTAATGCAACAGTTGTGCCCACCCTATAACTGTATGTTATCAGGTAGCACAGTGTGGGGGGCTATCGGCATGAACACCTTTACTTTGACAATTGTTTTATTTTTGTTGATGCTCTTATACTTTGGAGCAATGCATGGTCTTTTCACAGTATGGTATTGATACAGTATGATAAAGAATATTAAAACCATTTGCCCCTCTTATTGTTTCAGAATGAAATACCCAAAATAGTTATAAAAAAATGTCACCATCAATAGAATGTTACGTACACTTTAGTGCATAAAATAATATATATATATTTTTTTTATATTTTAATAATTTCTTCAATTGATATACAATATATATAAAAAGTCACTGTTATTTTCATATCTTAGTAAAGCTACACGATGTATCATCAGTAAAATATACTACAGTTGACACAGAGTGAACTGGCTTGTGCATCCAGGGGCACCAGAACTCCTGGGGCTCCGTGTTAAAATTGCAAATTTGTGAGTGAAGTAAATTATTCAGATTAAAACTGGGCGGAATATTCTTGTTCCAAATAAATATTGGTCTGATATGTGGATATAGTGAAACATGGCAACAACAGAACTGACTATTAAAATAAGTAGTTATGAGAGAGAGAGAGAGAGAGAGAGAGAGAGAGAGAGAGAGAGAGAGAGAGAGAGAGAGAGAGAGAGAGAGAGAGAGAGAGAGAGAGAGGCCATGCACCGAAGAGAAAAGAAGAGTTGCCTCCAGAGGATTCTGTTCTCATTAGGCTCTTTCTCCATTTATTAATAGCCAGTCATTGGGGTTGCAGGGAAATTTCCGTTGCCTGCCACTATGCATGTAGGAGTGATTTTTCTTTCACTCAATTGGCTTACCGTTGCACTATTTGCTCCCAATGTGTTCATTTTACTTTAAAGCGACTCCCCCTCTCTGTGTTTCTCTCTCCGTCCCTCTGTCATGCACACTTCAATGGAAAGCTGTCAAAGTTATTGGGAAAGTAAGACTGGTGTACAAGCTGATAAAAATGTCCTGCTATTGGTTGTCAGACATGTCAATAATGTGTGTGTGTGTGTGTGTGTGTGTGTGTGTGTGTGTGTGTGTGTGTGTGTGTGTGTGTGTGTGTGTGTGTGTGTGTGTGTGTGTGTGTGTGTGTGTGTGTGTGTGTGTGTGTGTGTGTGTGTGTGTGTGTGTGTGTGTGTGGAGAGTTTGGTGTGTTTTATGGGGGCTGGAGGAGTAAGATGGTAGGGATATATCTTCCTCCTGGCTTCACTTTTTCAACCTCAATTTGTCACTTTTGCCAGTGTTTAATCTTTTAAATGTAAGGATAAGGCTGGCATTATTCCTGTAAATAAGTCACATCAAAAGACAATAAAACAAAACAATATATTATGACCCGGTTACATCAGCGCTTAATAAAGCAAGACTAAAGCAATCTAATGGATTGTTTAACTGGTGGTAAAGTTAAGCAAATCTTTTTAGTCAAGTTTAACTTGGGTGAGATCTGAAAACCCACCTTTGTGGTACTTCTAAAAGGTACCAGAGACCAGAGAGTTAAAACAATCCTGAGCTAGCTAGGGTTGCTTGTAAGCTTGGTAACCTTTTGATGGCAATAGTAAGTTAGCCTAGCGAGACCAGCCTGATCTCGCAAGATTTACACGTTTCTCTCTTGTAGATCAGTCTGGACTTTCTCCATTGGGAGGCCCCAGCCCCGTTTGTTAGTGGAAGGCAGCCTCTGATTATTTCTTGTAGTCGCCAATCTAGCTTCCAGTCAGACCGGACCCTCCCTACTTTCTGTACGGTAGTGGAAGGCAGCCCCTGATTGGTTCTTGTGGATCAACGATTAAGCTTGTGAGATACAGCTGGTCTCACAAGGCTAGATTGATGACCACATGAACCAATCAGAAGATGACTCATTAAGGTATGCAGCGGACCCTGGCGTTTCTAGTGTTAACAAGCCAAACTAATCCTTACACAATAATAACATTTTACTTTCAGAAGAGAAAACCACACAAAATAGAGTACAATAATGTAAAACAACATCACGTTTGAGAAAACGGTTGGCAGAAGTAAGCCCAAAAAGTGAAGGCAGTGTTTGTTTGCTGAAGTGTGTGTGTGTGTGTGTGTGTGTGTGCCTATTCCCGTCTGCCAATAGAGTCTATCACCATCATCAACACCAGGGTCAACCAGAGGATGGCCATCTCTTATTTACACACACACGCACGCACGCACGCACGCACGCACGCACGCACGCACGCACACACACACACACACACACACACACACACACACACACACACACACACACACACACACACACACACACACACACACACACACAGTTCAGCTTACACTTTTACTGTATTGTAAATGTTGTAGTGGTCTGTGCATTTCTGTATGTGCGTGAATGTGGACATTTCAATGAACAAGACTACACTAATCCGCCCTTAGACTCACATACCATAAAAGACACATTCTGTTATATCACACACACACACACACACACACACACACACACACATATACACCCCCCCTCCCCACACACACACACACACACACACACACACACACACACACACACACACACACACACACACACACACACACACACACACACACACACACACACACACACACACACACACACACACACACACATTCAGAGGCCATTTTAGCACCCTAATCCACAATCTGTGTTTGAAATGCAGGGCCAGGGTCAAGGATTACAATAAAGTCTGATGATCAAATAATGCAGGAATTCTTATTCCAGTGGAGCGCCTGATCGTCTCTACTTCAGAATACTCAACGAGGAGCGAGGGGAGGGGAGAGAGGGAAGGAGAGACAGAGAGAGAGAGAGAGAGAGGGAGGGACGGAGGAGGGGGGTGATGGGTACAAGAGGCATGTGAGGAAAAGTAAGGAGGAAAGAATGGAAGAGCAGGCATGGCAGCAGGTATAGAGGGATGAAACCAATAAAATGGAGGAAGAGGAGGACAAAAAGGTAGGGAGCATAGACCAAAGGTGAGAAAGGCCCAATCCCAATTCAACCCCGGCCTTAGCCCCCTTCCCTCTGAATTGTGCGTTGACGTGTAGGTGTAAAGGGTGTCTCAGTTCTCTCTGGCATGCAGCGTTAGGAGTCAGAGCATGGGCTAGAGGGCTCCTCCAGACGTACATGCTCCAGATCTCATATCCACTCCAAAGAGGTGTGGGGCAGCAGTAGCTCAGTCTGTGGGGCTGCAAGGTTCAAGTCCAGCACGGACCAATCTTGAAGTGTGGACCGGTAGCTGGACAGGTTGCCAGTTCACCTCCTGGGCCAAGCAAGGCACCCAACCAACACACTGGAGAGGCTCTAATGCATGTGTAATCGTGTCCTGTTTGCATGTCTGTATTTCGGGCCTCTGTGTGTGTGTGTGTGTGTGTGTGTGTGTGTGTGTGTGTGTGTGTGTGTGTGTGTGTGTGTGTGTGTGTGTGTGTGTGTGTGTGTGTGTGTGTGTGTGTGTGTGTGTGCGTGTGTGTGTGTGTGTGTGTGTGTGTGTGTGTGTGTGTGTGTGTGTGTGTGTGTGTGTAACATGTCAAATAACAGAGCAATAAAAAAAGTATTCCCCTAGTTGTATGTTTTCATCTTCATACCAAGGGCATAGAGAGATTTCACATAAAGCTTTGTGAATCGTCAGCAAAAATGTCAGACACAAATTGTTTTTCTTTAGTTAACAAATACAGTATGTGAAAATTAGGATAACCATCGTTTTATATATTTTCTCATTTTAATCTGTCAAGCGGTGCCGGCATGTTTTATATCACAAAACAACAGACCTCTGCCAGTCTTGTTATCAGCTTGTTGTGTAGGCTATTTGATATGTTTTCATTGTATTTGTGTTGTTGTTTTTACTTAAATAAAGGTGAAATGAAAACATGAAATGTTGGCGCTCTCTTTCGAGTGGCAAGGGCCAAGGGCAAGACATCAGGATTCTTCTTAAGTAAAGGATGAGGAAGAGGAGGAGAGATGGAGTAGTAAGAGGATGAGCTGACAGGAAGAGAGAGGTGTAGATGAACATAAATCTGTTTTTAAGAGCGAACAGTCAATTCTCAGAGTAAAACAGATGCTCGGAAAAGGGAGCGCATATTGATGACTTCATGTGGTCGATGGTCTATTGACATGTGATGATACGTATAGCTTCATGAGGGCTTCTGCATGACAACAGTTCTTTTGACCTCATCCCAGTGGACCCAGTGGGGTGCTCATTGAGAATACAAATGTCCTAAAGTGAGCCTTCCCTGTATGTTCATTTTCCCTTAGGAGGCTTCTTGAAAGTATGCGAGAGTATTCTTTTAATTTAGAGTGTTGTGTCCTGAAGTCAAGATCACACTTTGACACACAGGGGGTCATTCCATTGTATTACAACATGGGTATTATTTTTCTAGTTGTGTCCATCACTGTCATCATTTAATAACATACCCTGTGTTCCAATCCCCATACTTCCCTACTATTTAGTACGCCAGAAAAAGATTTAGGATGTCCCAATACATGCACGTCAATTGTAGTATGCTGAAAATACATACATGCCCCACTAACTCCAATAGCATTTTGGAGTATTCATCTTTATTCTTGACTTTTCTTGACATAATGAAAAAAAATCTTCCTTATCTGATTTTCTTTTCTCTCCTGTGTCCCTCAAACTCTTCTGTACTTTACTGTAGTATGTAGTGTAGTAAAAAGAAAGAGTATGTGATTCGGAATGCAGGGATTGTGTCTATAGTTGCTGAGCTCTGGGAACATAGTGACATACTGTCTCTGACAGGGAAAGAAGCACAAGGATCATTTAAACAGGGACAGCTGTTGAGATCTTGATGCCTGAACCCAATCGCCCATTTTAAGAACATATTACTGTGGGACCATTGGGCTGTGGGATCAAAGGGATGACCCCGACCAATGACAGCGCTGATGACGAATTTAACCCGCAAGCCGAACTTTGAAACCACACCAAATGCTTCTATATTTAGTTTGTTCAGGTCCATTCTTCAATGAGGGCTGGAAATGAAGACACACGCTGAAACAAGGGCACTCCTCTCCGTCCGTAGAGGAATAAATTGCAATCACTAATGGTTCCTCGGATTTATTCCACGTTAATTTACTGGGAACTATGTGTGGACAGGGGACTTTGGATAAGGTTTTAAAAAAGAAATGTAGTTCTTTATGTTGGGAAAATAAATCTCAGAAAATGGCACTCAACAGTTAACTGAATAAATAAATTTGGGCGGGGGGGGGCTTTTTTAGGATCAAAGCTGGGGTAAAGAGTAAAAGAGAGAGAGACATGCAGAAGAGATAGGACGAGGCAGAAGGAAGCTGGCAGTGTCCTGAGGAGGACATGGGCTGGTTGGGGAGGGAGGGGGGGGACATCATCTCTCTCTCCATCCCTCTATTCGTCCTGTTCCTTCCATCTCTCCATCTTTCTGCTAACGTGGATCTTTGCAGAGCCCGGGGCTGCCTGCATGAGACGGACAGGCTATCTGCCATCTGTGTGATCTCTGATCAGATAGCAAGACTGTGTGTGTGTGTGTGTGTGTGTGTGTGTGTGTGTGTGTGTGTGTGTGTGTGTGTGTGTGTGTGTCTGTCCACGAACATGCATGACTGGGTGTGTTTGTGTGTGTGTGTGACTGCGGTGGCGGCCTACTATTTGCACTGTATGTCTGCGTGTACGTTATTTTCTCCGGTTGTATCTGTACTCCATAAAAACATAGAAGCGTGTGTATGTAATTGCATGAGTTGTATGTGTTTGTATGTGTGTGTGTGTGTGTGTGTGTGTGTGTGTGTGTGTGTGTGTGTGTGTGTGTGTGTGTGTGTGTGTGTGTGTGTGTGTGTGTGTGTGTGTGTGTTGTGTGTGTGTGTGTGTGTGTTTGGACCCCTAGCTCTCACCACTGGGCATTAACATTCATGGAGCCAGCGGGGCATGTCAGAGCCCATAATGACCCCAGAGAGAGGCCCTGGGCTGGGGGAGGGTCGAGGAGGTGTCTGGGGGTTTGGGTGTTGATGGAGGCCTGGAGGAACTGCTGTACAGAGCTGTCTGACAAGGTGTGTGCATGCATGGGTGTGTTAAAAAAATAATAATAAAAAAATAACATTGCCAACAGACTTTTGTTAACCAATTACAACATTTAATCAACACATTTAGAAGTCTTTTTTTTTTGCATATAATTATCTAACTCATGTATTAATGTAAATGACTACTTCTTTACAGTGATAACCCAGCAGCACCAAAGTAGAACAACATTTTGGGCAATAGTGCAGATCTGAAAGGCATAATAGTCTCAGTCAGAGCCAATATTGATCAATACATGTTGAGTCAGTGATGCAGATCCAAAACACTTTTGTTAAAATCAGTGAATATCTCGTCACTGTCCGCTACCTGTCCATACTGTGTGTGCGGTGAAAAAAAAAGGTCTGGTGTTTATGCAAAGCCCATCTGTAAATGGGTATTTAAACAGCACTCGCTTTGTCGGTCAGTTCAACAAGCTGTCTCTGGACGGGCTAACTCCACCTTTAAATGTAAGGATTAGGAACTCTGGCCTCCTTTATTTAAATAGAAACGCTGTATTTAAAATGTGTCTTTCCAAGAAACAAAGCCAATAACATCAAATGAATCATTTAAAATAGCCGATAAAAATAAGACATATTTAAAGAACATAGCTGGGGGTGGTCGTCATGAATTGGGACAAGTATTTACATGGCCCTATTTCATGTGTAAATAAAGGCTGCAGTTGCCTCTATATATGAATCCCCTTTTGCTTCATTTTCATGTCAGCCACTGACTGTGTGCAAACAACGGTGTGTGTCTCGCACACCGTTACGAGCTTTGTTCTCTGACAAAACATTTATTCTGTGCACACACGCGTGCTCACTGAGCCTGTTGGTCATCCCCCAACCCCCTCAAACTAGAAAGGTCACTTTTGTCTTTGATGTTGGCCCCATAGATCACCATTATTACTGTAGTCTATTGATTCCTATGGAGATGAGGCCTGTAAGCCACGGTTCTGGGTGACTGAGGCTGAGGTCAGGGTCTGCCTCCCTCTTGCTTTGCTTTGGAATATAAAATCCGGCTAACTGCAACCTATTGTTTAGCATGCTGAGCTTAGTCTGAAGGACATGTAGAAAACATATACAATAGCCGTGAATGCACACACACACACACACACACACACACACACACACACACACACACACACACACACACACACACACACACACACACACACACACACACACACATACTCGTTTAACCTACACCGTGGGGTCAGTGGACAAAACGGTGTCTCCTGGGGACCACCCTTTCTAAAGGAGATACAGACATGGTTTCAAGTCCCAATTTTTTTTTTTATTTTAGATTTCCATTTATGACTTGAAATTTTAATTTTTCTAATTTCTAATTTTTCAATCATTTCATAAGAAATTTACCATCACGATGGGGACCTGAGGGTTGGTGCCGGGCTGTAGCGTGTTACTCAGCAGTAACTGGTTACATTAGGACTTTAAATAAAATACAAATATAAATAGATTAGAATGGGCTCAGTATTTGGGATGTGTGGAAATATATATTCGCATTTAAATTGTTGAGGAGACATTTCCTTCACCAGGAAGCTGCCTCCACATATTCTGGATGAGCAACAAGCAGAATAGAATATATCTAATATATAGATGTATTTTAACGTGGTCTAATGTTTATATTTAAAAAAACTAAAAAAAACGTCATAAATATTATGGAGAACAACAAGGATGAAAAAAACACTGGAGCTGCTTAAAATCGAACAGTTGCAACAGATGAGATGCAAACTAGCTTTAGCAGCTCAGCACAGCCACCCACTCCAGGACAGAGCACCAGCTGGGCCTCCACACATCAACAGTCCATTAGCCCGACCTCTGCCCGTGCTGGAACCACCAGGGCCACCGGTTAGAGTATACATTAGAATTTCAACTAATATAGTGGGAAAATTTAGATTTTGCAAGATGACATTTTTCTGAGCCATTCATTGAGGAAATAATGTAATTTGCTGTGAGAAAGGAACATGATTTGGAATTAGAGGTTACAAAAACAACCTTTGCTTACTTTGTTAAATTTTGTAGTACAGTGTGAACAGCTACTATTAGTAGTTCACACGCAACTAAACTATCCAGTATAAAACACCATAGGCTGAGTTATAGACTTAGTTATACAAACCAGCTATCCAAATGTTTAATGAAAAGTCTGTCACACATTTGTTTTTGCCTGCATGAAAATATTTAATATAAAAATGGTCAGTTTAACAAGCTTTTTAAAACTTTTTTTTTGTTTATGTATAAAATAAATTAAATAAAATAAAGTGCAAAGTTGGGATACAACTGCCGTTACAAAAAAAAAAAAAAAAGATTGCATACAATTGCTACAATTCACACAGGCTCACCGGCTTACAGCAGTTCAATTTCTTGTTAACACATAACTAATCACAGTCAATCACATGGCAGCAACTCAATGCATTTAGGCATGTAGACCCGGACAGGACAACTCTTTTAAGTCTATACCCAGGGGCAGGGCTGTACAGTGCGACAGTTTTGATCGCATTTGCTACTGAAATTGATCACGTGCGATGATGAATACAAGTCCACTAGCACTAGTGCGACAGCTTGCTAATGAGCAGATGATGTCTGTCTGAGACACAGGAGTGCTGCACAACACTGCTTACAGGGCTCTACATTAACACTCTCCAAATTCGGGTAAATGTAGACTTAGGCAAGTAAGTTATTGAGTCCACCCTCCACTTTGGCTGGTGAAAGATGTGTGCTCGGGACCTGTGCTTTTGCGGCGATTAATACACTTCACCAACGGTAATTACCGGAAGGAGACGGCACACAGTTAAGTTAGCGCGTGTGCAAACAGAACATTTCCTGTGCGCCTTCACATTAAAAGCCTGTTACTAGCCAAACGTGAGTTGACTTTTATTTTGAAGCCGGTAAGAACAAGAAGTTAGCGCTTCACAGCCCTGCAGTGTGCTAGCTTGAAAATCAACTGCTTCAGCTGCAGAGAGCAGTAAACAGTAGTCTTTTTAAACAACGTTTGAAATAACTGATAAGCCACTGAAGAACTACTCCCAACACATTCACAAAAACCTATTTAACTTATTCCAAATTTTACCAATATGTATAGGCCTATTTATTTATTTAATAGGCTATGTTTAATGTTTTAAAGTTTGGTTTTAATTAACAGAAGGACATTTAACAAAAAAAAAATATTATTATGAATATAATAATGATATGTATATATACAGAAAATATATAGATATTAATTTTATGGGGAGAAATAATTCTGAATCAGCAAAAAATTACAATTGGCAGGTTAGATTTTTTTGTCTAAATTGCAATCAGTGCACCCCTATTAATTTTTCTACAATTATTACTGCACACACTAGGATATGATATTAATTGAGAATTTCAAATGAGACCAAGATGACAGGCTAAAAGGTAATTAGAGCGAAATGCATGGGTTAAGGTTATGCAAGTTTTCGATCATACTTTGTGTGCTACTGAATTTATTTTTGTACTACTGATTTTTTTGCTTGCTAGCACCAGTGCTACCACCTAAAACAATAAGCGTACAGCCCTGCCCAGGGGGCAAAGTGATTTTATGGACATGGAGCGTTGTAAAAGGTTGTTCACCAAAAATGACATCTAGGACCTTCCACGATCACAACCTGGTTGGACAACCTTGTCAACAAGCTGCTGGAAAGCTACAGCGGGCCGACATAGCAAATCAGAACCACTGTTTAAGAGAATGGGGGTGAATGGCGATGGGCTAATGGGGAATTTTTTTAACTTATAGAACATTATGAAACTTTGCCAGTTGATTACTGACATTAAAACAAAAACTTTTTGTATTACAGTATTTTCCAAAATGTTTAAATAAATATGAAAAATCATCAATATCTTACTAATGATGCGTAAATTTGCATATCTGCAAAGCCCCAAAATCTAGATGTTGGAAGAAAACAAAGTCAATTTGTTTTTAAATTTTGAAAACAAAACAAGTGTCCAACTGCCTGAAGCCTTTCCTAATCACAGTTCAAATTTGATCAATAACCCATAGAAAACATTTTTTTTACACAGTTACATTTCATGTGTCATGGACCAAAAGTGTCCTTTTGGAGTCTCCAGCTGGTATTTTAGGAAACGGCTAGACATTCCCTTGGAAAAAACAGTGTAAAAAATTCATTTTCTATGAGTTATTGATCAAATTTGAACTGTGATTAGAAAAAGCTTCAGGCAGTTGGACACTTGTTTTGTTTTCAAAATTTAAAAACAAATTGACTCTGCTTTTGTCCAACATCTAGATTTTGGGGCTTTGCAGATATGCAAATTTACGCATCATTAGTAAGATATTGATGATTTTTCATATTTATTCAAACTTTTTGTCGGCCCCCTTTAGCTTTCCAGCAGCTTGTTGACCAGGTTGTCCACCCAGGTTGGGATCCTGGAAGGTCCTGGATATAATTTCTGGTGAACAACCTTTTACAACGCTCCATGTCTGTTTTTCAAAAAAAGGGGTTTTGCCCCCTAGGTACTAAACCTTTTAAACAACAGAATAAGGAAGAAATGAGTGACTTTGAACATGGCATGTTGGAAAGGCAACAGTAACTCAAATAACCACTCGTTACAACCAGGGTATGCAGAATACCATCTCTGAACGCAAAACATCCAACTTTGAAGCAGATGGGCTACAGCAGCAGAAGACCCCACCGGGTGCCACTCCTGTCAGCTAAAAACAGGAAAATGAGGCTACAATTCACACAGGCTTTCCAAATTGGACAGTAGAAGATTGGAAAAATCTTGCCTTAAAACAACTTGCAGTTAAAATGTACTTGTAGCCCGCCGCTTCCAAGTGTATATACGGTTTTTCACGTAGTACTTCACAGCTTCCCAGGTCCTACCTTTAAGTGCCTCTGGAAATGCATGGATACATTCAAGACACTGTGCTTTACCAGGAACCTTGCCAGTCTTAATGCAGAAAAATCAGCTTCTGTTCAACAGCTGGTACTTCTTCCTTGCTCCACATCTTCCTCTTCCTGCTTGATGCATCTATAACAAATAATTAAAAATGTTTAAACAAACATGGAGAGGAGGAGAGGGTGACACAACGATTTAAGAGGCTTTTACTCGAAGATGAATATAGAGATGGTTACGACCCATTTGAAGACAGGTAAGAATATATGTATGAATGGTAAAATATCAAAGCTTTGTGTGTCGTGCACGTTTGTCAATTCTATATTAACAGGACTTATTTCTCAGTTTGGACTTTGATCACAATTGAAAAGTGTGACAAAGTGCCTTTTACTTTATTATTATTATAACTATTGCTATTTAATGGCAAAATATGTTTATTCTGTGTTTCCTTGTGCAAGGGTTTCTTGTGTAAAAGTAAACTATTTACAAATAACTTAGAATGGATTTTTGCATCAACTTTTATCACATTTGAGAGTGTTTCCTTTTTTATTACAATTATTATAATAATAATAATAATAATAATAAGGGTCCCTTGTTACTGTGTAAAAGGAATTGAAAGAAACATTGTTGTTCAGCTTCTCCCCTCCCCACACACACCTGAAAGGTGTAACCAGTTTATAATAATAAAAATAATAATAATTCCTTTTTGTTCACAGACAGGACTCAGAGCTGCTTGTGTCCACTGTGGTGGAGATGGTCGCCAACCACAGGTACCTTAGTGTGCAACTCGACAGTGAGCTGGACTGGAAAAGCCACATAGAGGCGGTGTACAAGAAGGGACAAAGTCGACTCTTTTTCTTGAGGAGACTAAGGTCATTCAACATCTGCCAACCCCTACTGTGCACTGTCTACCACTCAGTGGTAGACAGTGCACACTCGCTGTGGCATGTTGGGGAGAAGGTGCTCACACAGCGGACAAAAACAGGCTGGACAAGCTGATCAAGAAGGCAAGCTCAGTGGTCGGGGCTGAGCAGCTCAAGGTCGAGCAGGTGGCAGAGGCCAGAATCCTCAACAAACTGCATACAATAATGACCAACCCCACTCACCCACTCCACGCCCTGAAGGTGATCAAGAACAGCACCTTCAGTCACAGACTAATTGCACCAATGTGCAAAACGGAGCGCTACAGGAAGTCCTGTATACCAGCTGCCATACGGTTTTATAATGCACAACAATAACTTTGCACTTTCTTTGTAGTATTTATTATTGTATTTAATCTTTTTTTTTTTTGGTATTTTAGCTATATGAGGGAATGTGTGTTTGTTATGTCTGTCCATACACTGCTGTGACACTGTCATTTCCTTTAAAGGATTATTAAAGAATCTATCTATCTATCTCTATCATGAATCATTATATGTGTCTAATTTTCTCATGTTTTGAGACAGTAGAGTTAGAGACAAATTCTTCCAAAAAGCAGCTGGACCAAATGTCCTATCATTCATGTATTGTGCAATTCCCTAAATTTTTCGAGAGAATAATACTATTTAATAAAGGTTCTTCTTTCAAATACATTTCCAGGTTTTTCAATAATCGAAATATATTCTTTTGGCATTTAAGCCAATGTTTCTCGACACAGTGGTCTAGGACATAAGTAGACCTCAGAAAACAGGTAAGTGGTGAAATACCTTTGCTCAGCTGTGATGAGGTTCCAGACTCATCGTCCCCCTCTGTGCGTGTCCTCTGTGTGAGTTTCCTCTTCTTCACATGTCTTGACGCTCCTTGAAAACAAAGAGATACAATGGTAGAAAGGTTCACTTAAAGCACTATATCAAATACATTTTCATTCAAGTTTTTTCTCCTGGTATGATAAGGATATTGATTTGTGTATCTTGTATTGAATAAGAATGTGTCATTTTATATAAAAACATAATAAAATTACAGAAACTGTCCCTGGAGCAGACATTGAAGAAAGCCTAGTTAAATAGACAAATTAAAGCAGAGCTTAGAAAACAATGAATGACAGTAAAAGTACTCTGATATTGGAAGAAGATTATAATTAATAATTGTGTTTTAAAGCAGCTAAGAGTAACTTTTAAATATCTTTTAAACAGCCTCATGTTTCCTCTGATAATCATAAATTACCTTTGACAGCAAACGAGACCATCAGTACAAAGAAATAAGTATTTATATCGTTTTTATTACTGCGTTTGGTCTGGTCGCACACCCAGTCCGATTTTCGGTTTGCGCGTGCAGGCTATATGGTCACATTTTCGTTTTGGTTGCAGATTTCAGTGTATCACAGCAACGCGATTTGAGAAGCCTATCCCTTCAGGTGAGGGAAGGGGAGCGGGAGCCTTGTTTGAGACAGTTGTTTGTCGTCATAATGACTGCTACGGGGCTGAACCATCAAAGAAAAAAAAAGAGAATGCAATGAAGAAAAGCTAAAAGGGAGAGGGATATACGGGCGGGAAGGCGTTGCCAAGCAATGTGTATACAATTTCACGGGAGCAAACTAGACTGCAGTGTTTACTGAATGAGCGGTACTAAAACAAAGTTTACTTTGCTTCACCATCATCAGATGACGATTATTCATCTGAAATAGTCCTTATTTACAACAACATAAACACATTACCTCATCGTGATCCATACTAACTGCCGTCTCTCGTTCATTCGCTTTCTGTGAGGACACGTAATCTTTCAGCTCTGTGCGAGTGGTTAGTGAACCTGCATCAACTCATTGCAATCAGGTGTGTGTAGCACTGACTGGCATTAGTTGATGCAGTGTCACTAACCACTCCCACGGAGCCGATAAGTGTCCGTGCCCTCACACTTTCAACACACGGACATGCAATATAATGTGTCCTAATCATTTGACACTTGCACGGCTGGCACGCGCTACAAAACAGCTTTACGACAGCGGGCGTCGTAAAAATACTACCGCTTTTGTCCAACGGGGCCGCCAACCGACAAAGTTACTCGTAGCCACTTTAACTGGATTGTTACACCCTCTGGAACAGGTAAGTGGTGAAATACCTTTGCTCGGCTGTGATGAGGTTCCAGACTCATCGTCCCCCTCTGTGCGTGTCCTCTGTGTGAGTTTCCTCTTCTTCACATGTCTTGACGCTCCTTGAAAACAAAGAGATACAATGGTAGAAAGGTTCACTTAAAGCACTATATCAAATACATTTTCATTCAAGTTTTTTCTCCTGGTATGATAAGGATATTGATTTGTGTATCTTGCATTGAATAAGAATGTGTCATTTTATACAAAAACATAATAAAATTACAGAAACTGTCCCTGGAGCAGACATTGAAGAAAGCCTAGTTAAATAGACAAATTAAAGCAGAGCTTAGAAAACAATGAATGACAGTAAAAGTACTCTGATATTGGAAGAAGATTATAATTAATAATTATGAATTGTGTATTAACTGGATTGCTACACCCTCTGAAACAGGTAAGTGGTGAAATACCTTTGCTCGGCTGTAATGAGGTTGAAGACTCATCGTCCTCCTCCTCCTCAGGGTTGTAACCTATGGATGAAAAATGACATAACAAAAACAAATATATAAAATAATACATGTAGAAATATGGAATTCAACTTTTTCAAGACTAAAACATATTTTAAGTTATGTAATTTTTGGTCCTTAATAGATACCCCACCCAAGGGCCCCAAAACTGACACAAATTAGACCCCCATTAGATAAAAGCTTTAGATGTTTAACATACATGAAGTTTATAAAACACATGACAATAGTTGTGTAGTAGTGTGTTATGGTGTAAACAAGTGAAATCAAATTATTCCCTTTCATGCTGGGAACACCCAGGAAGCCCTGTGAGTGCCCAGACCCCACCTCCAGAACCACTGGTTCAGTGAATGTACCTGATGAGTTAGAGGATAGACTCAACATCTCCTCTTCTCCAGATAGAGAGCTGTCTTCAGGTACTTCCTCTAAATAAACAGCAAAAAATGTTGTCAACAAGCACAACAAACCATCACAAATTAAAATGATAAAAATAGTGTGTGCAAGGTGAGGTTATACCAATTGGTTCAATGTTGATCTCGTCCAATGTCATCCCTTTAAAATGTGATAGCTCTCCTCTCCCACAGGCCATCAGCAGCTTTGCAACTTTGGCAACTTTTAATGTCCCTTCAGGGAGCCGATAATATTGTCTATGGACCTTGATGTTGATGTGACCCATAAAACCAGTGAGGCAGTCCTCATTGTCTTTCAAGTTCAAAACTTGTGACATTGTTGCCATTTGTTTCCTTAATCTTGTCGATGTCAATGTTTGCGGGTCCTTCGCTCCGCATTCACATGCGATAGCGCGGATGGCATCAGGTCCTTTGAGGTGACTTTCTGCCTCAGGTCTACCAAACAAATAAACATTCTCATCCGGCACATCACATCGTCGTCGGTAATTCACCAGCATCTGTATGGAGGACACCATGTCTGGGCTGAGTAAGACAGGGACCTTTTTGTCCCGCTTACCTTTGATTTCCACACACTCAAAGTATTTGCAGAGCTTCTTTTCCACGTCGGTCAAGGCAAGGTCAAGATCTGGATTACTGGCAAAGGTGTTTCTCAACATGAAGTCATTCAGGGACATCTTTGAAACTTCTCCCTCTCTCCTACGATTGAAGACGATGACTTCACAGAGCGTTAGTCTAGCAAGACTTAACCAGTTCCTCTGATTTGGTGCAGTTTCAAGATTGAGTCGATACTTGGGCCTTTTTGCATCGATATGGTTGTGCAGTCTCACAACATCTTCACAGTATTCTGAACGGGAAGAGGACTCAGAAGTAGTTTGAAAGGTTGTGTCAAGCCTGTTAAATGCAGACAATCTCCGTCTGCATTTTTTCAAGCGTAGAACCGAGTTCTTAGTTGAAGTGTAGTTTTTTCTTTCTTCCTCCGAAACGTCCGTTTCTGATGATGATGTGCGAGGCACATACTCATCCTCACTGCTTGTGATTGATTGATCTTCAGAGATCCTAAGCATTTTTTTTGTAAGCTAGAAGAGAAAATCAGATGGGACTCAATTACGTTTAAATTAAGAATATTTCCCACTTAATTTTTCAAATTATGCCTTTCCCATCAACAATAATATACAGTGCTTTGCAAAAGTATTCATACCCCTTGAACTTTTCCACATTTTGTCACATTACAACCACATACTTACATTTATTTTATTGGGATTGTATGTGATAGACCAACACAAAGTGGCGCATAACTGAAGTGGAATGACAATTATACATGGTTTTACATTTTTTATATATAGGGGAGAGTGGGGCAAGTTGTGTATTTTGGAAGTTGTGCCACCCCTTGTTTCTCGAAAACCATAGAAGAAATTGGAAATGTGACCACATATTTAAGAAGAGCCATCCATTTAACTCATCCTGTAAAGAAGGGAGAAACATGGAATAACATATGTATTTATAAAAGCACATTTATGACAGTGTGCACTGTACAAAGTGCTGGCCCACTTTGACAAATGAGGCCCCAGATATCACGTGGTATTTATCAAATGGTCGTATCTCGGCAGATCAGCAAGATTTGATAAATGCGACGACTGAAAAAAAAAAAAAGTAATTTGAAATCACGCCCCTATATTTTCTCAGTTTAGAGGCCTCGCCGAGAGGTTTGAAGACATGGATATGCGCATTACGTTAAAAGAAGAGGAAATTCTCTGAAGTATAAATTGACAGCATAACAGCGAAAGTAGAAAAAAAATAATAATTTCGGAACATTAAAACAAAGAACGTCAGAAGGCAGCAGTGTGGAAGGAAATAACTGCTGCGGTCAACAGCGATGTCCAGCTGAGTTTGGTGTATTTTAGGTTTACATCAGTGTTATCGCTCATATGATATGAAGTAGCATATACAATTTTATGTCACAATTTCTTTACATAGGCTAGGTGAAGAAAAAGTGGTCCGACTTAAAAATCACCACTAAAAAAAGTGTGTTGCTGCTCTGAAATGCAACACCAACTGGAGGTGCAGGCATAAGTGGTGGAGGAGAAACAGACGTACCAACTGTCCGATAAGGGAAAATATTAAACCTTTAAAGGCCCTGGCAACCCTCACAAATAAATAAATGACATTGATGTTGGGTTTCTCAATAAGCTGTTTACAATTATCTGATAAAAAATAGATTTTCATAAATATTATGAAATGTAGTCTTTTTTGCTGTCGAGAACATTTTGCAGGGCGGTGTGGGCGTGGCCAATAACGTTCTGTAAGGGAACGTTCTCTCAGTCACGGTGCTGAGCAGGTTAAGCCCAGTTCAGACCAAAGATTCACCACACAACGAGACGCAAACTTGAAAATGCTGCACATGCTCACAACGAGCCTGACTGGCAGTTCACACTGCTGCACCGGGCTGCACGGTAGCTGGTTTCCTTAGCAACGGTGAATGCTCTGGAACAGCTGAGCGCAGCAGCTCAACATCACTTGCAGAAAGTAGCCTAACTTATTATTATTAGGCCTATATAGGTTTGCAATTAGTTATAGGCAATTTTTTTCCCACCACAACCTATTTAATTGAAACAGGTGTCAGTGTCACAATGAAAATATATAAAAATATCTCTGTCTCATATTTATTGTTATCTCTTATTATTAGTTTATTTCCCATTTAGGCATTTCATCTATTTTAGGCATATGCATTTTTAAAATCAAATTTTTTCTGAGGATAGGAGTGGGAATAGAGAGAAAAAAAATTATGTTGAGTTGGATTATGTTGTTGCGCGGCACAAGAGAGATTGTATAGATTTGTTTTTTAGAACGTGTGACGTGCCAAGCAAAAGATGTAAGCCAAAGTTCGAATCAGAAATTTTCTAATGGCCGTCTCAATGCATTTTATAACGGAGATCCTTCCTGTGACGTCCCAAGCCTTAGCTCTAAGGCAACATTCGAATCAGGATTATTCAAATGGTCGACCAACTGACATGACAGTATGTTTGCGGGGGGCTAACAGATATTCCTAAAACCTTTCATATACATATTAGCACTGATTTTACCCCCCAAATAACATAGTTACAAGGATTTAGTGGATTTGGGTTGCCAGGGCCTTTAATAACGCCGGTCTTGTTTTTTTTTTCCAATGAAAGAAATACACGTCTAAAAATAACATTTTGTGTTTTACTGTATGACAGATGTGCTTGGCACGAGTGGTCAGCCGTCAGTGGCACAAACCAGTCCGTATTAACCTCCACAGGGCCAGGCAACCACCAGCTGTGAGAGCGCCCATGGTCCAGTTCCACCAGCGTGACCGTGGACCATTACTGCCGAGGTCCCGGGTCAGAAAAACAAGCCGAAAGGTGCCAGTTAATGGTGGAAATAAATCGCTCGCTTTAGCGATCAATGACACATTAAAATAGAAACTAAAATCTCAAAAGTGCGTCAAATAAATAAAATGTAAGGCTAAATGTTGTGCATTGTCTTTTTATAATAAAGAGCAGCGTACTACTCTACATATTTAAAACTAAACATGTTAGAAGCGATGAATGAATGCAGCTCCCGTGCTGCAGAGCCCCCCCAGCTGCTCCAAGACGGAGATAACTGCCCTTACGCAGTCCCATGCAGCGCTCCTAAGTGGCCGGTGTGTGCACTATTGAATCAGCGTCTTACTGTGTTGCACACCATAAGCTGCCCATTTTTAAGTGATTAATATGTTTATTTCGGTCTGAACAAAAAATCCCAATAAAATAAATGTACGTGTGGTTGTTACGTGACAAAATGTGGAACGTTTACGGGGTATGGATACTTTTGCAAGGCACTGTAGTTCTTATTTTTGTCATCACAACTGATTTCAAGATACACACAGGTGTGTCTGTAAACTTACAAAGACACTCTCTGTTCTGCTCAGTGGAGGGACATCTGGGTCTGAGGGGCATTCCATTTCCTGAAAGGGCTACAGAAAAAAAAAAAAAAAACACTCTCAAATACAATTAGCAATTGCAGAATAATACATTTTTACATTGTGTTGAACCTGCAGTGTGTAGAATTTTGGGTTTTATTTCCTAGCAGATTTTGTAGAAAGCAATTATAATATCCATAAGTACATTTAATTTAGTGCATAATAGCTGAACAAAATGTTTTGAATTATTATTTTTTCCCTTAAAAAGGGTCTCATATGTCCATATTTCTGCATATTTTGGACCAAAGCCTAGTGCCGCCATCTTGAAAGTGTCAGTTGGAATGTCATCAGGTGCATTGTTTAAAATTTAGAATTGTTCTTGTCCTTGAAGGCCACTGTAGCTTCTGTTATTATTCAAAAGGGGTGGGGTTACCCAGGGAGCATTGCATTCTAGAACTTTCTTGATGATGTCATATTACACACTGCACCTTTAAGATAGATTTAAAGCAGGGGTCTCCAACAGATTTTTTTTTTTAAGTTAAAAAAATCTGACAAAGGTAAATGCACCTCTTTCCATGGTCAAAACTTTGCGAAGGGCCGCGATTTGCGGTAAATTAATGTGCACGTGTCTCAAAGGGTTCCTCTATCAGCTGGTGTGTGTGTGTGTCTGTGTTTGTGTGCGGCTCTGTGGCTCTGCATGGCCATGTGTGACTACGGCATGCAAGCGGGAGAGTAAACGAGCAGAAGCAAGCCGTCACTGAACTGGTGGCGAAAATAAATGCAGCTGAACAGAAAGAAGTGCTCTGTAAAGCTAGAACAGTTTAAGACTCCACATCACCGTGGCAACACAACCTATCTATCAGCTCAGACAGCGCAGAGAAAAGTTTGAGGAATGCATGAGAGTGATGGCCCAGGCAAGTTTCAGTAATGCCTCTTTTCCACCAAGTAGAGCGGGTCGGATCGGAGCGGTTCGGTCCGGATAGTTTGGCTTTTCATTTGCCAAGTTGGGTAGGGTACGGTTTAAGCGCACCTAACAGCTCTGAGCCGCTCCCAATCTCAGTACTCCTCCGTAGGGGTACTAGCCGCCTGAAAGCGGGCCGAAAATGTGGAGCTACACACCCCCGTCATTTGATTGGTCGAAAGAATCATTTCCGCCATGTGTAGTCATCTCGGCAAGAGTGAAGAGAGTCTTGCGTTTTGACGAAAATGTGAGCACAGCACTGTTTATTGTGTGGTGTTTTTCCTCGTCAATAAATTAATCAGTTGGTTACACTGTGTCCCACTGCTAGTCACGTAGCTGCCGCAGCCAGCACTGTTCGCTCATGAGTTGCACCGAGCCGTTTCTGTGTGTTTTCGCCATAGATAGTAGGCTAGTAAATACACGTTCACAACAACACGGGGGGAATAAAGAAGCGGCTGGTTTGACCAAGCAAAAACGAGAGACCGCTGGTTTGACCACTAGTACAAGAGGTTAGTTCCAAAATATAAAGGAATTGTGCATTTTGTGATAAAAGCATGAAATTTGGTACACTTATAGCCAAAGGCATTCTCAAAAGATTTGGATGTGGAGCCATCATGAATTTTCAACATGGCGCCCATGGCAGCCATTTTTCAAAATGTCCGCCAGCAACAACTGTTTTCTTATGAATGATGGATTTAATATGATATTTCAGACTTATTTACCATTCATACTACTTCGTAAATGTCTTTTGGATAGTGGAACATTTTCATTGAAAATTCAAAATGGCCGCCAACTGGTTAGATATGGATGATCTCTATGTTTAATTATACATTTATCTTGATGCAGAATTTGAATTGGGAACTTTGGAATTTCTAAGAATCTTCTTTCTATCTCAAAATACTCATGTTGAGCAAGGGAAACCTAGGGTCTATCACAGGGAAGACTAGTCACACTCGCCTTCACAGACACAAAGGGCTGTGCACTGTAAGTGGGATTTTTTGCACTTACACTGCCCAACACAACCCTTCTTGCATTTGCATGAGACAAGTTCATAACTTGACTGGCCTGCATCTGGTAGGCATGTCCAGAAGGGTTCATAGTCCCCCTCAGGTGACTTTGACCAGCCCCATTCGCACGGTGAAGGTAGTTCTGGTGTCGACACCAGGACTGTACCCCACACGTGCCCTCCTTGGTATACAGCTCTCTTAACATGCTCTTCTAGGGCAGCCTTGGTAGGGGGGATTGTTTGCACATTGTGCCTCTTTGCAAATAACTTCCTCCTTGCCGTATTGATTTCTGTACATGTGCTGGTTCGGTCATAGACTAAGATAACAAACCTCTCAATTGTGGCCATTACCTCCTGTGGTATGTCATCTGGGGCTGAAGACACTTTCAACAGGGCATGTGTAAGTTCTGGAAGCACAGACCATACAGCCCATGCAGTCTTTTTCCCATGGCCAACAAAGCTTGACACAGTGTCACAACCCGTCAATGCATGGAACACTGGTAGTGCACATGCTTTCTCGGGCCCGAGCCCTGCTGCAATTTCATGGGCTGCCAAATATTGAAAATTCTTACCAGTACCGAAAGCCAACCAAAGCTCATCCTCTGGTTGTAGAGTCTGAGCCACTGCCACAGCCAGCACCACAACATCAGTATCAACTGTTTGAATCATAATTTTGTGGTGGCCGTTTCTTGCTGCATGGGCTACGTGCAATAACATGCGACTATCCGCTTCCTCGTGCGTGCAAGGAGCAATCGATGTCCTATCTGGGAGAGGTGGCTTGCTAAGGACTTCCATGTCACTTGTGATGACAAGCTGTTTATCCTCCTGCACAAACCATCTGAGCAGAGCCTCCGAGAGAAAGGCAAACAACTCAGTCTTGTTGCTGTCAACTCTAAGAAAGTTTTGCCAGTTCCTGGGAATGGCTGCATCACCTACCACACGTCTCTGAATTCCAGTGCCACGCTTTGCTCTCGTAGCAGCTTTCAGAGAGTCAGACAAGTAGCGGTCCCACACCAGATCAAGCCTGGACACAGTTTCAAACTTTCTGGTCAGATATGGAATGAAGATCACATGGGCATAGTCATTGAAGGTTTTTACTGAACTTGGTTTCAGCATCTGGATGATGGCTGCCCCATCTACAATGGTGCAGGTAACCTTTGGACTGTCAGAGTATGCACTGTGAACTTGTTCCAGGCATGGAAGCAGATCACTCTTCACTCCCAGTCGGAGACCTCCCCCATCAGAAAGTGCTGGTGGACATGGTTGGTTCTCGTGTCGAAAGAACTCCTCTAGGTTTCCATCTCGGGTCTGGCAAGCAATGAATAACCTTGAAAAGAGCTCCATGTCCTGTGATGGCTGCAATCTTGAAGATGTCAGCCATCTTGAATATTTAATGACACATTTAGATTATCCAAAAGACATTTACCAAGTACTATGTATGGTAAATAAGTCTGAAACATCATATTATATCCATCATTCATAAGCGAACAGTTGTTACTGACAGCCATTTTGAAAGATGGCTGCCATGGGCGCCATTTTGAAAATTCATGGTGGCTCCATATCCAAATCTTTTGAGAATGCCTTTGGCTATAAGTGTACCAAATTTCATGCTTTTATCACAAAATGCACGATCGTTCTGGTTACCAGCTGCACTACACAGTTGGTAGAAATAATCATGAAGAGAGTCTTGTGTGTTGGCGAAAATGTGAGCGCAGCACTGTTTATTGCGTGGTGTTTTTCCTCGTCATTAACTTAACCAGTTGGCTACACTGTGTCCCACTGCTACAATGTCACGTAGCTGCCGCAGCCAGCACTGTTCGCTCACTGTATATCAGTTGCACCGAGCCGTCTGTGTGCTCACAACAACACGGGGGGAATAAATAGCCTATAGAAGCGGCTGGTTTGACCAAGCAAAAACAAGAGACCGCTGGCTTGACCACAGCTGTTCCACAGCCCGATAGTTTAACCCACATTCTGGCGGCGGCTATCGCAGTCCAGCCTAAACCCCGCCCCACCAGTAAGGGTAGGGTCGGCGGTGGAAACAACACCGAGATTCTTAAAAGTGAGCTGTCCCGCTCTGAGCCGCTCTGACCCGACCCGCTCTACTCGGTGGAAACGAGGCATAAGTGTTTATAGAAGTACCACACTGTTACTGTCTTTGACCTTTGGAGAAATGTATTTAGTCATTTTAAGGAGAAAACATTGTATTTATTAGTTCAACTATTGAGTTATTTGTAGAACAGCATGCTAGTGTAGCCATACAAGATTGATTTTCTGAATTTTCAATGCTGCTTTATTTTTATGTTTTAAATTGGGAAATACATGTTCCAAAACGACCAATAACCTCTGTATTTAAAAAGAAATTAAGCAAGTAGGCTAATAATAACCATTAATGAATTATAGGCTATCGCATCACAGTAGGCCTAATTGTCCACAATAATCTCACAACAGCCCCTATCTAAAAAGGAACTTTAAAAAGGTTTAAGCCAATTATAAACAATAACATTATTAGTCAGTTAATATCTAAGGGTTGTTCATTGTGATTTAAGAGTCATTGAGCTCCATGGTAACACAGTGATTGACAGGCTGACTGCTCTTTAGCTGGACAGAAACTGCTCTTTTTTAACCCCAAACCCCTCTTTAAATACACAAACGTTTTGCCTTTACTGTTGCACAGTCACGACCCAAAAAAAGTCGGTCACGTACTGACCCCCCATAGGCCCTTTCTGAGCCAGGAAAAACCCTGGACTTACCTCTAGCTCGTCAGTCTTCTCTCCCTCCTCCTCCTCCTCCTCCTCGCCGCCTGTCTTCTCTCCATCCTCTAGCTCGGTCTTCTCTCCCTCTAGCTCGGTCTTCTCTCCCTCCTCTAGCTCTTCAGTCTGATCCTCTTTTTTCTCATGTTGGGTCTGGCCCTGCAAAGGAGGTCAGCACAGTAAGGAGAAACTTCTTAACAAAGCCACCACAAAGGTTAGTCTGGAGGCAGGGCTCCAGACTAACCTTTTCTATTAGGAGCATTTTTTTCCCAACACATTTAGGGGGGCAAGCAGAAATTTTAGTGGCACACCTTAAAGGCCTTCTTCACCGGTTTGAATATGAAGGTGTATTGAATTCTGAGATCCTATGTAGTATAAATGTGAAAAAAAAAATTAAATCGGTTCATCCTAGCCTGAGAAAAGGCAGAAAGAGTGTTTTTTTTAACCCTATATTTCTCTTTCTCGTGACATCACAGAAAGAGAAATATAGGGTTAAAAAAACGTACTTTGTAAATATTACTGTGATGTCACAGTAAAAGACATCACAGTAATATTTACAAAGTAAGTTTTTTTTTATACTACATAGGATCTCAGAATTCAATACACCTTCATATTCAAACCGGTGAAGTAGGCCTTTAAAAAAAAATATATATATATATATATATATTATATATTATATATATATTCACATTTTTCCCAATTTTACTAATTAGGCCCACTAATATTGTATTGCCATCATGTTTTGGACCACACTGACAAATGATATAGTTCTTTGTCTTTTTGATAATAACACCTAATTGCCATGTGAAATCCTTCTGACATTTCTTTAGGAAAGGAACCCATTTTCACCACAGCCCCTTCTACATCCGAGCCCTCTGATTATTATCTCTGCTGAATCCTCTGTAAGCAAAATAGTTACAGGACCAAAATAAAATAGTAGTAGCTAGATGACAACATCAACTAGAAAATGCTGACAATTCTGAAAGAGGCACAATTAATAGAAAATGTTGACCAAGTAATTTACAAATTAACTAGGCCTATTTACATACACAAACTCACTTTCCAAACTTTTTGGGTTGCCATTTAACCACAATGTTAGCTTTTTTATGGATATGCAGTGGCTTATTGAATATGGACCTATAAAATAATTTTCGTGTTCACAAACGTCACCTGACACACGGTGCTGTCTGTCTGCTGCAGGTGGGAGGGGGGGCTGCTCAGACTGCCCGTGTGAGTGAGTGCTGTCAGCGGTGAGGAGCGCGGTAAAAAAAAAGTTGCAAGATGTGTCGCTGGTCTTTAACTAGCCTTAGCGCTATGGCGGAGAGTCGGCAGGTATAGCGGAAAAAGTCACCAGTTGGCAACATATTAAAGACGTGACGATAGCGGGACACAGAGGACAGTAGGTCACGTGATCCGCGCAGTTGATCGTTTCATTGATCACTCGCGGACTGTCCCTTCTCTCTCTCTCTCTCTATGAAAACAAATCTCGGCAAATTTTCCGGTCGCGCCCCTAGATTTAAAAAGTACTCGCATTGTCTCAAAATGTTACAAAATGCGAGCATTTGGTCGCAGTCTAGAGCCCTGTATCAGACAAGCTGAGGCTGTCAGCGGCAAGGAGGAGGAGAGGAGGAGGAGGAGGAGGAGGAGGAGGAGGAGGAGGAGGAGGAGGAGGAGGAGGAGGAGAAGAGACGGCATGTGCTGCTGCTCTGCTCTAGTGAATGCGGTTTAAAAAAAAAGTTGCAAGATGTGTCTCTGGTCTTTAGCAGCCTTATTGCTATGGCGGAAACGTGAAAGACATGACGACAGCTTGACACTACGATGAAAATAGATCATGTGATCCGCCCAGTTGATCATTTCACTAATAACTCGCGGACTCTCCCTTCTTTTTCTCACACACAAAACACTAATAATGGCAGTAATAATAAATGGAAACATAAGTCCGACGGTGAATGTTCCGGTCGCGCACGTGCTTAGTAGTAAAAAGTACTTGCACTGTCTCAAACAATGGTCCCAAAATGCAGTCTGGAGCCCTGAATTTAAAATGGTGAAAACACTGTAAAATATAGGGATGGGTATCGTTTGAGTTTTGACCAATTCCGGTTCCAATTCCGATTCTGACTATTGATTCCGGTTCTTAACGGTTCCCAATTCCAATAAGATAAAAGAAAGGGGTCAAATGTTTATGTAAAAAACATTTATTTATCGTTTTTTCTCTCTCAATCTTGTTCTTATAAACAGGCTACATAAAATAAATGAAACCCACAATCACAACTCCTCTCAGAGCTTTTGGAAACATAACCAATGGGAAATATTGTCTTTAAACAGGCTCTTTAATAAGTCACATTTTAGATAATCAGAAGGGGAATCTCTGATATATTCCACCTGAAATCAACATTTTCTTTTCTTCTTTCTATTATCTATATTCACGTAGCCTGCTATATTTACAAACTGAGGCAGCTCACGAGGCAGTGATCACGGTGCGTTCTGTCTGCTTTCTGCAGCAGCAGGCTGGGGGCTGCTACTGGCCGTGTGAGAGTAGCCTACTCCCGAGAGCACCAGCCGCGATACAGACGTTGCTTGTACTTTATATAGCCTAGTCTATGGGCCGGTGTAGTAAGTCGCGTTGCTGTGCCGCTGTGCACTGCTTCGGTTATGAGCCCTGCAGCTCTAGTGTGAGGAGGAAGAGCAGCGCTCGCTACTCGGCTCTCAGGCGCTCGGTTGTAATGCGACCTCGCGACCTGATATGCGAGATGCTTTTGCGGAGCTTCTTTAAAACAGTTATTCCTCTAATGACCAGTAAAAGTAGCAAGATTTATCCCTGGTCGCCTGCTTTGACCATTGAATTCGCTCAGGTTACAGCAATCTTTCTGAATAGGTCCATGACAGCAATGCTGTTGTATGCTAACCGTTAGCTCTAATCAAAACACAGACATGCCTGCAAGGTGACGTCGCATGACGTGAGTACGTCATTTTGCGCATGCGCAGGAATCGATCAAAAATAATCGAAATTTTCATATAACAATTCTAAATTTAGCACCGGTTCCGATGCCCATCCCTAGTCACTAGGCTTGACGAACGTTTGTCTTTTTACGGCCAAGCTGGTGCAACCAGCCCCTGTAGTGTACTGTATTAGCCAACAGCAGCGCGAGCCGCTAAGCTAGTTAGCATTAGCGGCATGCTTCAGTGTTCATCACAACATATCAATTAAAAACCACAGATGCATGCAACCATAATTATCTTAAATTCTTACCTGCTGCTGGTGTCGTGCTGCGCATTGCTCGTGATGAGCCCGTAATAATTTGATCCGTCTTTTAAATCTCTCTGTCGCTGCTGCCATGTTCACTGCTGCCATCACGCCATCCAGAAGACGACTATGGCTGTGGCTGTGGCTGTGGGTGGGAGATGGGGGATGGGCAGTGCGCAGTGCGCATGTGCAATACGCGCGCGAGCCGCGGTGTCCTTTGAAGCAGATGGCCCATCAATTAACACTCTGCAGAGGACCACACAATATTCACCACTTCTCAATTGTGACTCAGTGTAGTTTTAAAGGCGAGTAAAACTCCAGTAAACTGCACAGTAGAAAATTGTTAGCTCTCTCTACTTGACCAAAGTTTCACTATACAAGTGGTGGACACTAACTAAGTACTTTTACTTTAGTTTTAAGTATTTTTAACCAATTATACTAGTATTTCCATTCAATGCGACTTTTGTCATTTTAATTTTACATGTTATGCTTTTGACACTTATACTCTATTTAGTACACTTTTATATGTTTATTAACTTCATATTCTTGAGCTTTGTCACCATACTAAGAGCGCACCACTGCCCTGTTAACTGATGCCATCACGCCATCCAGATGACTCTCTCTGGCTGTGGCTCTGAGTGGGGGATGGGGGATGGGCAGTGCGCAGGTGCAATACGCGCGCGAGCCGCGGTGTCCTTTGAAGCCGATGGCCCATCAATTAACACTCTGCAGAGGACCACACAATATTCACCACTTCTCAATTGTGACTCAGTGTAGTTTTACAGGCTAGTAAAACTCCAGTAAACTGCACAGTAGAAAATTGTTAGCTCTCTCTACTTGCCCAAAGTTTCACTATACAAGTGGTGGACACTAACTAAGTACTTTTACTTTAGTTTTAAGTATTTTTAACCAATTATACTAGTATTTCCATTCAATGCGACTTTTGTCATTTTAATTTGACATGTTATGCTTTTAACACTTATACTCTATTTAGTACACTTTTATGTTTATTAACTTAATATTCTTGAGCTTTGTCACCATATTAAGAGCGCACTATGAACACCATGCATAGAGAGTAGCACATATTTAGCTTATCACTTGGTTTACATAATGGTCAGGCAACTTTTGAGAACTCTGCCTGCACCATAGCAACTCCTTAGCAACGAAACTTCTCAAGTTATACCTGCCATCAGAAACCAGCTTGGAAAGGTGTCAGGGGCAAGACACAGCCAGCCTCCAACACATAGTCAAACAATCAGAAATAATGTATTTGTTTCCATATAACACTATGTCCCACCATTTTAACTTCAGTCTTACTGGGGATGCTTTTTGAGAGCTCCATGTAGGCCTACATGTTTCTGCTCACTCAATTTAGATAATTAACCTTTAAGCTTTGAAATAAATCTTCTACTTGTTTTTCCTTCTAGACCTCTGGTTAAAAGAACACAAAAATATTTTTCCTAACACTTTATACTTACAATCCTCTACATTTTAGAGGGAAATACTGTAGGCTACTTTCTAAACCTTTGCTCTTTATTGACATAGGCCTAAATCATCTAGATGCAGTGTAGTTAGTTTGGCTGTACTAAATATTTGATAGATTCAATAGATTGAATCTAATAAATAGTACCCTCAAGTTGTTGACTAAATCAGCCTATGTATTAATGTTTCCATTCATGGACACAAGCAAGCCCAGGCCTAGATTCAGAGAGCACCTTGGAAGCCCATTATATAAAATGAAGCTATTTGTTTTTAGTGGTAATAGTGACCAAAATGAGTCAACATCACACAGTAGTGCTGACAACCATAGGGCACATGCTTGTCAAATCCTTTATTGTAGAGATTGGGTGTTAACGGGTAAGGCATAACTATGTCAGTCTGTGTAACCTGTTGTGTCTCTGGAGGAGTCAAGCTCATAACAGGCATTTGATGTGCTGAGGACTGAGATTGAATTGGGAATCTAACTTATTTTATGAAGCATTGGCAATCGGTAAAAAAACATTCAGCCCTCTTTACTGCTTTTTCTGCCTGCTGTAGTGTTGTTTTGGCAAGATCTACACTTATTTCTGCTTGTTTCATAAATGCAGAGAAATCAGTTGTCTTTGGTGGAGAGCTATCATAATTGCGAACATGCCTTTTCCTGCATAACAGCTGACCAATCTATGAACCTGTCTAATCATTTCTTTACCTTGCCTTTTAGGTACTTTTGTTTGCCATCTCTGTAATGTTCCTGCTAATACCAGCCCAAGGGAACATGATTTACAGTCCTTTCATCCATCCAGAATTTTATGCAACATATTTAATACAATCTTTTCTAACGACCATGCACATAGAAAATTGTGAACATGACATATACATTGCCCTTATGACACTTTAAACTACAATAGCAAAGTTGTGATTATACTGTTACAAGAAAAAAGTATAAAAAATATGCATATTTGACATTATCGTCGGGTAAATGGTAATGTATAATTGCATATTATGACTTTGATCGAGAAAAAAAGCAACCGCATAGGTATTAACTGGGCTATTGTAGTGTTTTAACCCGTATTCACACCAAAGATATTAGCAGGCCTCTTCACATGCTGCTTTATTCACATACTTCCGGTAAGCCTACAACCACGCATGACCTTGGACAATCTCTCATGGAAACTTAAAACTCTTTTCGACAAAACTTGAGTCTGTGAATTTTGAGTGTGGCTGATGTGGCTCTGTCCTCTGACTGCAGTGTCTCTCAGCTGTCTGTCCCTGCTTTGAACACCCTAAAAGGGAAAAAAGTCACAATGCCACACGCCACTTACTACAAGCAAGCAATCCCATTTTTCCAATTTTTTTGTCAAATCTTGTGAAACATCTACTGTTATATTTTGCTTTACCTTACTGAATCTATTGGTCTATTCCTGTCTCTCCCTCTCTTTGTTGTAACAGACAACGTTACATGAGGCCTAATGTACAATATCAGCATTTAACTTACCCATTACAAAAGCGAAAAAAATATATGTTATTTTATCATACAGAATGAAGACTTTTAACAACTGACTTGCAGATATGCTCATCATGCACTGTCAACTCATACTCTAACCCAAACCCTTTATACATTTTAAAACCTCACATCTTGTCTCTGCTGTGCTGCTGCATTGCTGCTCTAAAACATACAAAATGGCTTCAGTGATGCATCTAATGCCTCGTTTACACCTAGTAGAGCGGGTCGGAGCGGCTCAGAGCGGGACAGCTCACTTTTAAGATTCTAGGTGGTGTTTAGGCTGGACTGCGATAGCCCCCGCCAGAATGTGGGTCAAACTATCGGGCTGTGGAACAATTGTGGTCAAGCCAGCGGTCTCTCGTTTTTTGCTCGGTCAAACCAGCCGCTTCTTTATTTATTCCCCCGTTTTGTGAGTGTATTATGACGATAGGCCTAAATGTACAGAGAAGGCCCGGTGCAACCAATAGTGACAGTGACCGAACAGCGCTGGCTGCGGCAGAAACGTGACATCGTAGAAGTTTTATATAGGCCTACTATCTATGAGTGAGACACAGTGTAGCCTTTATAGGTCTGTGAGTGTAGCCCACGGATTAATTTAACAACAAGGAAAAACACCACACAGTAAACAGTGCTGCGCTCACATTTTTCGCCAAAGCACAAGACTCTCTTCACTCTTACCGAGGTGACCACACTGTGGAAATTATTATTTCAACCAATAAACGCATGGCATTTGTACCTCCGCCTTGTCGGCACCCTTTCAGGCGGCCCTAATATCCGTACCCTATACCCAACTTTTGGCAAATGGAAAGCCAAAATACACATACCAACCCACTCCGACCCGACCCGCTCTACTCGGTGGAAACGAGGCATAAGGTAGGCTAGGGCTCAGTATAAAGTTATAGTTACAGTATAAAGATTGCCTATTGTAGAATTAAACAGGAAAAAATCCACTTATTGGTCACTATGTATAGCATTTGTGCAGAACACTAGTGGGGTTTTCTAGTACAGCTGATAACCTAATCATAATTTGACCCAAACCTTATAGTACATTGGAAATAATTCAATTATAATTGAGAATGTATCTGCAAATCAACTGCTGTGCACCGTGTTCCCCCTTCACACTGTGATAATCAGAAACAACAGCAAGTGATGAGCTCAGAACTCAGGAAGACAGTGAAAAAAGTTAGGAATAACTTTGGTAATACTGTGTGAGCAAGACAGAGGGGCCTGTGTTCTCTGACTGTTTAAGGATGCTTGATTTGTTAACAGAAATGTGCAGCTGTTAGCTGACAATGTTAACCGTGAATTGTCAATAAAGAACTGCTAATTGTTAGCCGCTAACATTGACAATGACACACTGATTTAAAAAGACAAATGCGAGCCATTTTCCACTACAGTGATCACTGGCTCCAGTGTTGGTACAATGAAACGTGATTTGTGTAGCTAAATATATGGATTTAGCTGATGTATTTAAGTGTTTTGAAATGATGCTGTTTGCAGAGTCTGGCAAGCTACAAATACATGAAATTACTTGCATGTGGTTACTTTTAACACAGTTGAACGGTCATAGTTAGGTTTTTGCCACCACTGAGTAATTTCTTACTAGAGATGGGATAAACAGTTCTCTTGACTGAAATGCAATCCTCGAATGCAACTTCATTGTCCAACAGTGCAACTGAATGCACCAAGAATGTTAGTTTGATCTTTTGATTGGTGCCATGCATTTGGTTTGAATTTGAAGAGAAGCTTTGAAACGTTTGCCGAAGGAGAAGACGAGCAGTATGCACCTTTGAGGTAAGAAGACTATATTAGTTTTGATATGCAATAAGTTTGGCTAACACCTTTGCAAACTACTGTTAAAATGTTCTTGCCTCCATTTGCATGGAACGTTTTGTGTGGTTTGAGGAATAAAGAGAACAAATTAGTCTGTCTTCCTACTATGAATTGTCTGAAGCATGAAGGCATGTTTTTCAAACTGAAAATGTGGTAATTAAAGCTAACTTCAGCTAATGAACATGTCTGTCTTTTCTTTAGCTAAGCCAGACGTACAGTAAAGTAAGGTTATCCATAATTAATAAATAATTAAATTAATAATATTACCCTTTGTGGTGTATTAATGATTATCAACATTTTCCGCTTAAACTCGCTTACAACACAGACTTTGATGAGCTACTGATGTGACACTAAGGTGTCATAGGCAGTGTTGGGAACTATACTTTAAAAAAGTAATTAGTTATAGTTACTACTTTTTCCAAAAAGTAACTGAGTTAGTAACTGAATTACTTTATAATAGAAGTAACTAGTTACCAGGGAAAGTAACTATTTGCTTTAGCCTACTGTAAAAAAAAAAAGTTGCTATAGGCCTATGTCAAAGAAAAAATATTTTTCTGAGCAGTTTTCACAAGTCAGTTGAAATGAGTTGAACAGACAGGTAGAGCTACTTGTAGGCTACATAACTTTCACTATTTATTGCACATCAACAGACAGCAAGAGGTTTATCCTGCACTTCAAGTATTTTGTTCTCAACAAAAGTAGTAGAGGAAACTGCTGAATGTACCTTGCTGATCTGCTATCACTGGATTCACTTCAGGTGTGTCGGCTAAAACACCACTTAAGGCCAAAAACGTCAGACTATGAAGCATGAGACGATGAGAGGAGGAGTAAGGATTTATCCTATGTTTATTTCCTTCTTTAACATGCACAGCAGCATACAGATCCCAGGAAAAGAACAATAGCAATATTCAGCTTGTGATGACACGCTAAACAGCTGTTGCATCTGGCGAATTACGGCCGTTTAATAACGTGCATAAATTATAATTTATAGACGTCGGGAAACTCCATGCACTTACTCACAAGGGCGATGCAAACAAACTCAGGGAGAGCACGTTTCAACCGTGAATTGATAGGTGGTTACTGCGGCAACGTGCACGCTCACACAACAGAGAGAGAAAGAAAAATAAACTAAAGAAAAATAACAATCGCTTATCTCGTTGTTAACCTACCGTTCTCCTTACTAGCAGTGTGTGTAGTATGGAGCCAGGGGTGCGTTCGGATTAGTTCGGAGTCTTAACACAGTTCAAACAAAGCAGGGCATTGTAATCTCACCCTGGAACAGAGATAATATGTCAGTTATCATAGGAGATAAAGATACTGAGTCCAATTTAATCGGCCGATTATAGCACATCTCCGAAAAATCGGCAAAATGGCCGCCGATTTTTTGCCTTTTTTTATTATTTTTTTATTTAAGCAATCATGTTGAGTGAGATAGGTACCGGAGGTAGCATTATAGCCTATTAACAGCAGCAGCAGGTGTGTTGTAATACATTGGATTCATTCACACTTGACAGTTCCCCCTGACACCAATAGCAGAGTCATTGGTCATCTCTTGACTGTTAATAGTAGTTGATATTACTATAGTTATTATATAGAATTTATATAGTGCTTTATTGGAGGTCATTCAAAGACACTTAAAGAGGACCTATTATACTACTTTTCTGGTCTTAATTTCTTGTTTTACACTGCTATAGAGCAACCTGACACGAATCACATCACAAAAAACTATGTAGATTTTCGGGAAGCTCTTTCTCTTATTTTGGCGATCCAGCACGTCCTGTCAACACTTGAGTGTGTGTGCTTCGGCAATCTCCGCTCCCTCCGCCTGTGCATCGGCCATCTCCGCTACCCTCCCCCCTCCTGCAAACCCCACTCCGTTGTGATTGGTTACCTTCCTTCCGGAACACTTTCAGTGGCGGGAAGCGCGAGCATGGACCTATAAGGGCGCGAGGCAGACGCGAGGCAGACGCGAACAGGGAAGTGACAGCATTACCATACATGGAAACATCCGCGTGGTGACTTCACAAAGTTACATGCGACCTCACAAAGTTACAAAGGGTAGCCCGCTTTGAACACGTGACTTCTCGACTGGCTAGAATAGTGTTTAGTGCTCGGCACAGACACCCCAGACGGTCAGCAGGGAATACGTCGAAATGCATGTAAGTCATTATTTGATAATTTAGTATGGTTAAGCATGACTATGAATCATCATAACAACGTTTATAGGTCATAAAAGTCAAAAAGCATCATAGGTCCTCTTTAACATCAAACGTATAGAAAATCATACTTATAGAAAAAGAAAAGAAAATACAGACAAATTACAGATAAGGTTTGGAGTGGAGTCAGGTGTAATTATGCTTTCTTAAGGAGGTGAGTTTTGAGTTGACTTTTGAATGGGTTTATTTAATCTGAGATGCTGATCTTTGGAGGGAGGGAGTTCCAGAGGGTTGGGTGCAGTTACATAAAGTGCTTAATGTCTGAGTTTAAAAATGCGTCATTTCACTTTAGACATATTTGTAACACTTTATTTTTTTTAAGATAATGCATATTTCAATAAATAAAAAGCTCCTGTACACCTATCAACAGTAACAAGTATTTATATACATTTAAGGGTTCAAACAAGTATTTTTTTTAAATATATATTCATGGGATTTCTTAAAAAAAGAATCGCCATCGGCACCCAAAAATGCATATCGGTCGGGCCCTAGTAAAAATATGCAAAATATTTGATTATGTACAATAGTTATATCAGCTGCCTCCCCGAATGCTATTATTTATGTTGTGCAATAACAAAAAGAAAGGTTTTGGACTACATTAACAGAATGGAGTTTTCCTCCTTAAAGTCTGTCTTCATCACAAAGTAGAGAGTGCTTTATATATTTAAAGTACAATGCATTATTTTATGGATGTTTTTACATACACTAAGCCAGCATGTCAACTCTCATTCTTATTGTTTCCAAACAGGTTTAACAAGGACATTGAGTTCATGATGGGCCACAAGCCCAATATTTTCTGGCAGGTGACATGGAGGGTGATTATTCCACTCATTATGGTCTTCATCTCGATTTTCTACTTTGTCACCCAAATCTCCAAGAGTCTCTCCTACTTTGTGTGGGACCAGGACACGGTAAGTGTGCTCTTTGTAGTATTTTTTAGCCTGAAGACCATTTTAAATGTGGTGTTGGGATCATGACTGATGGAGAATCATTCCAGGACATAATTTGTGTTGTGCATTGTTGTGAATTTTAACGTTTTATTTGACTCTCACCATAGGAGAGCTTCCCTAAGGACGTCCATATCCTTCCTGGATTTTCATCATCATCTCTAGTCTGGGTGGAATTCCCTGTTTATCAATCCCAGGAAGGGCCCTCTTCAAGTATTTTTTCAGGAGAAGGGGTTTTATTGTTGTTAGTGTATTATGTGTATGTTCATCCAGGGAGTGGAAGGAACAAGGCTGGCCTTCATTGTGTTTACAGAAACCATCACCAAAATAAATGCCTGGTTCTCCAATCTGGTCTGTCCTCTTTTTAAAAAATGGCCCCATGTAGGACTAACTGGTAACCTGGAGTAATGACTGATGTGTTCAGCAATCAGGTGAAGGAGAAGGGAGTGTCTCCCGCACAGTGCCAACAGGTTCACGCTGCGCTTTGCATGACATACGTGTTTTTATTTTGCTTCCCATGTTAACACGACCGTCAATACAACCCCCGTGTCAGTATGGAGCTGAGCTGCGCCAAACTGACACTCAACTGACACACAGCTAAATCAGCTGTGTCAGCTTGAGCCTATTCTTCTTGTGAGCCGCACGTCCAGCAGCAAAAATACAGTAAAAAAAATTATGTTTCACATCGTAGGCTAGCCTACATGCCACATTACGGTGCATTGACATAGGCTTACATATCATAACCATATGAAACAACAATAATTTGATGTTTTCTACTTCATTTAGGCTAGATGTAGGCCTATTTCTTTATACTTTTTAACTCCATATTATATTAATGATATATTTCGCAGTTTTCACTTTGTGCTTCCTGCTTCTCTCCACCCCAGAATGTCTGTCCAATGAATGAATGACCTCAGATCACGTGTGGTTTTGCTTCATAATGCTGGTTCACTTGCAAAAGGGGCAATATGAAAGTGGCCCACACCAAACAAAAAAAATCTCAATTATATTTGGTCTGGACCAAAGCAAGTGAACTTGCGGACTTTCCCAGTGTGAGTGCACCCTTAGGGCCTGTGTCCACCAAACACGCTTTTAAAAGGCGGAGCGCTCCGTGCGCTGCTTTCAGCGCGCCCTGTGTGTGCACCAATGGCTGGTTGAGCAGCACTTTTCTTCAAAAGTTCAACTGTTTATAACAAAAAGTGCTCGGAGCGCTCCGCATAAAAGCGCAAGGCGCAGGGAGCGTTAAACCGCCGCGGGTGCTTTTTAAAAGGCGCACTGCATGCGCGTCCTGCCATAGAGAATCCATTGCAAAAAGGCACTCCGCCTTTTAAAAGCGCGTTTGGTGGACATAGGCCCTTAGACTGATAAGTATACGGAACCCTATGATGTTTATAGTATTCAGCTGAGCACTGGATGCTACAAGTACAGAATATTATTTTATATTTTACGTGTTAAAATGGTCAGTGAACATTCTAAGAAGTGGGAATTGACAGGGTTGTAAATAGTGCTATTCTTGCTTAATATACAATATTATATAAATAAACGGATTCTAGTAGTTCACCAAAATCCGTCCATTAAAAAAATGCATTTACCGGCTCGTTCAGTGCTTAGCTGGAGCCCTGATATTCACAACATTGTCACATGTTTTATTAACTGGTGGGAAAATGTTAAAACTATGGCAAATCTATCTTTCTAAACTGGAAAACAGCACTACATGATTCCATTAACATAAGATAACCACAATATCTATAATTATATAAATGCACAAATGTTGAACTTTTTTCAAAGCACAAAGCTGAGAAAAGTAATGAGCGTACAAAATGAAACAAATGCGAATTCTATTAAATTCTCATGAGATTAGAGGCCCAAAATGTAATAATTAGGTAACAAAAATTCTATTAGAAGATAATAAACACATTCTTATGACAAAAATGGCACTCAGTCACATAGAAAAGTTCACACACTGAAAAACCAGTGCGGATGGGGACTTAGTTCATATACTGTAATACCAGGTTTGGCCACCAGGATTGCTCTAAACAACACACAGTTTCCAAAAAAACAGCCTGCTGGGGACTTTACCCACACACTGCAATACCAGGCCCAGCCTACGGGATTGCTGTAGAGCACACACAAAGTCTTAAAATCCTGCCCCCTGGGGTCCCTTCAGGAAACTTCACCAGTCATATCAGAAAGTCATTTCCTATCAAGTGGATGGGTTCGCACCGTGGGGACCACGTTTTTGTCCCCATGGTGTTTCATGGTCCCCATGGTGTTGGTGTGTATTCAGGTCAATGTCCCCACCGTGATAGATAAACGAAAGCACACACACACACACACACACACACACACACACACACAGAATATTACACATGCACTGTAGCTACAAGGGCTCTCACAATATGGGGTTTGTATAAGCTGATGCTTACATTATAAATGGAACTGCATGCCCAAAGCAATTTTTTTTTGCATTTGTGCATTTGTTCTGTTCAAATTTCAAGACTTTACTTGTCAAGAAAAACAATACTTTAATTATTTGTGCATTCTTGATACTTTTCAGATCAAGAATGACAATTATACACTAAACTCCCCAAAACATAAAAAAATAATAATAATCATACCCAGCATACGAAATAGAAAATGCTGACTGTTATACCCTGCAAAGGCCTTATTGCCATGGGCAGTTTGAAATCATTGCAATGTGACAACATTTATGCATTCAGCTACAGAATCCAAATAATGCACGGCCACCGCCATGTTCGTGCATACGACCGTGACCCCAGTCCAGAGTGCTCTGCTACCGTTGTTAAGCATTTTGTCACAACGACCCCCGGGTCAACTCACTTCCTCTCCCTGCCTGTGGCTGAGACGATGGTGGCCTGCTGCATAGTGCTGTGCCCACATCAATCATGCTCACTGTAAGATGGCAACCTCTCACACCTTTACTAATGCTCCTTCCTCATCTGTAGCCTGAGCCAAGCTGCTCTGAATAACCCTCAACCTCCCCCCTCAACAACATAACCTTGTACCGGGGAGTGTTTGCAAAGATATTCCGCTGGTCTCCACTTCTTTTAAAGTGCCTTCTTGTTCTTTTTTATGGCAGATTGAAAGCGGAGAACATGTAGAATGAACAGACACACACACACACACACACACACACACACACACACACACACACACACACACACACACACACACACACACACACACACACACACACACACACACACACACACACACACACACACACACACACACACACACACACACACACACACACACACACACTAAGCTTTAGTAAAGTTTTTCACTATTTGGCTTGGATATTAAAAACATAATAACATGACACAACTGATCTTTGTCTGCCCAACACTTCAGCCTTTATTTGATTTGTCATGAAATTTGGAAAACACAAACCACCGTCCATGTGATGAAAAACACGCGTTGTGGTGAGAATGTGTTGCCCTAACATAATGGCAATATCTGAACACGTGCTAAGTTCTTAAGGTGAATGCTTGGGTTTAAATTTGGGGCAAAAATTGGATACAATACAGTTATCACCTGCAAGGTCCACTTAATTTGCAAAGGAGTAATGCCTAAATGTTCAAGTACATTCATGTCATCATGTATGACAACGTGACAATACATTTTGCATCAATTTGAAAGTTAAACGCAAAACAAGTCCAAGTCAGCTGCTGGAAACAGAGGAAATCGAGCAGTCTAATGTTATTCAAAGGGATTCAATTAGTCTTAGAGAAATTAACTCAGTAAATATAGTCAATTTAATGCTGTAAAATCCCTATACAGACTTTATCATGACATGGTAACAGATGACTGCATTCACATACACGTGGATTAGGTGGCACTGCCATTTTAGCTGCTGTCTTAATGTCCTCCTATTAAAACATAATGAGAATCTTTTAGAAGTTATAAAACCCCGGTAGAGAGTCTATAATATTGTTTTAAGCAGGATGAATACATTACATTTTACTGTCTTGTCTGGCATAGTGCCGCTCAGTATGTCGCCCTTTAAAAGGGGGAAAAAACGTAAAAGGATTGGGCTTTTTGAACATCCACTGTCATTTCACATTTCATTTGAACATTTGCTTGGTATATAATGTTTGCTTTTAGGTCTTATGGCAGCAGTAGGAAATACACCTGCTGAGGCTACATGCAGGATGACATTCCCATTGATAATGAAACTTAAAGCAATGGTGCACATTGAATCTGAATACTCTAGTTTCAGTACACCTGTTTATTGGCTTGGATGTGATGAAGTGACATGTAGCATGCTGCTTGTTGAATAGAGCTCAAAGAATACGGTGCTTGAGGGACAGAGGTGTTTCTTGAGAGAGCAAATGTAGATTGGTTTGGTAGAATGTGTAGGGTTAAGGTTAGCAATTGTAAGTGAGCGAGATGGTTGTTCTATACGAAGTATGATGTGAATAGCCAAGGATACACACCCAGAGGCTGAATTGGTGTGTGTGTGAGTGTGTGTGTGTGTGTGTGTGTGTTTTGGAACATGTGTTTATTTTGCAGATGAACTGAAGTGAAGGTGATAGCCCCTGCAGCACAGGTAGATGAAGACGGTTTTGTCTGTTCACATTGGTTTGGTTTATTCCATAAATAAAGGGAAACAGTTACATTTTACTTGACTCTTTAGGTCCCACGCCAAGTAAATCTTGGCATTATTGTACTGCTAATTCAAACCTCTTTTATACAGTCTATGATTGAAACACCAAATACTTAAAGGAGAAGTAAGCGATATGGTCCTTTTAGCTAACTTCCTGTCAGTGACTAGCAGTTAGCAGTCCCCTCCATCGTCCCTACCTCACCACCACATGAACACACAGCCGTCTTTGTCAGATATTGTCGCAATGGAGAGCAGCGAGTCATCGTTCACGGGCACAGAGACATGCCTCTTTAGAGCACTCTGTCTCCTGATTGGTTAAAAACGAGTGGGTTAGACCTGTGTTATGAACTGTGCATACTGTTTAAGTGATTGCTGTTTGAATACAGACTGATTTAACACGTATATCAACAAAAAAATAAGTTTTTTCTCAGTTTGAATAGACGTTTTAGCCAAGTTACAAAATGTTCATGAATGCATCATTTGGTAAGGTCTCGATAGAAGTATTGTGACATTGTAGTGATCTTACATAATTCACCTATGGAACTGAAGTTCCGGGGTTCCGGGGGGACTGTTATGACTGGGGGAATTTCCTGTTTTGTGTGGTTGGCATGTGGAGACTAGCAGGAGTTGACATGTCTGCTCCGTTGTTGTTACTCGACAAGTGTCTTAATGTCATTAAAGCAGTTAGCTCCGTCTTTTGACACTCCGCCTCCGACTCCCGTCTTTACACGCCACATTGGTGACCCTGACGTCAGTCCCGCTGAAGATTCCGAGACTGATTTGAATATCGATCGCAACAGCATGACGCATTGACCTTCTCCTCGTTCGCACGTGTCTGCGATGAGGGGACATACGACGGCCTTTCTAGCTCGCTCTCTGAGGGTGACAGGTACCAGCGGCTGCTCGGAGAGTTCTCTAGCCTGCTGCAACCAACCTTCTCGTCCACGTCGACGAAACACGGTGTGGAGCACCATATTGAGACGAAAGGGCCCCCCGTCCATGCCAGGGCCCGACGGCTCGCTCCGGAGAGACTGGCGGTTGCTAAGGCTGAATTCGCCAACATGGAGCGCCTGGGCATCGTTCGCCGTTCCGACAGTCCGTGGTCCTCGCCACTCCACATGGTTCCGAAGCAGGATGGCCTAGATGACGCCACCACGCCCGACCGTTACCAGCGCTCCTGTAACCAACGCTCCTGTTACCAGCGCTCCTGTAACCAACGCTCCTGTTACCAGCGCTCCTGTAACCAACGCTCCTGTAACCATCGGTGCCACAGTCGCTACGACCGCAACTGATGTTGGTCCTGCCGCACCCACCACGCCCCTCTCCTCTTCGGCCCCTGCCACTCGTTCTAGTCGCGGCCGGGCCAGCGTGCCTTTCCGGCGCGGGGACTTTGACTATGGGTGAATTCTGGGGGGGCTTGTGTAGTGATCTTACATAATTCACCTATGGAACTGAAGTTCCGGGGTTCCGGGGGGACTGTTATGACTGGGGGAATTTCCTGTTTTGTGTGGTTGGCATGTGGAGACTAGCAGGAGTTGACATGTCTGCTCCGTTGTTACTCGACAAGTGTCTTAATGTCATTAAAGCAGTTAGCTCCGTCTTTTGACACTCCGCCTCCGACTCCCGTCTTTACACGCCACAACATATTGAATAGGTCAGTGAAAAAATCCTGGACGTACAGCAGAAGGTATAAAAATCCATGCACGATCATCAAACGCTTACCTCATGTGCCGACAGTATCGTTGTAATTACTCCAAATTCCTCATGGGGGCTACAAAAGTTATACGCACTGATTGATGACAATAACGGTGACAGTGAAAGAACATTACTTCCATTGAGGAAGGTGATACTGTATGGTAAATGGCAAATGGTAATTCAGCAGAGCAAAATATAATTAAATTGTCCAATTTGGTAGAATTTGAAATAGTGGGTAACGCAGAATTGTCCATATTAGTAATGGGCCTTAGGGTTAGAAGCACTTAATAGTGACTGAGCCAGCACCATCCAGTGGAAGGCTAACTGTAGGATGAAATATTGAGTAGACTTTTGCTGTGTCTGAAATCACGCACTTCTGTACTTACACTAACTTTTTTGAGTGCACTTTGCGCAAAACCGGAGAGTGTGCCAAAATGCAGTGCACTGTAAGTTCCTCGGTCGTGCACTCAAAACGGTCTAAAACTTGAGTGTGGAGCGATGGACACTTTACACACTCAACGGCCGCCATCTTGCCTACGTAGCGGAGAGGACGGGACATTCAAATCAAAATAGAGGAGCTTGAAGCAACCGTGGAGGCAGACGCGCTCTACAAAAGTTAAACTAAACATTTGTTTTGTTTTTCCGCGACTAACGCGTCTGTTTTGGCTATCGGTAACGCAAGCAGAAAAAAATACCACCGAAGAAGAACCGTCAAAATGCAAAGTAATTTCCGGTTGGTGCGCGACGGCAGTTGTGACAGTGCACTGTAGAAATGAGAGCACTGCGTCTATAAGTAAGTGTACTGTAGGGATAATAAAGTGCACTCAATGTAAGTGCACTTACGTAAGAACCTACCTTAACCTATATTTGAATCTCCTCACAGGTGGACAAACTGAATATCTAATTTCTGATGTCTTGGCACTTGCGTGCATGTCTGCACATGTGTTGGCTACATGATGTACTGTATTCATGTAAGCTTTAGCATATGTCTGCACTCCTCGGCTATGTGTTGATCCATGCAAATGAATAGGTTGTGTGTGCATGTCTCTCAAACATATGCATCCTTCTATGCGCTTTCCATTGAAGGGTGCCAAATGTGAGTGTGCATTAGTAATGTGTGTGTGTGTTTATGCACCACACACACACACACACACACACACACACACACACACACACACACACACACACACACACACACACACACACACACACACACACACACACACACACACACTGTATGGATATCAAGCTGAGCCCCTGATTTTCTTCCACTCTGACACATGATTTCCCTGGGAAGCCTGCGATACCACCCGAGAACAAAGGGGGACCTGAGCGCAGCCGAGCGGCTATCTCCAGCACACGCCACTGTTTATCAAAGACAATTAAAAAGGCCCTGCCAGCAAAGGCAGCCATGATGATTTATGAATAAATTACAGGGCTCATTTGTATGCCATAGATCATACTGTATTTGTTGAGCACCCCCCCACACACACACCCCCACCCTCCCTCTGAGCCTGATCAGGGTTTCTCCGAATTACTGAAAACAGATAACAGTATCTCTCTACTGACTGAGAGGGTTATAGGGGTCCATGGGGAGGTGATGGACAGTTTAAGCTGTCCATCTCATTTTAGACAAATATGCTGCTCAAAGATGTATTACTTTTTACTTCTGCAAGTAGTCTATCTATCTATCTATCTATCTATCTATCTATCTATCTATCCACATATGTGAGGACACAGAATATTTCAGCCCGGTGAGGGCACGGAATATTTCGGCTCTGTTAGAATGGTGACTGATTCACTCACTACAATCAGGTGTGTGAGGCACTGATTGGCTAATTGAGCCCAGGTGTGAATGCCCTGAGACCCCAGTGTTCTGTGCTGCTCATTGTCTCGCCCTCTGGGATAGTGAGAGGTTCTCTCTCAGGGCATATATAACCTCTTCACACCTGGGCTCAATTAGCCAATCAGTGCCACACACACCTGATTGTAGTGAGTGAATCAGTAACCATTCTCACAGAGCTGAAATATTCCGTGCCCTCACCGGGCTGAAATATTCCGTGTCCTCACAATCTATCTATCTATCTATCTATCTATCTATCTATCTATCTATCTATCTATCTATCTATCTATCTATCTATCTATCTATCTATCTATCTATCTATCGACATGAGTGTGATTGCTGATACATGAGATGATGACATTACCCAATAAGAGGAAAAACAATAAAATTGATGTAAAATAAGTCGTAAGACTTTATGTTATCCTCATTTTAAATAAGGAGATGGATAATATGAAAAGATTACTAACTTTACCAATTGGAACTCGTAACGGTTCTGAAAACTGATTGGCATGTACTGTGGTTCAAGCCGGCATGTAAATGACAAAGGATGATAGGATTTTGTATCATCTTTTGTCATTTAATTTGTTGAACGCAATTATATTCAACTAATTGTGCCATTGACGGGTTTCATCACCCCAACGTACCCATTAACCTCTCCTGTCCCACATCCTGTGAAGTTTGTGGATTGTTAATTTACAAATTAAGAATGTTACAAACTTCTAAAACAACTGCAATGTCAGAATAACTTTCAAATTCTCCGTATCTAGTGCCTTTGACTTCAGTGCATGACACAGCAGGAGGGACATTGCTACTGTTAACTGTGTGCTAAAGTCTGAGTCTGAAATAGAATGTTACACACATGACACACATTTATTTTGGGGCTGTTCAGATTCTTGCAGGGCATACACAAATCAGTAGTGGCTAATTTGAAGGTAATCCGCCACACTTTCTTTTACTTAATGGATTGGATTTATATAGCGTTTTTTAATTTTTTTTATTCAAACTCAAAGTGCTTTACAGGGTTCCAGGTTCCATTCATTCACACACAGTCATACCGGTGGAGGGAAACTACCACGGAAGCGTGGCTGCCATTCAGCGCCAACGGCCCCTCCAACCACCACGTCAAACATACAGCAGTCATATATATTCACACGAGGCAAGGTAGGTGAAGTGTCTTGCCCAAGGACACAACAACCATGACACAAGTGGCATGGCGGGAATGGAACAGCAAACCCTTTGATCATTGGCCGACCCGCTCTACCACCTGAGCCACAGTCGCCCAAAATACTTGCGTGAGGTCCCGCGGTGATTATCACGCGGTTCGGGCGGAGCAACGCGAATTTTCGCGTTTGGTGTGGACGCAGCATCAGGTATTTCATTAGACAATGATATGCAACTTTATGTAGTAGTAAGTAAGAAAGTAAGTGAGTAGGTTTAGCAAATGGTCGGAGACAAGCTCAATTATTTTGAGAGAATACAAGGTATGTATAAAATATATAATCTTGCAAATGAAGATTATATTGTAGCACTGCACAGCTTTTTGCCTCTTTGAAGATGTTTCCAGCTAACAGGCTCAGACAATTATAGTCAATCACATCAGCCTGCAAACTCATGTCTCATACATTTCTCTCAGGAGTTGGTGGAAAAAAACAGATCTAAAAACCATGGGCTTTAAACCAACATTTTGAGAGGACTCCAATAGGTTGCCATGACCATTTGAAATAGACCTAAAGGTATAAATAATTGAAACATTTATGCTTATAAAACAGTTTGCTATTAGACAAGCTTTCCGTAATGTTATATATAATGTACGCTATTCAATATAAACAACGATTTCAGTTTAACCGTAGTATAACCTTCATATGAATATTTCACAAGTTGGAACATTTCAAGAAAGGCCTTTATTTAGCCTGGCTTAGCCATTAAAAAGAAAGAAGAGTTTTAGAGAAGTGCACTGGCTTACAGTTTGGACAGACCCCTACTGTAAAAGAAAAGCAGTGATAGCACTGTGTGTGTGTGTGTGTGTGTGTCTCGGAGGAGACTTGACCCAGGGCTGCTGCTGCTGGTGAGGACTACAGCAGTTGGAACAACACTATTACAGATGGTGATCAGATAAGCAGGGATGGAGGACGTGGCAGAGGGAAGGGTCACAGTGTATGGAACTGATGAACATCATTAATCTGCTGGCTGGCCTGAATCATCACTCATACATTGCCTCGGTCAATAGGTGCCTCACTCACCAACAAGCCACCGGAGTCCCAGCTAAAGAGAGCACAGAGAGAATGAATGAGGAAAGCCCGAAATCTACTACTGTGGTGAGTCAGACTGAACACTTCACACCATGCTGACTCTGGGTGTAGCAGGATAGCAGGAGTACACAGTGAGTGATTAGTGACCATGTTTATTTTTTTTTGAAAGATTGCTTTGTGACTAGCGCTGTGTATTGGCAAGGACTTCTCGATACGATATGCATCACGATACATTGGTCACGATATGATATATCGCCATACATTGTGATATGCTGCATATTCCAATATATTGTGATATTCCACATATTGTTTCCTGAAAATAAAGCTACTAGCTAATACATAACTTATGTTTCTCATTGACGCTGCAATATTGATTTACTTACACAATGCAAAAGTGTTGGGTACAATAAAATAACACAGCGATGATAGGACATCAGATTTACTTTAAGTCACAGCTCATTGGGCCAGTAACAAAACAGGAACCATCATGAATATTCTCTTTAAATTCTTGGCAAATTCTAAACTACATATTTTATTAAATGTTTGATGTATTGGTGGTCTTCAGAGGAAATCTGGGATTTATCCTTTCAGTACAATGTATCTCCACTGCTATTCTGATGAAAATAAACCTTTTCCTGTCATGATCCTGCTTGGGCCTCGGGCCCTTGTGTTGTTTTTTCCCCTTTACCCTTGTCTGTGTTCTGGTGTAATTGCAGGGTTGGAGTCAGGTGTGCTGGAGTCAGTTACCAGCATTCACAGCTGCCATCAATCAACAATCAACTGCTCTTCATATACCCGGGCCTACCTTCCAGACTGTAAACTCTGTTACCCAGTCAGTAACTCTCCAGCCACCTAGACCTTTTGTAGTTCTGCCTGCATTTAGCTTGTTGCTAAATTCTGTTCTTTTTTGCCACAGTCTCCCAGCCTGACTCCAGCTCCAGCCCTCCCTCCCTGGACCCCTCTGCCTGCCTGCTCTTGCCTGCCTGCTCTTGCCTGCCTCTGCTCGTCTCCCCGGATTCTCCCCTTGGCACTTCCTCCTGGACCCCCCATGCCTGTCAGCCACTCCAGAGCCCGGCCTAAAACCCCAGATTCCTTCTAAATAAACCCTCTTAAACTGGTACTGTCTCTGCGCCTGTGTCCTCCCTGTCCAGCCGTTACATTTCCAATCTAGACCAATGTGTATTAATACGAGCCTGATCAACTCACCAGCAACGTAAAGCTCCTTTTTAACCAGGCAAAAACACTGATAGGAAAAACAAATGAAGGGCATGTTATGTCAAATATATTGTATTTTACTGCATTTGGCAAAGTTATGTAATGCCATTTCCATTCGGTATACAACAACTACTAAACACACAGAGAATCTTAATAATGCAGTCCCTTATCAAAGAGAAGTAATGTAGCTTGGTGAGATGGAAAAGGGAATCAGAATGTACTACATGGTGACACATCCAATTTGCAAGGAGCTATGGATCCCAGTGTCAAACAGCAATTCCAAATAGTTGAAATGTAACAAAAGCAAATTACCATCTTGACGGTGTTCTCTTCTTAAATAGAAGAAAAACATGAAGACTAGTTCACCAAGACAATTGCAAAACCTTAACTCTCTCGTGTCCCGGAAAGAATGGGAGAAAGTTAATTAGGAAACAGAAGGCAGTAGCCAGTTGTTTCACGACTAACTTGTCTGTGCAGCTTGCACTGGATGGCCGAGCAAGCTCAAGAAGATGAAGCTTTATGGTCAGATTTGAGTGCCTCATTGTCTATACATGCGTTTTATTGGTGTGACTAAATGCTCCAGATGCTCCTCTCACAGACAGTGATGCAGTAAAAAAAAAAACTAATTAATAGCCATTATCGTTCAGAAACATTCGGGAGTCTACAAACAGGTGGAGGAGGCTGCCGCTGAACATTTAAAAAGACAAAAGTCGTTGTCGACAAACTCAATTGAACATTGGCAACGGATCACCAATGTATAGGCAAGTTCATTCATTATTACTCTACAACTACAACAAGGAACCAAGTTTAACACCTAAAGCCAGGGCCCTTCCTGATGGAGCAGAGAGCCTTTCTCATCCATGAAGGGACTGATCTCTTCAGAGCCAAGTGCATTAAGGATATGTTGGTTTCATTCACTTTGTTAGAGCAATTTTTGGTTTGATAGTATATTTGAATACTGTTTTTAATATGCAAGATGAATTTGGTGTGGTTATTTGAGTTACTTGTTTGTTTTATTTGTTCCCATTTAGAAAATAACATATTTTGCTTTTGACATGCTGTTGATGCTGTAGTTGGCTAAATACCCATAGGAGCGCATGGTGCGCACCTGTGGGTATTTAGGAGAGGAGCCACAGGGAATTAGATGAATGGGAAGCGGCACAGTTTTTTGACTCATTGTCGTGACTAATGCCTCGTTTCCACCGAGTAGAGCGGGTCGGATCGGAGCGGCTCAGAGCGGGACAGCTCACTTTTAAGAATCTCGGTGTTGTTTCCACCGCCGACCCTACCCTTACTGGTAGGGCGGGGTTTAGGCTGGACTGCGATAGCTGCCGCCAGAATGTGGGTCAAACTATCGGGCTGTGGAACAACTGTGGTCAAGCCAGCGGTCTCTTGTTTTTGCTTGGTCAAACCAGCCGCTTCTTTATTTATTCCCCCCGTGTTGTGAGCACAGAGACGGCTCGGTGCAACTGATAAGAGACAGTGAACGAACAGCGCTGGCTACGGCAGCTACGTGACATCGTAGCAGTGGGACGCAGTGTAGCCAACTGATTAATTTAATGACGAGGAAAAACACCACACAATAAACAGTGCTGCGCTCACATTTTCGCCAAAACTCTCTTCACTCTAGCCGAGGTGACTACAAACGGAGGAAATGATTCAAACCAGCCGCTTCTTTATTTATTCCCCCGTGTTGTTGTGAGCATGTATTTACTACTATCTATGGCGTAAACACACAGAGACGGCTCGGCGCAACTCATAGAGACAGTGAGCGAACAGTGCTGGCTGCGGCAGCTACGCAGTGGGACACAGTGTAACCAACTGAGTAATTTATTGACGAGGGAAAAACACCACACAATAAACAGTGCTGTGCTCACATTTTCGCCAAAACACAAGACTCTCTTCACTCTTGCCGAGGTGACTACACATGGCGGAAATGATTCTTTCGGCCAATCAAATGACGGCAGTGTGTAGCTCCGCATTTTCGGCACCCTTTCAGGCGGCTAGTACCCCTACGGAGGAGTACTGAGATTTGGAGCGGCTCAGAGCGGTTAGGTGCGCTTAAACCGTACCCTACCCAACTTTTGGCAAATGAAAAGCCAAACTACCCGGACCAAACCGCTCCGATCCGACCCGCTCTACTCGGTGGAAACGAGGCATTATTTAGTTGTTTATCAAAAATAATCACGGTCCTTCGGGATTATGGCTTTTTCATACACGCTCGCCCCTTCGGTTCCAAAAATAAAAGCCAGAGATCGTCCGTCAGCTTTACAATATTTATTTTACAAAAGCAAAAGAAAACGGGAGAGATCAAGAAGACTTTTCCTAAAGATTAAACCAAAAGAGCTGTCACTGAGCGGTCAACAAGCTGTGCCGCTTCCCGTTCATCTGATTACCTGAGGCTCCTCTCCTAAATGCACACAGGTGCGCAGCGTGCACTCATCAAGCCAACTACGGCATCAACACACTTTAATTCACTATGTTTCTGGTTCTGTCATATCATCAACCATCAAGCCCGCCCTGTGAGCAGTAGATTATGAGGCGCGTCTAGATAAGATATGGGACAACACACACACTGGTTATTTCTAACCCCGTTACTCAAGTTTCTGAACTGACTGGTTGATCCTCCAGTCTGTTAAATATGAACAGATATTGAATATTTAAAAAATATATAAAAATCTGTGCATATACAGCATATATACGCTAGTGGGGGATTTGATTTTGAAAGACACACCATAAATGGGGAACTACAGTCCCGGACAAAAGTCTTGTCACTTATCCATTTTGTAGAGTAATGTGAAAATGTAACAAATAATTTACTTCAAATACAAAAGTAGGTTGCATGACATCAGTGAATTAAGTAGTGGTGCTGTGAGATCCGTATTTAATATCTTGTATGACTTCTATGAGCTTGAAGGACTGCATCCATGCGGTTTGACAATGATTCATAAAATGTATTGATCAGGAATAGCAAAGAAAGCAGTCTTACATGCATCCCAGAGTTCATCAAGATTCTTTGGTTTGGTCTTTCATGCTTCCTCTTTCATTCTATCCCAGACATGCTCAATGATGTTCATGTCTGGTGACTGGGCTGGCCAGTCCTGGAGCACCTTGATCTTCTTCGCCTTGAGGAACTTTGATGTTGAGCAAAATTTGACCCCTTTTAGGGTTGGGAATGTAAGAGGTAGCTAATTCTTGTTGATATTTTAGGCTATTGATATTGCCTTCCACCCTGCAAATCTCTTGCACACCCCCATACTGGATGTAACCCCAGACCAAGATTTTTCCACCACCAAACTTAACTGTTTTCTGGGTGAATCTCGGATCCATGCAGGCTCCAGTAGGTCTCCTGCAATATTTGTGGCGGCTGTGATGGAATTCAACCGAATATTCATCTGAGAAAACCACCTTCTGCCACTTTTCGAGCATCCATCCTTTTAGCAGGTTGTGGGCCTTAGAAAATGCCACACGTTTTTTAAAATTGGCTTTTGTTTAGTGCTGGTTTCTGGGCACTGATTCGACCAGAAAGGTGGATTTCTCAGATGAATCTTCGGTTGAATTACATCACATGGTTGCTCCATCGCATACTTCCATCTCTACATCAAAGTTCCTCAAGGCGAAGAAGATCAAGGTGCTCCAGGACTGGCCAGCCCAGTCACCAGACATGAACATCATTGAGCATGTTTGGGGTAGAATGAAAGAGAAAGCATGGAAGACTAAACCAAAGAATCTTGATGAACTCTGGGAGGCATGTAAGACTGCTTTCTTTGCTATTCCTGATGACTTCATCAATAAATTGTATGAATCATTGTCAAACCACATGGATGCAGTCCTTCAAGCTCATGGAAGTCATACAAGATATTACATATGGATCTCACAGCACCACTACATAATTCACTGATGTTATGCAACATATTTTTGTATTTGAAGTAAATTATTTGTTACATTTTCACATTACTCTCTGTAGGCGACAAGACTTTTGTCCTGCCAACATCTGACCTTTCTGTGTTCATTAAATGATATATATTTCTTCAGTGAAGCAAATTTATTTTAGTTTATTAAACATAATTTGGGAGGGTTTTAGCTTTCATATGAGCCATTTCTAAAACCAATGGATTAATTAAAAGTCAGGTTAAAATATGTTGTTTCTACAAAATGGATAAGTGACAAGACTTTTGTCCAGGACTGTTGCTGGTATAATGTCAGTATGGCGGCTAACAGATTTTCTCTGTAAATTGTAAGGGGGAAACATTCCTGTGGGGGAAATGTGGCTGTAGTCTGACTGCTCTCTGTTCAGATATGTCCCAACCTGGGGGGGGTGGGGTTTGAGAGGTGTAGATGTCCTGTCAATTGACATAACTTAGACACTTTAACACAAGACAAAAGTTTTTTCCTGGGGTCCATTTCTCCACTTGTGGTCTTAAAGGAAAAGTAAGTGATATTGTTTTGTAGATATACGTGTTAAATTCCTTAATATTCATACAGCAAACACTTAAACAGTATGCACAGTTCATAACACTCCAGGGGCCGGTTTCCCTATAACGTCATCTCTTAGCTCGCTACGAAGACTCCTACGTTATGACTTACCAAAGTTGTTTACCTCTGTAGTCGTGGTTCCCGAACGGTCTCTTAGGAGTCTTCCGTGGCTCGTACACGGCGCTGTCCAGTGCCGAAATCGATGGCTCAGAGTTCGATTTTAAATGTCAGGCTCATTTCATGCGCAGGTGCATGAAATTAGCACTATATTATTAAATGTATTGCAGTCTTTGCGAATAAAACATTGCTAGAAATCCTTCTGGGCGTAAACATTTATTTAACTATTGTAGAACATACTACTATACTGATTTTTAAAATATATAGAAAATATAGAAACAGCGGAGGAGATTGAAAAAATTACATCCTTATGCTTCATTCAAACATGCCGTTTCAATTGGCTACAGATGCGAACTTGGAATGAAGAATTAAACAACTTTGCCTATCCTGCTATCCTGCGTGTCCACACTGATACGCCACCCATCACTTCCTTTCATTAACTGTTAAAACACTATCTGCTATTAGGGAAAATGTTGTAGCCCACTGTAGGACATATAATAGTGTGTCATTGCTTTGCAATCATCGCTGATTGATCAGCAGCCCCATGACATTAGGCCTACTGATGTAGTCTAATTAAATCTAGTGTGCCATTGGTTAACATCACCTAGAAGAGGAACCACCACACACACTAAACAATGGTGTAGATTATGATGGCAGACAACAAGCTACGTAAAAATAGAGCCCCTAACTACACGGTGGAGGAGACCGAGGTCCTTTTAGAGGAGGTGAGTTCGAACAAGGTGATCCTCTTTTCGGCCTTCAGGACAACTGTCTCAAACAAGACGAAGCAGGAGCTATGGGCTGAAATTGCCCGAAAGATGGCTGCATCCGGGTCTGGCGCACCGAGGGGGTGGCAAGAGGTCCGCAAGAAGAGGCAGGATGTCGCCAGCAGTGCGAAAAACCGCAATGCCATGGTCCGGAGAGACAGGCTGCAAACGGGTGCTGGCCCCAGCACAGTGCCAGCTTTGATTCCGATGGAGGAGAAGGCCCTAGCTGTTATAGGAGAGACCTCCTGTGATGGGATCACGGGGGGCATCGACCTGAGAGGTGATGCTGGAGGCTCACAGGCCACACAGGACCTCTCGGACATCCCCATCCCCAGCTGCGACGCGGTCTCCGGAAAGGCGATCTCCATCCCCAGGTTTGATGGTCACCCTGGACCGGGCCGCAGCAACTTCCTCCCCCGCCAGAAGCACCATCTCACAAATTACAGTTCCTGCCACACCACCGTCTTCGAGACGCCGGCTGACATCCTGCCGGTGCAGCGAGGAGCTGGTACAAATTGAGAAGGAGAAGTTGGTGGTGCTGAACGCAATAGACCAAAAGTTGAACATTGCGAATGAGATCTCACGCCAGGTGCTCCAACTTAAGAGGGCCAAGCTGGACTTGAAGCAGCATGCGCTGGCTGAGGCCCAGTTACAGAGACCCGCCATCTCTGCCCCAGTATTTGAAGGTAAGCCTGTTTTTTGTTTATTCATTCTGATGTGTTGGATTTCATCCCAGTTGGCAAACATTCTAATTTTGGATTTTTATCTTTTACAGATACTGAACAGCCATAGAGGTCCGTGTGTGTGTGAGAAATAAAAACCCTTGAACATCAATAACATTGTTTGTCATGTTTGGTCAGATCAGCTGATTGCTTGTTTTTAGGGAAAACCACTGTATTATATTTGTCTTGCATGTGTATGGCGCTTTCCTGAAATGCAAATGTACAAAGTGATGTAGATGAAATCTCATATGCTTTTGTAAAGACAGGCTAGGCTCAGGTATTAAGGAAACGTAATACAATAAATAAATGCAATCACAAGAGAGGTGGGGTTTGGCACTTGAAAGTGTATTAAGAACAAAATGAGACTGGTTTCCATAACCAACAAAGGAAAATCGTGTCAGGAACATGGCAAAAAAGCAAACTAGGACAAAACAGTTAACCAAAAACATTTACAATCAACAGCTGCCTTGCGGCAACCCCGGCAGCGTGTAGTGCAGCCCGGGTAGGATTGGGGGCACCTATTTCTTCGGCTCCCTCTTCTTCTTCCTCGTCGTCGTCGTCCTCCTCCTCTTCCGGCAAAGGTGCGCCTCCACGAACTGCCATGTTGTGGAGCATGGCGGTCACCACCATGACTGCGCAACAGCTTCATGCGCAGTCCTCCTGCGGACCTATGGAGGCACCGAAAGCGCAGCTTCCATACGCCAATTGCCCGCTCAACAATTAGGCGGGTTTGAATGTGCGCATCATTAAAAGCTTGCTCAGCCTGCATCTGCGGATTGGTGACAGGGGTTATGAGGTAGGTTCGGAGGGGGTAGCCACTGTCTCCAAGCCACACGCTCTGCCCAAATCCACCTGTCGCTGCCTCCATACCCACTGCTGAATTGGCCCAGACAAAGCTGTCATGGGTGCTGCCAGGCCACTTTGCCACCAGGTCGAGGCTGAGCCCTCTGTGGTCCACCACCACCTGCGCGTTGATGGCCGCGTAACCCTTCCTCGAAATGAAGGCCTAGTCGAGCACAGATGGATTTGCTATAGGGAGGAGTGTTCCGTCCACCAGGCCTATCACCCTCGGAATTCCAGCAATCGCATGGAAGCCCTGGTGCACCTCCTGGACCTCCTGGCGAGTGGCAGGTATTTTAATAAAATCCCTGGCGTGGCACAAAAGGGCGTTGGTGACCGCATGGACACATCTCCAAACCGAAGCCTTACTTAGGCCAAGGCCATCCCCCACAACTTCGATGAAGCTCCCTACTGCGTAAAAACGCAGCGCTGCCAGCAGCTGGACTTCAGGAGTCAGTGCAAAGTACCGTTGAGTTGCTCTGGCAAGCGTTGGCCCAATCAGGTGAAGCAATTGAATAATTTGTTGCCGGTGTAGCCGAAACTTATGTGTGATAGCCGCGTCTGTCAATACATCCATTGGATTAAAATGTATCCTGATGAAATGATGAACTGCAACTAAACGGCTCCGAGGACGCCGACGTCGCTGGTTGAGCACAAGGATGCGTTGTAGCGCTGTCATAGTTTTGCCACCGTTCGCAACCGTCACCGGCGTCTATTTATGACATGTTGACGAGGTGCCAATTTCCCTAATTGCTTGCAGAATTGTGCATGCCTTGACATTGATTAGGCATAAATGGTCTGATTAAATGACACTCTATAGGCTACTTCTGAGGTTGAACAGGTTAAAGCTTAGCCTTGTGATGAAATGCATGCGCATTTTATTTTTTGCTTGTGTTTCCTGAAATAATTTTCTTCATGAATGGCTTAAAACCATTGGTGAAACACAACATTGGCAAAGTGGCAGTTCCATGTGCAACGGGGATGTCACTAGTGTCCGTTTTACGCATGGTGCTTCAAGTGTCCAACGGAAGGAAATGTGGGGGTCCGTGTCTCTGGCGATGCCACAGCGATCGCAGGCACTCACTTGTGTTATTAAACTAATAAATCAGACTGTATTTCATATCAAACGGACACAGCAATTACTGTATTTAATATCAAACTTATAAAAACGATCCGGCTGTATAGTGTAAGTATTTTCAGTTTCAGTTTAATGACACAAGTGGTGCCTGCGAGTGACATACATTTGGAGATGAGGCATTACTGTAAAGTGGCGGCGCCTAGCGTCAGGAGCTGAAACATCCCTACGGTAGAGCTAAGAAGGCTCAGAGGGCGCTCCAGACCAACCTTACCAACGTATGATGTACGGAAGAGATTCGTAGCAAAGAGCGTTTCGGGAAACAGGCGAAACGTTAAGTAGGAACTCTACGTAGAGGTTACGAATGACGTAGTGTTAAGAAGGCTCTAAGAAGGCTTTGGGAAACCGGCCCCAGAACATTCAGCTTTGCAGTAATGGCCAGATACAATTTCTACTATCCCGCTCGTTTTATCCAATCAGGAGTCAGAGCGCTATAAAGAGGCGGGTCTCTGTGCCCGTGATCGATGACTCGCTTCTCTCTATCGCGGCACTATCTGACGAAGACAGCTGTGTGTTCATGTGGTGGTGACGTAGGGACGAGGGAGGGGACCGCTAACTGCAATCAATAACTGAAGTTAGCAAGAAGGACCATATTGGTTACTTCCTGTTTAACAATAACATCAGTGTGCCAGAATTATAAAGTAACACAGAAACTTTAGTAAATAATAGAAATTAAAAAAGTCTTCCAACCTTTGGTTAAGCTTGGTTTTCTGTAAAAATTAAACAGTCCAACCTTAACCACATCTGACTATGTATTCAGAAGAACCAGTGATTAATAAAACTGTGTTTTGAAAAGGTTTCCTACATAAATACCAGGTGCAGCTGCTTTATTTGGCTGCAGATATCACAGGATGTATCAGTTGTTCAGTAAATTACAATGCCTCCAATGGAAAATATCAAAGAGTTATTCTAATAAAAGTTGACATTTAGTACAACCACGGCTCACAGCCCACTTGCTATGTATTCATCAGGAAAACAAGCTAACCCTGGCCCATTTGAGCTCAAAAAGGCAATTTTCTTTTCCTTTTGCAAATTTTTATGTCCGGGGTTTTTGATATGCTAGAGGAGTATACATCCAGGCCTCAAGCTTCGGGAACATACATTTACACACAGCCAATACAATTAGGAAAAAGACCGGCTAACCGTTTGAGGGCCTTTAACTGTGACTAAAGGTAGTCAAACACTTCTCTAGTTTCACTCCCTGACTCCCCCCAGCACAAGACGAGCTGCATTTAAAGAATCAATTAAGATGGAGATGGAGAACATTGCCACTGACCTTTCAGAGAGGGGAAATTAAAAGAGCACCTCTCGCTTGTGGGAAATAGGAGCGGTGGATAAGAGGGTTCTTTCTGGTTGCTTTTGCCTTTTTAAATACACTTATTACAGTCAGTCTTTTGTGGGGAATTTGTTTTGTGGGAAATGAATGAGCGGGCCATATGGATGACATTTACAGAGCTGGTCGTGCGAAAGGCGGGTCATGGTTGAGTCGCTCTACTGTACTGAATGGGAAAATGAACTGAAGCCTATTACAGTGTTAATATGGGTCACTCCTTAAGGGTGTGTCGCTGGGCACAGCTAGACTAATGTCTTTGGTGCGAGCAATCAATTTTAAGTACAGTTTGGTTGACAGTTATCTTGAAAGGGGTAAAAGGATGCAGAGACGTGCAGTAAGAAAGTTCACATAAACCAGAACATCATCGGCCTGGATCGTATCATTTTCTACGTCTGTAATCTAGGACTTCATGTACTGTATTTGTGTAGTGTAAAACTACTTGTAACTATCACAATCTGCTAATTTACCCACATTTATATTCATATCTTTACCAACATTGGTTTGTATTATGGCAAATCTGTTTTGAATCAGCTGCTAGTCCTGTTCAAACTGTTACAATGAAGGTAAGGACATCAATAGATTATTGAATGACTTTTTCATTTTCTGTCAATTCATCTTTACCATGTGTTACTGTATGTTCTGAGTCACCTATGTTGTTTTTAAAGCTCACATATTATACACTTTTCTGTCAATATAATATGGTCTTAAAGGTCCCTAATACGTTTTTCTTTAGTTGTTTGCTGAAAAAACCGTTCAGATCATTTATTGTAGTATGCATCTATACCCTGATGTTCAGCTAATCTCACGATGGCCTATTTTTGAAACAGAGCTGCAGCTCCCCTCGTAAATATACAATCTATGAGCTTCCCCCGCCCCTCTCTGGAAGCGACGGGTCCATAGGCTGTAGTAGTAGCCTGTCCACAGTGCCTGTACTGAATGTTAGCACGGAAGCTAACGGCTAAAAATATCACGAAAATCAGTGAAAAAATTAGCTTCAAAGCTAGACTTCGACTCTATTACCTTCCTATACTTTGTCTTGCTAAAAACGAGGCTTTGTCAGACTGCTGCGGGGAATATAAACAGCGTGTTATGAGCAAAAGCTGGTTGCTTGTCCCAAAGCTAATAGCTATACACCAGGCAGGCAAAAATACCAATAAAAACAATTGTTTTAGTTTCACCGTTTAAAAAAAAAGCACAAGTAGCTTCCTATCCGTTGTGTTATTAAAAACGAGGCATTAATAGACTGCTGTGGTTAAGATAAATTAGTGGAGTATGAGCAAAAGCATTCTGTGTTGGTGTATGTAACATTCAGGGTGTACTATGGGCATCTTGTCACTTAGCGGGGAAAACAACATGGCTGTCGCTCGGAAAATGTTCCATCGGATCTCGGGCCGTGGACCAATAAGAAATGGGGGGGGGGGGGGGGGTTATCATAGACTACTGCACGGTGGAAGTTTCTGGTTACTAATGTGGGGGGGAAGCATGGACATATAAAGAAAATATGGGGATGTGGCTGTGCAGTTTATGACGTCATAAACCGCGAGAATTCTGACTCGAGTATTCTGCCCCACACCCAGCCTGCAGTCCTCCTGCCTGGTACCCCACACCCAGCCTGCAGTCCTCCTGCCTGGTGCCCCACACCCAGCCTGCAGCCCTCCTGCCTGGTACCCTGAGGCCCAGCCTGCAGCCCTCCTGCCTGGTACCCCACACCCAGCCTGCAGACCTCCTGCCTGGTGCCCCACACCCAGCCTGCAGACCTCCTGCCTGGCACCCCACACCCAGCCTGCAGTCCTCCTGCCTGGTACCCCACCCCACACCCAGCCTGCAGTCCTCCTGCCTGGTACCCCACCCCACACCCAGCCTGCAGACCTCCTGCCTGGTACCCCACCCCACACCCAGCCTGCATTCCTCCTGCCTGGTACCCCACACCCAGCCTGCAGCCCTATTGCCTGGTACCCCACACCCAGCCTGCAGCCTTCCTGCCTGGCACCCCACACCCAGCCTGCAGCCCTCCTGCCTGGTACCCCACCCCACACCCAGCCTGCAGCCCTATTGCCTGGTACCCCACCCCACACCCAGCCTGCAGCCCTCCTGCCTGGTACCCCACCCCACACCCAGCCTGCAGACCTCCTGCCTGGTACCCCACCCCACACCCAGCCTGCAGACCTCCTGCCTGGTACCCTGAGGCCCAGCCTGCAGTCCTCCTGCCTGGTACCCCACACCCAGCCTGCAGCCCTCCTGCCTGGTACCCCACACCCAGCCTGCAGCCCTCCTGACTGGTGCCCACAGTGGCAGATGGCCAGGACAGGCTACACTGAGCAAGGCACACTGTGGGTATGGAGAGAAACCACAAGATGCTCTCGCACATACACACACACACACACACACACACACACACACCGACAAGCACGCACGCAGGAACACACACACACACACACACACACAGCAAGGGTTCTGCCGGTGACACTGATACTGTTCGATTGAAGTTGCAAAATAGCCGACACATATCCTACTGTATTTAAATTGAACTTGTATTCAGAATGTGGCCACATGCCCTTCAGACATTTTCACAGCACATTTTGTCCAATGAAGACTAATACTCTTATATCTATGAAAACAAATCTGTTTGAAGCAAATATTTTCAACAGAAATCATGATTATTCAATTTGGATCATCGCATTATATCAAAGTTTTTTTTTAAGATTTAAATTTAAAGCTAAGCCAAATGTCCATTGCCTGATATATCATCAAAACATATACATCGGTCTAACCTACACACACACACACACACACACACACACACACACACACACACACACACACACACACACACACACACACACACACACACACACACACACACACACACACACACACACACACACACACACACACACACACACACACACAGAGGGGATGGGAGATTATCCTCTTTGTCAAAGAGTTAAGGCAAACACATATGCCCCTGGCAGGCACACATAGCCACACACAGTCTGAGCTCTGACACACATGGATGCTGCAGCATGGACACACTGAGTGCCACCTGTGTCTGGGCACGGGGAGCAAAGTCTTGTGTCTCTACAGGGACTGGACAGAATGGCACTGGTGAGCAGGTATAGGCATGAAGGGAGCCAAGCCCACCCTGTCCTACTTTATCAGCTGGCATCTCACAAATTAACGCTTGGATTGGCAGATAGGCTTGTTAACACATGCTCCCATCCACCCCCGCCTACTCCACACACACACACACACGGACAGAAAACAGCTAAATCCTCCTCCACGGGCTCATGGTCTCCATTCTGTCAGGGTGGAGACTTGCGGTGATGGTCGGGTGTACCAGAGCAGAGGTGGGATTAGCAACACTATCATGGGTGGGAATGGAGAGTCTGGGCTGTGCTGGGGCATGGAGGGGGGGGGGGGGGGTGCAGGTGAGCAGGGGTGGATGGGAGACCATGTATGCGGACCAGGTGACATCCAGTGGTCATAACAAGCGGTATTCTATAAGCAATAGATTAAACATACAGTACAAATTGCAAGCGGTGTACATAGTGTCAACTTATCAATTCAAACAAAACTGTGTATTTCTTTTTAGAACATTGGTGTTGCTGCTAATTGTATGATTGATTAAATAATATAATTGTAATGTAACAACAGTGCTTCCAACATAGGCTGAGTCTCTCTATATATGACCTAGATAACATCTTATCTTCCTCTCAACTCTGACCGGCTTTCCTGTCCCTGCTGAAGAAAAGCACCTCCACAGCATGATGCTGCCACCACCATGTTTCACGGTGGGGCTGGTGTGTTCAGGGTGATGGGTGAGGGTGTAGTGTTAGTTTTCCGCCACACATTGCATTTTTCATTCAGGCCAAAAACTTCAAGTTGGTCTCATCTGACTATACTGTGCTCTGGTCAGATGAGACCAAAATTGAAGTATTGGGCCTGAATGCAAAACGCTACGTGTGGCGGAAAACTCACCCTACCTACCTAACACACCATCCCAGATGAGAAGCTCCGTCGACGCGTGTGTAGGGTCATGATCTCCTCACCGACCAACACACAGTCTTCAGTACTGCCACTGTACAGTACACCATCTCTGACATCACAGGAGTGCCTTGTGTCTCCATCTCTCTGCCCCCTGTATGTTTGTGCTAACGCTTCCCAGTTGTGACAAGGGATAACGATTGGGCGAGGGCACAGATCTGGGATCCCATCAGTTAAAACTACTCACAGTGACAGCTCTCCTGCAACAGAGAAACACAGGGAAGAGCTGCTATAAACTAACCACTTCTAATCATCAGAAAGCCTTCTTCCTTTCTCTTCACTTCCCTTCTCACCTCCCTTCTCAAAGAAAATAACCATGTTTGGCAGGCTGTTCCTGCTTCTCGTTCAGAATCTGACATGCAGTAGTTCTGCGTGTATGACGCACAAAAGGAAATGCACCCATGCATGCATACACAATGGATTGATTTCACTGATCAATGCATTATAATGCTGAGCTATACAGATGAGCAAAGGGGTAACACAAGGGGGGAAGGTAGGAAAAAATGCTGTGGTTCTTTGTGCATCCGTTTAAAAAAAAGTATACACACCGTATATATTAAATGGGAATGACGTGTGCTAATTAAAGTGTGTGATATTTCTTGTGCTGTTTGGAGTACGAATGGTTGCTGACGGAAAGCTAACACAGTATCCACAGTATTAGGCCTAGTGGATCACCACACTCAATAGGATTCATTGTTGCAAACTTTGAATTTCATGAAGTAATTTTTCATTTGTATTTTGGGCAGTAGTAACTGAGATATCTGACTTAAGATCCTGACGACCAGCTGTAATGACGTAGCATTACCATTTAATTACCAATAACTAAACTAAAACTAAACCAATAACTTTTGTTACCTAAATCACCATAACAAAAGTAACTTATAGTAGAGAAACATAAACATACATTTGGAAGGGGCAATCAAACATATATCCCCTTTCCACCAGCTTGAACCTACTGACATGTCATTATTACACTGTCTACAGTGTACGTCTCTGCTCTCCCAGCTAACGCTAGCACACAAGCAACAACAATGGCAGACTACAACACATTATTAAAAGTAATGCAACTGGCTTTGTTTGGCAATGCCTTCAAAGGAGTATAAACATGACCAGGTCCAGTGAATGTTTGCATTATGTTGTAACTGCTACTACTGACGGCAATTATGTTTTCAATACTCCTTTTAGCGTTGCGTTCAAAAGAAAATGGCGGGTCACAAAGATTTAGTTTAGTTTTGTCTGGTTTCTCAAATTTGTTTTGTAAAAGTTTGCAATAGCATGACAGAGGTCAAGTATGGTTGGAATATAAGCAAAGCACTGTGCAAGGTCGATGTATATAAACCCATTCACGTAAAGTGGACCAGCACGTCAGTATGGAGAAAGAATTAGTAGAGCAGGAACTCTGGGACAAAAACCCAAAAGTGAAGAGGTGGACAAGATATAAAACAACTATACAGCAAGTGAAAACGTAGACGTTTTAAAGGACTAGAGAGTGTCAAATCAGCAAACAGGAGAAATTGTGAAAGTATAGCAGTTCAACCAAAAGATTTGAAGGACAAGAGGCCACTGAGCAGAAATAGACAATTATTTAGTTTAAACAGTTAAATGATCTATTACAATTAGTCCTAAAAGGCAGTTGAATATTCACGAGAATAAGAAGACGGCCATGCATCTGAAGATGAAGAGGAGTTAATGAGGACTTTCCCATACCAAATGAGTGGAAGATACATTGGAAGGAAATGTGAAACAAAGAAAGAAAGTGAAAAAAAAAGATTAAGAGAGTAAAAAATAAGTAGAGGTTAGATGAGAGACAAAACAAGGTTATGGAAGGGTAAGAAGGAGAGCTCATAGTCACCGCTGGTTACACTGAGAACTGCCTATCATCAGGATGTATGTTCATTTTGAAGGATTTTGCAGTGCATGCTTTACATCCAATGTTCAGCAACATTGCAGGGCATTGTAAAGGTGTTACAAGGAACTTTCAGTTTGTGTTCATTATTTTACCCCATTTGGAGAAAAGCGGTAGTGTTTTTACTACACCAGCTGTAGTTCCTGGGTGAGCGTGTACCCATGACAAAGGCAAACATAGCATTCTTTGCACTGATTGCCTCGTTTGCTGTCATATGTAATTTATGATCATCAGAGGAAAAATGAGAATGTAATTTAAAAGTTCCTTGTAACACCTTTAATTTAGCAAGGCAAGAAGTAAGCAGGGCAGAAACTCCGGGGGGGTGCTTGGCTTCCCTTTATAAATGGATTTTTTTTTGACATTTTTTATACTGACAATGTGCTACTTTGGCTATGCATTTATATGTTCCTGTATCTTTATCCATATGGATATTGGATCGCTATGACCGTTAGGAATTAAGTTGTCTGGCTGACCAGATGTAGACAACATGTATGGTCTAACTCCAGACCATACTACTAGCTGTAGTTTGGTCTGGCTGTGCGAGAATAGGAATTAAGGGGAGACACCCTGGTCACCAAACTTCCCAAGTTGATTACTTAGATTAAGACAATATTTTCTGAAAAGTTGTGTTTAAATATGAAAATGAGGCATTGTCTGCTGAAAAACCCATATATTGCCTACATATTTCCATTATCAGGGGCATCTCCCCTTATGACGTCACAAGGGGATAGAAAACTTGACTTGTTTTCCAGAAAGGTGGAGGTGGAGAAAAAGAGAGAGGGTTGTTTTTTCTCACATACTTTAGGAGACCCATATTAATGTTGGAAAAAACATGAAAAAATGCATTTCATAATAGATGACCTAAAGCTGCTCGTGCATCATAATGCATACAATGTTTCTGACATCCCAGTTTCTTTAACCATACATACATGTACGAATTGAAATATTATATAGATTCAAATTACAATGTTGCTTATAACTACACACCTTTTTTTAAAGTATTTTTGACATACAGATTCTCAAGCAGTAGATTTGAGTTGTGGTGGGTGAATGTGGATTATAAGGACCATGTTTATTGTTTAGATGTGGATCCTCATTACTTGACGCAGTAGCGACAGACTACAGTAGTCTTCCTGGGGTCCAATTTAAATCAGAACATACAAATAATAAACCATCAATCACATACATTCAAAAACAGCAGAAGTAACAAGATTACAGATACATAACAACAGTTGTAAACACATAAATAGGCATCGGTGCGGTGTAAAGGTCTTCCCTCTCAAATACATTCAAAGCAGACAACTAGTAATTTATACACTTTCATTTACCATGTTAACAGTTGCACAACACAGGCACAGTAAGTCTCAAACCCAACTCGTCATTGGATAGTGGAGAAGAAAAAGAAGGTATAGTGGGGCACTGAAAAGAGATGCCTAGCGGCTGTACAGATGTCTTAGGAGTGGTAATGTATATGACGCATCTGGGATAGTGGTGTTGTGAGCTGCCAGACAGTGGCTAAGTGATTAGGGGACGTGTGGCGTAACCCTGCGCCATATTTAGCCGCGGCAGGGCGCCCCGTTCCCCCTGCCATCTCCCCGAGGCCCGGCGCCAGATGTCCAAATCTGCTGCGGCACGCCTGGCAGAGCAGCCAGGCAGCAGGGTGGCACAGCTATCCTTAGTACAGTCAGAATAACACTCACATCCCCACCAACTGCCTCTCAGTCACTTTCATAAGCAGGAATACAGTTTGAATCAGTAAAAGGAAAAATATTGGCATTTTGTCCGTTTAGAAAAGTTATTTAGTGAGGCAGATTAGTGAGGTCAGCTTTTGATGTGAGATTTTTTAGGTACATAATTCGAAGTTGTGGTAAATAATATGGTTTTATTCTTGAATTAATTCTAATGCGATTGTCAAATTAGTTTTTTCTTATGTTTGTCTTAGTTCTATAACTTAATTAAATTATTTTGATTTTATGTTTCATGCGCCCTTGACCTTTCGCCTACTGCGTCATCTTTCAGGATAAATGAGCTTTTTCCTTTTTTGGTGGTAAGGCTCTTACACTGGCAAAGTCATCTCTTGAGCACATTTATATTCAGGGCTACGTATATACTAAAGCGTAATAAAAACAATGATTTTGAGTCATACATTAAAAAGTGTTTTATCAGCAAGGAAACAGTAATAACGGTATACCAGATAAAGAATCTGCTTTGAAATCAGTTGCTTTAATTGCAAAAATAACATGATCAGATTTGGAGAATCCCCATCATTTGAGCCCTATAATACACATGTTCAGACAGACACAGCCTTTAACTCACTGATCTCTATGCAGATGTTGCGCTAACAAGTGTCCCCCAATTAGTCATTCTCTCTCTGCCTGCCCCCCCCCCCCTTTTTTTTGTTCTTTCCCTCTCACTGTAGGACGCTCTGCCTGGAGGCCGACCAAGATAAAGTTTTGACTGGCAGGACCATTTGTTTTAATCAGGTGTTTGCAGACGCTTCCCTGACCTCCATTAGTTGAAGTTTTAATTGAAATTAACCCCCACTACTACCCCAATTAACCCACGTCCCCCCTGACTGGCGCCGCCCTAGTCCCGAGCATCTGTTTCGGGATGGGGGGGGGGGGGGGGGGGGGGTGTGGGGGGGGGGGGGTCAGAGCAGGGAACCGGAGGGGATGGAGGGAGAGGGGGGGGATGCAATGTTGTCACCCGAGGAGAGGCGGCATCACGTCAAGTGCACGCCGACTGCGCCTGGCTCGCTACGGAGCCCCGGGGGGTGGGGGGGGGCCTTCTGTCTCTCCGTCTACATCTTCCCAGCAGCGAGGCTACACACATGGATTAGTCCTGGCCAGCGGGAGGTGTGTGTGTGGTGGGGGAGGTAGGTAGAGGGTACAGGAGGATGGAGATGTCCCACAGGGGTGTGTGTGTGTTTGTGTGTGTGTGTGTGGGGGGGGGGGGGGGTCACAGAGAGGAGAGATGGGGAAGTTGGGAAGATGAGAGAGTAGAGAAGTAGTATGGGGATGGGGAGATGGAGCTGGTAATTACTGTACAGCGTGCTTTCTATCTTAAGCCCTCCTGCTGGAGATAAGAGTGTGTGGATAGAGTGTGGAGTGTGTGTGTGTGTGTGTGTGTGTGTGTGTGTTGCCTCCTTACCACCTGTTTCCTTGCCTGTGGAAGGTCTAGAGTAAGGAAGCTGTCAAAGTGGGCCCTCAAGCTCAGGGCTGATTGTGTGTACACATGCTGGAGTACCTTTGTTTAGCCCTTTTTGCTCCATGGCACCAAAAGAGTATTAGCACAATTAGAGTTTCAAAGTAACTAACATTACAAATCTACACAAGCACAATCAGCCAGTACGTTAACATGCACAGTCAAGTCGAGCTACGGGGTATAGCTTGACCAGGCCATTGAATTGGACTACTGCCCTTGACCCAGTATACAAGCATGGTAGAGGGATCTATTTATTGGCTGAAGTATGTAAGAATCCTCTATGATAGGTTGTGATATGCCCACTTTCAGTGTAAAATAGATGAACTCCAAACCTCTACGTCTACATGGCTCCCTACCAAAAAGAGCAGAGTAGAGTCATTTTGAGTGAACCCTTTAAAGACACCATGGGCCGAATCCACTCAAGGATTGCGTTGCTTTTTGTGGGCGCTAAACCTGTGCAAATGAGAGGAAAAGATGGCGTCCAATTTACAAAGCACGCGCAAAAGGGGGAAATGTACACAAATGCACTCAAACTGCCCTGCCAAGCAGACAGTGGCCTGGGTGCGCCTGTCCCTGGCTCATAAAAAATTTAGCGCAGAATTGCCAACCTTCCTATGCGTGGACCATCTGAGTCCTTAATAAAGATTATTATTAAATAAGCCTTGATGTGAATATCACATACTTCTCAAAGACAACCACTATTGTTTAATCTTAACACTATTTCTCTCTCTCTCTCTCTCTCTCTCTCTCTCTCTCTCTCTCTCTCTCTCTCTCTCTCTCTCTCTCTCTCTCTCTCTCTCTCTCTCTCTGTGTTTATTTCTCTCTCTCTCTTCAAATCCCATAATTTTTCAATGGAATTGAATTGATATTGAGTGATATTATGGGTGCAGTCAGAGGGGGAAGTGGGTTGTGTACCGCAATACACAGTACTTTTTTTTGAAATAGTTCCGATGAAGCTCAGGATTCTTCAATAAAGGCTGCTTTATAATCACACTGTATAAACCTGTGGTATGTGTGCAACAGCCTGACCTGTGACACAAATTATGGAACATTCAAATCCTGACCGATCGTCTCAATAAAGCATCTGTGTGTAAAGCATTGAGCGTGCAATCCATTCTTAGTGGATCTGGCCCTAAGTGTAAAATGAACCTTCTCCTCTCCCCTAAGTTAGTCCACAAGGTGACAGCATTAAGGTGTAGATGTTACACTTCATAACGCATCCCTCAACATTGACTGACTGAAACATCCATGCAAACCTAAAAAAAAACACACAAAAAGAAGCACACCGTTTTTGGTGGGGATGTTAGTTAAGGTGATAGCAGGGCACTTCAATAAAGAGCAACATTGTGGCATTACCCTATACCCTTCACCTGAGATAGGAAGAATCAAGTGCTGGGAGCTGAGGATGGGGAAATATGGGTTGGTCTTTGGAAGGGGGTGGGGGTGGGGGTTAAGGAAAGGGTTGGTGTAGGGAAGGACAAAAAGGAGAAGAACTTGGCCACTTGCCCACTGTCCCCATCCACCACCATCCCTCATGTAAGACCCCCCAATGGTGGCACACACACACACACACACACACACACACACACACACACAGCAACCATGCCAATGTAAGTCTCTGGTCTCCAGCCAGACCATGTGTGTGTGTGTGTGTGTGTGTGTGTGTGTGTGTGTGTGTGTGTGTGTGTGTGTGTGTGTGTGTGTGTGTGTGTGTGTGTATGTGTGTGTGTGTGTGTGTGTGTGTGTGTGTGTGTGTGTGTGTGTGTGTGTGTGTGTGTGTGTGTGTGTGTGTGTGTGTGTGTGTGTGTGTGCGTGTGTGTGTGTGTTGGGCTGTAGCATGTGAGCGTCAGTCTCAGGTCAGGTGGAGTATACCCTTCAGCAAGGTGGTCTTCCACATTTGCTCTCCTCTTAGCTTGACTTATCCCTTGGCTTATAAGGAAATGCCTTATTATATTTCAAACCAAATACTACACGTGTTTAAATGCAGTAAGAGAGATTAGAGTTTACACTGTATTAATGTTGCATTGTTCAAGTCATTTGGTCATACACTTGAAAATGAATTATGTTTAGATTTTCTTTACGAGTGATGCCTCGAGGTCATGTTTATCATAGATCCCGACTCCGTTGGGGGGTAGATCATTACTATTTAACTGATGATGTACTGTACAGTTGTTTGGCGTCTGAAAAGCCTTCATACCCATGCATCTGTTCCTCCCAAGTGAACTTCTTAAGATGGTATTTCATTGTCTCACGGGTAACTAAAGCAATACACCTAGATCAGTGTTGTAACAATGCAATTTCATGGCCCTAGACATGTAGACAGTTGGTGCACTTTGAACAGACGACCTTGTATTTCTGTAAACCATGGCTAAGATCTCACTGTGGGTTCTCAACTCTTCTGAGCAAGTTGTCCTGCTATACTACAGGCCCCGAATCAGAACATCGCATGTGGATCGGTTAGGAAGGCAATGGCAGACCTCAATCAATGCTGCGAATAAACCTGTAAGAAAAGCTTTAACACGATGAACGCAGTACAGAGGTTTGAATATTGCTCAATGTTGGCTGATAGAGGCAGATCCAGGTACAGTTTATGAGAACCTACTGCACACACAGAAGCACGCGTACACACACAGACACACACACACACGTTTGCCATTTAATAGATGAACTTACCTGCAGATGCTTTCCCTGTTTTTGGAATGAATTCCGATCAGGGTTTCCCATCGCCGAGGCTACATCCATCGAGGAACAAATTACAGTTGGGGATTAGGATTGGGGAGGGGGGGGGGACAATCCAGTGTTTTATCAGTGTGGCCGTGTTCCGTCTGCCGAGCCGCTTATATTTCAGGTAAACATAATCCAGATTCGGGCTCTGGCGGGGGTAGATTCAATTAAGATACAGAGACAACTTTGTTAATGCGGCCGTATCTTAATACCCTGGCCACAGCTTGTAATGAATCTGGGCTCAGGGGGTGTGGGAGCCGGGAGCCAGGGACAGAGGGAAGAAGAGGACTGAGTGTGACAGTATCCTGTGGCAGTGCTTGCTGGAGTCAGGCCCAGGCGCGTACTGTCTGTCTGGGTGGGTGTGGTGTGGAGAATTTAAGAAATGCTGAGTGTTTTTCAGCTTTTGTCTTAATGCACAAGTAGAAATTGATTGGAGAACCAGAGAGCACACTCCTGATAACATTTTTGTGTTTTTCTAGTTGTTTCTTTTATCAAAGAATAAGGCTTATTAACTATAGGCCTGCCAGTAAAGTTAAAAAAATTAGCAATTGCAACTTGGGGCTTCGTCGTGGCATTTAGGCTTATGAGGACTTGAAATATCAAATTACAATCAAAATATAGAGATGATATCAGGCAAATGTGGGTTATTCTTAACTGATGAGAATGACACCAGCTGGGATGTCCAGTCCAGACCTTAGTTTCCCATTTTCATAGGCAGCAGTTGCATTAGAAAAATGAATTGACAAGCCTATGTATGTTAAGTCTACTAACACTGTTAATGTCGCTGACAACTTTTAAAGGCTAATCAACTCTGGGAGTCAGAACTGAAGCCCTTTGTCCTCAGATACACAGTAGAAATTCCTTTCCAAACAACTATTTGACATCATCTGAAGAAGAAGCCTGACTGATGAAGACATTTCCTGAATAGTATCTTCAAGAGCTGCACACAGAGACACCAAAGCTCTTCCTTGGTCTTTCAGTCTGGGTCACTATAGCTCAACCATCCTTCTTCAGTATCAGCTGAGAGACAGCCACCCTGAGACCCATGTGGTGAGCAGGCCGCCTATAACCAGAGCATATCTCATCCCTTGTGGATGTTAATATTTATTGACGGCACTAGGCTGGTGTTAGAACATTAAAAAGGGGGATCGGCAAGAAAGGAGGCTCTGCAGACTTAAGCCCTGGGAGGCCACGGCGACTCAAAGTCTTATTCAGATGATGTGCCGTGAGATGCTTGTCCTTGAAGAAAGGGAATTAGTGTCTGTGGAAGTCAAAGGGGGAAAAATGGAGGGAGAGAAAAAGAGTAAAGGGGGTTCCGGAGAAAAGACAGGAAGAGAATGTATTTGACAGAAAAAAAAAATGTGTGTTTGTGGATTTTTTGCGGACGTGCGTTTGCGTGCATATTTGTGCACAAAAAAGGCAAAGGGAGACAATACTTCAAGCAGGGAGAGATGATGCAAAGAGCACAGGCTGGTACAAAAGTGTTACCACAGGACTGAGCAGACGATCCCCTCTCCAGGAAAGGCAGATCAAAGTGGATTTAAGTAGTCAAGACTTGTTCCAACCAGCCGTCTCGACCCTGTAGCCATACTTTTAGTTTCTGTGTGGGATCAGTTGGGGGGGAGGGGGGGCTCCGGAATTGAGTCATGGTAACATTTGATGTAGAGGGCCTTGCTGTTGCTAAGGAGCAGCAAGGCCCTCCAACATTTGAAGATTTGTGCAGGTTGTTTGCTTGTCATGACTCGGAGGCACTGGGAAATACTGTACATGTTAATTATGTTTCTCTGTATATAAAGTGGTTCTTTAACTTTTAATGTCTCTGGTGGGCTGTCATAATAAGTTAAATACTCTTAATAGGTTTGACAGAGGCATGCCATTTTGCTGTGGTTTTAGAATGTATCGAAAAGCATTTATGCCCCTAAAACGTATATGAGTCATGTAGCGATTGAATCTAAACATGACTTTATCTGTTGCTAATTTAAATTTTTATTTTTATGGCACATTTAATTTTGTGGAGTGTATTTTAATGTCAAACATTTTGTGGTTTTATATCCATGAAACATGCTGTATAAATGAGTACTTACTCTTTCACTGGAAGTATTTCAGGAGTAACTTTGTGAGCTGCTGTCATTCGTGTGCAGTGGTGTTGGCACAGAATGGTCTGATAAGTTTACCAGAAAGAGTGCACATTGCAAAGCCTGTTCCAATTTTTCTTGATCTGTTTAGTGGATAGGGAACCAAGCTATATATCTAAGGATTTTTGTTTGTGAAATTTGATTTAGCTTTGAAATGCACTAAATGTGATAGTAAGTGAATAACAGGAGGAAAAAAAACAATGTTGTGGACCTTGCCTCGTTGTAAATCACCAAAATAAATTAAACAGGGTGTTGTATTTGACATGCTATACCAACTACAGATCTGCAAGCATGTCATCACATTGCAGTTATGTCTATTGGAAAGCAGGGCACGGAGTGGGACTTATCTTCAGCCCTAGAGTTTCATGCCTCAGACCGGCCCACTTTAGTTCACTTTCGACTATATTAATATAATGTAATTACAACCCTAAGTATGTAAATCTGCAAAAGCGCACTGTTCTCCGCAGCCTTGTAATTCTGTGTATTTTTCTAGTATATATTATTTCCAATTCAGTGTAAATAAGTGTTAGCCTGGTCCAACCAGACCATCATACATCATTTCATTTGTACAGAAGGTCTGGAAGTTAGTTAGTTAGTTAGTTAGTTAGTTAGTTAGTTAAATCTTTATTGTCCACGGTGTGGAGATTCGTCTTCGGTCTCATACAAAAAACAACAAGCAGGACAACACAACAACAACAACAACAACAACAAAAGCAACAACAACAACATTTACACACAGACATCTTCAGGGCAAGAAGCAGGACAGCAGTGGCAGTATACACATCAGCGGGACATGGTGTTCAGTACCCCAATCGCTTTAGGAGTGAAGGAATTTTTAAAAATGTTACGATTTGCCCTTGGCACTCTGTAACGTCTACCCGAGGGAAGAAGTTCAAACTCCATATGGAGTGGATGGGACGGATCGTTTGATATTTTAACAGCTTTTTTCCTCAGCACTTCGTCGTACATACAACTTAAATGTTTCTGTTTTGTCCCTATGATTTTTGAGGCAAGGTTTATTATTCTCTGTAGCTTGCTTCTTCCTTTTACGTTTAGGTTACCATACCACATTGCCATATTAAAGGTTAAAATGCCCTCAATAAGGTTCTTATAAACTGTTTCCATAATGTGCTTGCTCACTCTGAATGAGTTGAGTTTGCGCAGTAGATGGAGACGTTGGTTACAGGTTTTAAAAATATAGTCTGTGTTTTCACTAAAATTTAGATTGCAATCAATAAATGTACCTAAATATTTGAAACTGTCTACTACCTCTACAACTTGTCCCCTAATTGTAAGGGGCTGCACATGGTCCTTTTCATGAAAAACAAGTTCCTGTGTTTTTGTGACATTCATCTCTAAGGAACTTACATCACACCACTTCTGAAGAGATGCCACATATGCTCTATATGCTCCCTCTCCGACTGTGTCCCCCTTCTTTAATAAGGCAACCAGGGCCATATCGTCAGCATATTTAAACAAACGAAAGTTTTCCAGATCTAATTGGAATTCGTTTGTATATATGAAAAAAGTAGTGGGGATAAAATGGTCCCTTGCGGGGCGCCAGTATTAAGTACAGTGATGTCGGACCGAGTATTATTAACCAGAACCTGTTGAGGACGGTCAGAGAGGAAGTCCCTAACAAGGTGGATAATACCACCGTTTACTCCTATCTCGATAAGTGCTGTAATTGGCAAACGTTCACTCACTTGGAGGCGGGTGTCTGTCGAAGTTTAAAACTATTGGATCTGCCCAGTGCCACTCTGGATCAGCCAACCAATCGCATCACGTTTGGTCGTCACGTGTGTCATGAGCCGGCTTTTGACGGTGCGTTCCAGTTGGACAGGGAACTCGGAAATTTCCGACTTCACTACATATTGTAGTCTATGAATCTAACGGTACCTGGCAACGGTAACTTGCTAGAGCCTAACGTTTAGTTATTTGGATGAGAAAGGTTGTAGGCGTCCATACTTTCGCGAGCAGATGCACTGGAACACAGACAGGTCGGAACTCGGAACTACCAAGTCGGAAATCTCCTTCTTCCGAGTATAAAGGAACGCAGCATTCAACTGAAACTGGAGCGCGACTTCGACGTCATCGTTCTCAGCCACTCGCTCTGTTCGCTGATTGGACGACTGTAGATTCTCCGGCTAAAGCTGGGAAATGCACTGTACACCCAGACTGACTACTGAAGGGAAAATTTAATTTGGCCGGAAGTAGGCGGGCGGGCGGAGCCAGGCTAAATAAGTGTTGCTTCACAATGTAGATATCTTTAGAACTAGGCTACAGTATAATTCACAGCAACTTTCCTTTATTTAATTGAAAAAAAAACTGTGCAGCCGATGCTTCAGTCGCCTTTCGTACCAACCTAATGTATTGAAAATGAATGACTGGTGGCTGTCACTAACGTTCATTAAGCTTTTGGTGTGAGCGAAGAGTTACAAGTAGGCCTATAGCGAATTGTTCTCTTCTGTGGCCGTGTAGCCCCACACAGAAGACATGCTGCTAGTAACTGACACGCAGCAGGGCTGTGGAGCGCTACCTTCCTGTGTCTCTTTCAAAATAAAATCCATATCACGTTACGCCAGTGAAATGCTTTAAATGTGAAACTGAAGATGTAAGAATTAGTCAGTTTGCACTTTATTAGCAGTAACTTAACTGCAGACTTCTGATATATGGTTTTTAATGGCCCAAATGGTATAACGATATTTCAACCTGGTGCCATGACTGGGCCGGCCCTTTCAGCCCAAAACCCAGAGAGGCACATTTTCGAATCCTCCAGGTTCTCCAGTAGCCACTCCGGGCCTGATTGGAACCCACTGGTTATAGGAAATGTATACTTTTTGCTTCTGCTACGAATGCTTACTCATTGTTTCATTGTTGGGTGTAAGTGAAAGATCAGGTGTGGCCCTTAGTGGGAAGACATTCATCGGTGAATGCGGGAAGTTAAACTCGGTTAAACTTATCACTTATGCTATACACACAGAACATACCGGGCTAGCTTTAAATCGAGGCAACTGCTCATCTGTATAAGAAAGATGTTTGCATTAGAAACAGGAAGTGGCAGAAGATTAAACACCTTCACCTACTCACTCACTTGTTAACTGTACAGTACCAGCTGGCAGGGCAGCACAGAGATAGGGCAGAGTATGAGTCCTGAGGCTGCAACGGAAACATAGATAGTGAGCAACAGAGACGACTGAATAGGCTGATAAAGACAGTATAATGTTGAGAGCCAGGAGAATGCATATTATCATCCACACAGGAGCTGTAAAAAAGAAAGAAGGGGAAAGAAGTTAGTGGGTCCTTTATTATTTGTCTTGATCTATGGTGTGATCACAGACATTCAATGTATTCCCGAGACAGGGGGGTACGGCAGTGACAGAGGTGAAGCCTGCTGTACAAACCCCCAGGAGTGATGCCACATAAACCTCTCATCCTTCTCGCTTCTCTGCTTGCTGAGTGACTTCAGAAATAGCAATGTGTCTCTGTTGTTTGTTTAGTTCCACCACTTTGGTCCAGACGATTCATACTGCGTTGTAGTTGAACTGGTAAGTAGGAGTCTTGCGAGTTCCCAGTAGGAAATGTCAACTGGACATCCACCTGTATGATCAAATGTGGAAATGTGTGTGCATAATTAAAAAAACATATATTTTATTATTGGACTATATCTAAAGCGAATGTATGTGATGGGACATAAACACAAACCAGTTAAAGCAATCATGATGATATTGGCATTATATAATAATTGTCAATATGTTACAGGATACAATACCACACTGAGTGACTGTTTTGTGTTCAATGTTCAAAATCAGCTGATGTACTTTGCACAGCCCTCGTTCGGTAGCTTCTTCAAACCTTTCACATGTCAACTTAATCCCAGATCATTACATCTACAGCATAACAACCCCTGGATCCCCACTTAACCCCTACTGGGACCTCCATGCCCATGATATAGAAGGCATCAGTGTAACAGGCTCATTCTCCATCATCAGTTTCTATGCAACCCAAGCAACATCTTTCCACCTTCCCTTCATATGAAAGAACATCCCATAATAATATGGATACAGAGGGAGACAGGTACACACTCTACATCTCTTCCATGCAAGTTGCTCAGGCAGCGATGCTTGAGCCTGATACTCTGACCAGTAGAAAGGATTTTGACAAAGATTACACAAGGAACTAACCAGCTTTACGTCTGTCACCCGCCGCCACTACCCAACATTTAGCCAAGAACCAGAGAATTCATTACAAATCAGCCCCCTTCACCCCATTTCCAAACCCCCTGCTCAAACTGCTTGCATCCTGTAATCCGACAGATTAATGGCAGAGCATGAAATGTGGCGTTTGCGTCGACAAAAGTTAAATGTTGTAGGGAAGGAGGGGCATTCTGGCTTTGGCGTGTGGATTACGCCCCGCGAAACCCCCTTAATGCCGGTATAATTTGATGGAGCTGCCAATTTGCTGTATGCGCACTCTCTCTCTCTCTTGCTCTGCCCCACTTCTTACACCCCCACCCTCCCCCCGTGAACCAAAGCCGACTTTACAGCAACACTTCTGAGGAGGATGTGAAGTTTGGAGAGGCGGAGATACATGATGGGAGGAGGGTCCAGACGCCGCAGATGCTTGCTGGGATCCCTACCTCCCTTAAGCTTAAGATCACAGTGCTAATGTCAAGGCAGAATTTATGTCACGTCTGGATTTGCATAATATACTCTCTGAGTCAAAGGTACTAGAGGTACATGTATACATGATGTGATATAATTTTTTTTTTTATTATTATTAGGTCATTTTAGAGCTGTTGTACTGTTAACCGTTTACATTTGACACATTATTAAAATTGCCATAAACAAACAAAATTGTCTCATCACCACAACTAATAAACACATTTTGTGTCAATTAGTAAAAAAGTTTAACAATAAACAGCATGCTTCTAGCAGCTAAAGTCCCCCCCCCAGTCCAAAAAGTATCAGGTAATTTTTTAGTGTACTTCTAATATAAAGTTACATTGGAAAAATATTTGCTACAATCTAATACACCAGGGGCATCATTTATCAACAGTGCGTAGAAAAGGATCTAAATTCACTCTTACGAATGAAATTTAGTGTGTGCTTGAGTACAAAAAAGTCCGTATTTATCAAACGTGCGCTGGCCTATCGTACGCACACCAGTAAGTCATCAATCTTGATGAATCCCACATGTTCTTAAGTACCATGCACGTTCACGCTCAGACCATTTGCATTCAGAAACGCCTCCAATTGGTTAATTGGTCACAACACATCCCTTTATCAACCATATGAATGTGTTTTACACCTCTCCGCTGAAATGGCAAAGAGGGCAACGAAAAGAAACTTCTCCATATACTGTATAAAATGTAATATTTTCGAGCAAGTTGTCAACGGCATTGTTTGGGGTCCGCTATCTGACAACTATACGTGCAGTCATTCATAAAGTCTTTCAATAAATAAGAGATGAAGATAAATTCCTAACAACATTAGAGTTAGGCCTACTACGTGAAATGAGTGATTGGCGAGTCTGGCGAGTCACCGCGGCTCGTCCAGCTCAACTGACAGCTGAGAGCTGTCAGATGAGACGGACAGAGAGCGTCAGAGGGATCCTCCGCCTCAAAACATCTAAACGTTTTACAAATTTAATGAATAATCAATTAGAGCTTACCTAAAAATAAGTTTGCCATGTAACTATTTATTGTATTTAGGATTTTAGCTCATTTGGACGCTGTTTTGACCGTCTGCTTTCATTGATATAGCCTATTGGCGATATTATATCTACTTTCAGTTTCATTACTTACTACTGAGTCGCCACAAAACGTGATCAGTGTTCTTAAAGATAATTAGATTATAAAACAAGAGGTCCAAAACACAGATGATGATTAAACAAAAACATGTATGACTTTATATTACACTAGAAATACACGGGTAGATTTGACGCACGTGGCGAATATAGGTAAAGAGAAGGCTGGCGGTTCTGGTGTTAGTGCAGACGTTGACACTCTTAAATGCTTTGCTTTGCTCTTGTAATATCGCTATTCTACCACTAGATTCTGTTCGTAAGCATGGTCAGAGCTGTGCTTAAATTTACACACATTCCTAAGTCTATAAGTACACTTTGGTAAATTCCATATTCCATACTTTGCGTGGCAATGTTCTTACGCCCTCCTTACGCACAGATTTGTGCGCAAGTACGGTTGATAAATGAGGCCCCTGGACTTTTTTGAAGATTTTCCCAAAATATTTGGGGGTTGCTCATGGTGCAGTGGTTAGAGCTGATACTGTAGCAATACATGTCAACACAAATGGGGCTTGTTATGGTTGTGTTTGTGGTTCTCATCCTTGTTTTGATGTAAGAACCCATGTGGAGGACTAATCATGACAGAAAGTACTTGTACCTGGAACTTTCCTTTTTGACATCTGAGAAGTAGGGGAGAACGGGGTTGATAGGCACACTTTTTACTCTAGTGTGAATTGCTCATCACCAAAACATCTTTCAATAGTCCTTCCTACATTAACTTGAAGCTTAAGGTGTTAGCTTGAAATGTGTATCCCTCTCATTTTCCAACTTATTGTAATAAAGAAGAAATAAACCATCAAAGACATCCTGACACATTTTGACAACCAACCCCATCACGGGGACGGTTGTCACACACTATGGGGTTGTTTGTCACATTGTTATCTGAACGGGAAAAATCATAAAAAGAAGGCAATAACTAAATTATAAAGTTAAATGCATTGTCAAGTTGACAAATAGGCCTACACAACTTAATACATCTGCATGCAAAATGTGCGAGGAAAACAAACAGGAAACCCATATTAAGACTAGTCTATGTAACAACATAAAGAACAAAACAAATAGGTCTAACAATAATAGCCTACTCAACTAGGCTACACACATTCACTATCTGAGTTACAGTGATGGCAAATGTAGGGTCTGCTCACTCCAATTAATCAGAGCTTGTGTGCCCACTGGTTGCACATCCAACAATTTGTTTCAAAGTGTTGCCTCCTGTACTATTAGTTAAGTTTCATTGTGCTTGAGTATCTTTCTTTGAATTTAAAAGGACAAATACTGTGGCTACGGCCATTTTGCTAAATTAATTGGTCTTTTATTTTTCCTTTTTGTCTTGACTAAAGTGGACAAATATATTGAACACTCCAGATGTGGCCTTATACTTCTTCCATCATCAAAAACTATGCTTCATAGCCCTGTGTTTGGGAGCTACTGTTGCCAACTTGGGTCGATTTAGTGACTTAAGAGGCACCCTGGCCAAATAAATGTCTCAAAATGAACTGGTGAAAAATGTAACCACACTTTTTCAGACCGTGGGGAAAAAGATTAATGTGTTAATTCCTGAAGCATTTATTGGAAAATTGGTACAGTTGATGCAGATACGCCTACTCTGCTCTACTTGCTTCCCTAAACCACAGTTCTTATATCATGGTGCTTCATACGCACACAGTGTAGCCCCTACATCTGCTAATAGCATGGTCAGAGCAGGATTAGACTAGCACAGTAACAAGTATAGGTTCATTAAAACTAAAGTAAAACTTCTTTCAAAATGTATAACGGTTGACCAAAGTAAGGAGATGGGATGGGAAAATCAAGGAACACTGCCTTGTAGTTTCAATGCTAACCAAAAGGCCTTATCTCACCAGAGATTGGCACACTACTACATACTGTGTACATCATCTGGACGCTTGATGACAGAAGGAAAACTCACATGAATAGCTGGTCGAGGTAACCACTAACACCCTTGCCAGAGGCATTTTCGATGTAATGCGCAATTTACACAGTAAGCAATTACTCGCCACTAGTATTTGAATCACTGGTCCTAGTTTAATAAAAAAAAAATAATAATGTTTTGGGCATTGATGCAATCTTACCTTTTGTTTTGATTGATAACGGTGGAGAGATGACAGATTTCAAGGGGGTAAAAAGACATGGGGAGGAACATGCTACAAGTGTCCCCACTGGAAGGTACCTTAATGATGCTTTTTCACTATGAGGTACCAGCTCTACTCTAGTCTAGTCTACCCTACCCCAATAAGCAGCTAACATCGCTATGATGACTTGCCACACAGAGGCGGTGCTATCATGTGAACTATCTTGCAATGGAAAAAGACCCGGTATCAAAGGTGAGTAAAGTAGAGTAGATACGAGTAGAGTAGAGCACTTCACAAGCAAATTGTGGTGATTCTATAGGAATTATTATACTGCACTTGGAGCTGTGATTTTAGAGCTGATGGAAGGCTTTCAAGGTATTTTGGATTCTTTAATTTCACAAATATTGTGTGAAATTCAGCTATCAATAATGAGCAAAACCTGAATCTAAATCAGCAATGTCTAAGTGATATCCAGCCCCAGAGTTAAGGATGGTTTGGCTAAGTTGTCAGTCGAACTTAACATCAGTGTGTGTGTGTGTGTGTGTGTGTGTGTGTGTGTGTGTGTGTGTGTGTGTGTGTGTGTGTGTGTGTGTGTGTGCGCGTGTGTGAGGTGACAAGAGGTATGAGGTTGACAGTAAGGTCCACACAACTATTGCCTTTTGAGCTGTGTCATGATCAGTTCATGTTGTCTCAGATAACCCCAGTGTGCATAATGATGTGTGTACCTGACACAAGCAGAGGCCAGTCAGATCCAATCAAAGTGTCGTAGCCCTGCTTCCTGGCTCATCACAATCCACCTCCCTGAAATAATACCCATAATTCACGTGGAGGGGGGGAGGGGCGGGGGAGTTTGCTCTTTAGCATCATTCAAAGGACATTTCCAAACTATCGCTCAAAATGACAGAGGGAAGCGGGGAAAGGGGGTGGATGGTGTGGTGAGGGTGTGTGTGTGTGTGTTGGGGGGGGGGGAGGAGGACTCGGAACAATCACACTCATTCACACCTCCGTCGCCCAATCCTCCCATTCCTCCCTCCCCCTCAGAGTACGCCAATTAATCGCAGTGAAAACATGTCTGATTGAATCTTTTCAAGCAAATCCTCAGGCTTGGGCCTTTTGTTGGTCCACTCCTTGTCAACATCCATTAAAACAGGGCCTTTAATGTTTCCCGCCCATGCCATCTTCCCCCTGCAAAATATGGAGTGAGAGGACAGGAGAGGGGGGGTGGAGGGATGGAGGACAAAAACCTGCGGCGCAGACTGATCCCACTGTCTTCAACTTTAATCAACTGTATGCTAGACCGCTCTTCATCCTCTCTCTCTCTGTCAGTGCCCGTCAGTGTCTCTCTCTCCTTCTCTCTCTCTCTCCCTCTGTCTGCCCAATAATGGGCTGTTTGTAATGCAGGAGGCGAGCTCCACATCAATCATTCGCCCCAGTTTTCACCCCCCCCCCCCCCCCCCTCCAACCACCAACCATCTCATCCTCCGCTGCAATAAATATGGAAATGAGCAGCAGCCAGTCATTGGTAATTTCAAGCTCGGCTCACTAGTGTTAAAAAAGGACACAAATGTATTAATTGCCGGCGGCCGGAGGAATCCCATTTTCTGTGGGCATTGATTACAAAATTGGTGTGAGCAGCCTTTTTTTTTTAAGGTTATGGCTGGTTGTATGGTACGCCGGAGTACTAGGGCCAAGTCGAGGAACAAATTCACGTAATTCTATGTAATTTTTTTTTGTAATTTTACGAGAAAAAATTAATTGCTCAATTTAACCAGAATAAAGTCTCACCCCTGGAACACACATCCAGCGTCTACTGCGCGTCTGCGTCTGACTTTTTTTTTGCAACCATGTTAACACACTACAGCGGCCACAAGTCCAACCTCCGACCCCCTGCCACCGCCCAGTGGAGGCGCTTATGCAGCGATGCTTCACTTTACCTCAGGAGGCTCGCCTATTTTTTTGAGAGACGCGTGTCTTTCTCGGGTCTCTCTGCTTTATCTGATAGAGAAATACTCTGCAGAGAGTCATATTGACTTCATACCGGCAGCTTTCGCTGTAGTTTCACCATTTCCTGGTGTGTCCCTTTCAAAATAAAAACTCCCAACATGGGAAAATGTGGCGAAAAAAGTAAAAATAAAGAAAAGGTAATGAGGCACACAGATATCTGTCGAAACTCAATATTAATCATATCACCACACTTTATAATGAATTAATCACGTTTAAATTAGCATGTGGATGTAAATGTTACTATGCTATGGTTTATATATGTTAAGCAGTGGTAGGGCTATATGGCATTGAGGGGTGTAGGGCCTAATTCAATAAATTACTCTAGCTATAATCAGTGATTATCAGCAGAATTCACGTTTCTATCTTTATCGGCCGTTTTCTCAAAATGAGCTTTTTCCAATACTCTGAGAAAAATATCTCAACTTCTAGACCACTGACATCAACCAAACTTTCTATGATCATTCATAGCACTATTTTAAAGGTTTTTACACAAGGATTTGTTAATATATTGTTAATTGTCTGATTTATGATAGATTTTCCTCCTAAAAACATGCCTAAAATGCATTTCTAAGACAGGTACATATTATTTTTTGATTTATTAAATGAAAAAAGGCTAAATCCAAAATCTGTTGTGTAAAAACTTTAGAAACTAATATGTGGTTAAAATAAAATAGAGATTTTAACTCTGGCTTTATCCAACATCTCGATTTTTTTCTCGAAAAATGACCCAAATTTACGCATTACTGGTTAAATATTGCCATATTTGCATATTTAATAAAATATTAAAGAAAAACATGTAATACAAGAATTATTGTGTTAGTGTCAGTAATCAACTGGCAAAGTTTCACGATGATATCTATAAGTTAAAAAAAAATCCCTATTCACCTGAGAGAGGCAGCAGTAACAGACGCGCTCCAGAGGTAGACCAACCCGATCTCACGCCGATGCGTCACTTCCAGACGCATGGACCGGCGGCTCTATTTCACGCCTTGCCTGACCAGGGCGGCTCTATTACACACGCGCACCTCCCGCCGTCCAAATGAACGGAGGAATAGTCTAAATTAACGGTGGAATAGCACCAACAGGGGCCGACATGTTCCGTAGTCAAAATGGCGGCTGCGGTTTTCCGTCAATGTTTTATCTATATTATAACCTCTCCCTGTCCCCTTGCCCTAACCCTAACCACCGAGGGGGCTGCAGCTAGATAGTACGTGCTATTCCTGGGAGAACATGTCGGCCCCTGTTGGTGCTATTCCTCCGTTAATTTGGACGGCGGGAGGTGCGCGTGTGTAATAGAGCCGCCCTGGTCAGGCAAGGCGTGAAATAGAGCCGCCGGTCCATGCGTCTGGAAGTGACGCCTCGGCGTGATACCAGGTTGCGTAGACGCAGGATGGGTGTTCCAGGCCTAAGTAATACCAGAATAAAGTTAACATTTTATGAGAAAAAAAGTCTAAATATTACAAGAATAAAGTCATAAATAAAGGCTGTGTGTCATTTTAGAGCAGAAATGCGTTTAAATTAAGAACGTGGAACAACTTGTGGAGTTTTCGCCTCTTTCGTTCACATATAAGGAAATGCTTAATCCTTTGGCGAATGAATAAACACCACGTTATCATAAATTGCTGTTGAATGTGTGTGGGTGACAATGACGCTGCAATTACAGTGCTCAAGCGACGGTTTTGTGGTTACCGGTGATAGGTTTTCCTGAATTATGTGACTACTTTCTTTCTTGTAAAATTACAATTTTATTCTCGTAATTTCCCCCCCCCCCAACATGGCCCTAATAGTCCGTCGTAGAATGGTGTGTGTGTGTGTGTGTGTGTGTGTGTGTGTGTGTGTGTGTGTGTGTGTGTGTGTGTGTTGAAATGGGAAATGGGGAATGACAAAGATAGGGTTGCTGGTGTCACCCTCACGTAACCCTAGTGATTATTATCAGTAGAGATACATCAGATTGTGCTGTAGGTCAGCTGCTCTTACACATACAGGGGGTGCAAACGTGGGAAATATTGCTATTTACTGTTTTTTATCTGTAGATTATATTCAGATTTACGGAGAGGAACACACACACACACACATACACATACAATAGACATGTAGCCCCAAAATACCAGCCGTACCCTTGTGAAACAGGTACTGTGCATGCTCGCTGCACAGCTGGCTGTACTAATGTGAGATTATGTCGCGTGGAGACCCAATTATCCACAATTGATCCCATACACCTCCGACTACAGCTCTGAGAGCAGCTGTGTGTGTGTGTGTGTGTGTGTGTGTGTGTGTGTGTGTGTGTGTGTGTGTGTGTGTGTTGTTGCAGATCACTTACATAAGGGAGGACCCACATGGACATTTTTGTAAATGCGGCAGGGACAGAAAATGTGTGGACATTTCCATCAAGGTGAAAGGATCATTTGAGTTATCAAGTTGGGCTGCACTTCCTCAGCTTTCACCCTGATGACAACTGATTGGGTTGAACATGTCCTCAAGTATCTCTTCCTTTGCGCTCTGGTGCATCTTAGGAAAGTGAGTCTTTCACTGAGTGTGACTCCTTGATTTTTCTGATAACCCGAAACCAGTGGATGCCCTGTCTGGTTTTGGTGTGGTGTACAGACAGATTATCTCATCTGTTCACACGATCATTTATTATTTTTCATGACAGCGGTTTTGATATCAAAACAGCAGGATTGTGGGTCAAATTTGCTCAAGAAGAAGTCAATGAGTGATGCTTTTTCTCAACACTTGAAGACTGTTATTTTTTTTGGACAGCTCCAAGTGAGAATGGCAGGTTTACAAATAAAAGCCCTAAACATAAAGATAAAAGGAAAAAGTGAGTTATGTCCCCGCCTACATACACAGAAACAGAATTGCAGCCTGCCAGCCATCTTTGTCCTTGTGTGTGGTTGCTAAATAGGAATCTGCATGCAATATGCATTCTTATGTCGACATATATTTATGTATAACGTTCTTTTCAATGTATTACTATGGAGTCTATTTTTTGTTTATGGCTGTTAGCCTGTCGGTGAATATGTTTGCCCTATACCACAAACCCAAAGCAGTACAAATTAATCTTGCTTTACCGCTATTAATGCGAGGCCACCTCATTCACAAGTGGGACTGCATACACACACGCACCACCATAATAATACAAAATAATAAATCGACACAGGTCCGAGATGGTGTCCAAGGAATCTCATCTCCCCATAAATTATAGCCGTAAACTTTTTGCCACGCAGCCTAATTAATTCCCCGTGCTGTTACACAAAAGGAAATGTCTGGTGACAAATGGGCGCAAGACTTGAAAGCTGCCAGGTCTGCAAAACATTTTCCACTCCCAATTTATAGGCAATTTTTTTCTGTAAATCATCAAACCAGAACTGGCTACTTTAGGAAACAGGGCATCATGGTAAGTGGAGTGATAAGGGGGAAAGACAGAGAGAGAGGCAGTGTGGATGGGGAAAAAAGGCTAGGCAACGGTTAAAAGAGAGAAATAAATACAAATAAGAATGAAATATTTAGCATGTCATTAAAAATTCAATTTCAAATTTATTTTAGGGGGCGGAATTGTAAACATTACCTTGCATATATGGAGATCTAAAATGTTTTCATATGAACTGAAAATGGCAGGATGGATGATTGTTCAGTTTACAAATACGGGGTTTGTGTATTATAGACAATTCATATATATATATAAATTGTATACCTACGTATTTGTACTTGAGTATTCTAGTCCACTACATTTCAGAGGAAAATAATGTACTCTATTTCACTACTTTTATTTGACAGCTGTAGTTACTATTTTACAGATTAAGATGTTTACATACAAAACGTATGAGAACAAAAAGGGGGTTCGTGGGAATTTTTTCATGGATTTGGAAAACTATATATTTTTGAAAACTTCATAAAGAATCAAATCAGAAAATGCATAGACTCCAATATGGCGGGCATCTTGGCTTTTTAGAAATGGCTACCCTCAAACACTTGTTTCTTAATATCTTGCCTCCTATACCTAGAATCATGATTCCAGTGGCTAAACATAAATGTTTTGGGGTAGGGAATCCAATGTCGCTAACTAGAAATTGGTACAGTTGATCAGTGGCACACATTTTGGTCAGTATCTTGGATTTTTAAACGTGCATAATTGAAGATTATACGCTTATCTCCTAATCCATATCTTCATGATAACATTTGGGGGATACAAATGATGTTGCTTGATCACACATTAATAATGTGTGGGAATGAGATAATTATGTTGTGGACACACATTTTCTTTTTAATATTGCGTGGGGACTAACGGTGTGCAGCAGTCGTCTGTACCCGTGCATTTTGGATGACCAATACAAGAGTTTCTACTTTTGTCTTATTTTGCCTTATAGTCTAATACATGACCATTGGCCTTTCCAATGGCTGAGAACCCAGATACAGCTCTTGCTTTGAGAGTACAGATAATGGATGGCCCTGAGGAGGGACCCCCTCACCCCATACACCCACAGCTCTCCCTCTACCATTGAGAGCATGTAAGTCGGGTTCAGGAGTTCCTCAAAGTGCTCCTTCCACCACCCCAGTACCTCCTCAGTTGAGTCCAACAGCGTCCCATGCTTATTGCACACAGTAAGCAGCAGACCAAAAGTCCCTCTCCCTGTCTTCCCTAAACTTCTCATACACCCGCTGCTTTGCCTCTTTTACAGCAGAGGCTGGAGCCCTTCAGTCCGGTCTGTACCTTGCATCTGCCTCTGGATTCCCCCGGGATAACATATCCCAGTAGGACTCCTTCTTCAGTCGGACGGCTTCCCTGACCACAGGTGCCCACAACGGTGTTCAAGAGTTACCTCCCCTTGAGGCACTTCAGACCTTGAGACCACAGCTGCCCCCGCAGCTGCAGCAAGGGAAACATTGACCACTTGGGTTCAATGCCCAGAAGCAAACAAAAGGGCAACCATCTCAAGATCATTCTCGTGCTTTTCATAAACAAACAATTCAATATGATGTTTAATAGGCCAAGATTGCTTGGTTGATTCACAACAGTAAGCCTCACCAGAGAGGAAAATTTACCAAATCTGATGATTGTTGTGCTCTGTAGCCTAAACAACTGTCTCCTTTGTGTTCTGTCTAGTAGTCTATACTTTGGAGACACTTGCTGACATCATGTAGCCTACTCAAGAGCTCAACTTTCTATAGAAATATTAATTTAGAATAGAATATGCATTAAAATAAAGAGGTGTGTACTGCGTGACCTGTTTGTGTGCCCATCACAAACGCGCTCGCTTCTCATACTCACACACCCGCTCCTACGCTCGCCTGACTGTCATTATCGCATTCCACTTCCTGTATCAAGATATTTTAATGGTGGTTTATTTCCACAACAGTGAAATAATGCCGAGGTTTAGGGCAAACACTATGGTTACCTGACTGTCACCAATAAAGGCGGTGATTGACGTGACTGGCCGCTCCAATGCACTGTGGTGGGTGTAACTAGGGAAGTCAAAGAGGGAGGGGCAGGGGCACTTGCGGTCTCACTGAATTTGAACTCAAACATAGTTCAATCGGGCATTATAGCAACACACATTATAAAAAAATGTAATTGAGAATTTATGAAATGGGTCGGAAAAAAAATATAGGGGAGAACGGGGGAATCTGAGGCATCGGGTAATGTGAGCCACCCCCTGTATCTAGGCAACGGAAAACATTTGTGGTCATGTGAGACATATGTTTTAATTTCCCCATGGCCCTGAAAGAGAGGACCTCATGGTGCTGTGGTAAGCATGTATTTTTCACCAAAATAGGTATTTTGCATGTAAAAGTAAATTTTCTTGCTGTCAACTTAATCAACTGTTGTGCCAAAGCAAATGTATTCACGTAGAACAACTTCTATCATACGTGTTGATGAACTACCAACATATACAAACCATGTGATGATATTAGCTAAAGATTAGCCTGAAATGCTAAGAGAGGTAGTTTTTTCTCAAATTGTGGTGGTGGGGGAAAGTGAGCCAAATGCTGTGGGGGAAAGTGAGCCACTATCTCACTTTCCCCCACCATGAGGCACAAGTTAAGTTTAGTCTTAAACATATTTTAATTAGGGCTGTCAAACGATTAAAATTTTTAATCAGATTAATCACAGGATTCTGTGGATTAATCACGATTAATCACGATTAATTTTACCATTCGAAATATGCCCGAAAAATAAAAAATGTCTCTATATATTGTTGTATGAACGGAAAGATAAAGGACAGAAGGTGGATATGTACATTTAAAATTAGTAGTGTTATTAATTAAAAATCCAAATGATGGTTTTAATACTGAAAATACATTTAAATCAAACTAAAATGTATACCTACCACACCATAATTCAATTGGTCTGTCTCTTTACTATGTCTTTGGGCAAATATAGGCTATATAATGGCATTTATTTTGTGAATCTATAGGTTGTGCATTCTTGAATACAACTTGATTACAGTCCGCGGTGTTTCCCCGACACAGACGTGACCGTTAGCAGTTTGAAACACGGCATGGGCTAGCGTGTTGTTATGTTTGGCTGCGCGCAGCTACCTATCCTGGGTCATCCACAACTTAGAGTGACTGTAGTACAGAGCCGGTGGGATGCACGGGGCGGATCATTCTGCACATGCGTTAATTGCGATAAAAAAATTAACGCCGTTAATTCCAGAAATTAATCACTCTGCGTTAATGCGATAATTTTGACAGCCCTAATTTTAATGTAATATTACATGACATATGTTTTATTTTAATGTCATACACATTGTAGAAAAGCCATCATGCCAAGGAAATACACCAGGAAGACGACCTGGGGCAACCACACGGAAAGAGCACCTTCTCACCTTTCCCTGTAACCTTCAGGGCTGGAATGTAGAGTAGGCCTAGTTGTAGAGTATGACAGGCTGATGTTATAATCCAGTTGGGTCTTCTCCTGTGTTCTGAGTCCCAGGCTGTTCTCGCTGGTTCTGATTTTCCTATGATTTGACCCCCAGACACAAGCTGGCTCTAAGGGTCCTGTGTTCTGACCCCCAGACTGTGTTCTAATCTAACTGGTTCTATCTTTCATTTGAATCTTATTAAAACCTTTTGAATTATAATATGTTGTATTTGATTTTGATCAGAGTTACTTTCAAGTGTTTAGAAAATTTGCTTTGCTTAATTGACCAAACCCCATCATTCTTTTACTAGTACGACATTAGTTCTGGAATGTGTGGCTAGCTTTCAGGATTCTTACTGTTACAATATGTGTTGTTATGGTAGTTTCAGAGTGGAAAAAGTAAGTGGATCAGTTTACCCCACAGCTGGGGTAAAGTGAGCCACATGACAACTTTTTTTAAAACAATCATTTTCACTGCCCTTTGTCTTGAAAAAATTCTGCTAATGCCCATTTCTAGGAAACATCCTGAATTAATGGGAAATGTGTAAATTTGAGTGATAAATCATCTTAGCTCGCTTAGAGGGGAGCAGATGTAAAAAGTGTCTCAGATTACCCCGTTCTCCCCTATATAGTATATATAAAAAATAAAATAAAAGACCCTTTCAAAATGGGAACATATCAAGTCAGAGACCAGAGGGGCAGGTGCTTGAGCAGCACTTGGGGTCTATCTGTGCACATGCCAGCTGCAGGTAAGAACTGCCAATATACTGACTTCATATAGGCTCCATATACAGGTCTCCCTTGAAAAAGAGTCTTCGGCCTCAATGGGATTTACCTGTATAAATAAAGGTTAAGAAATTTTTAAACAAACAGTAATGTTCGGTTTTGAAAGAAACTCTGGCCCAGAAGTGCCTGCAACTACATTTACGGTGACTGTAGGAAATGCCAGATTACTACTTTAAAGTAGCTACAAGGAACTTTTAAATATGTTTTAAACTTTTGTTCTACCTTGTTTTTTGCATGTCTTACTAAATTGCAACTGTGGGTATTATCTCTGTTATTTGACTTGTTTGCAGATGAATGCCAAACAAGATACTAACAGGTTGGAACTGTTTGCTTTAGAAGAAATCCTCTGGAGTTTTCAAAGCGAAAAAGGCGGGATCCCCTGAGTCTGGAGAAGCTAGTTTTGAGTTTGAGCACTTAAAAGACACCATTGCTGCATAACGGTTTGTATTACAACAATCATGTTAAGGATTATTAACAGAAATATTTATCTACCAGGAGTGTTCGCTTGCAATTTCAGTGCAGTTGGCAAATGATGTTGCATTCTGTTGCAGCAGAAGCTGGCAAATTTTTTATCTGTAGTTCAACACTTCCTCTTTTTCTTGTGTTTTGTGTACTCCACTAAACGCCGCTTGACCCTTGGGTAGGATAAGCTCCAGTAAAACAATACAGGATCTATGGATGACTATACTGCTGTTTCAACGTTGTGTTAATGCCACCTTTACCACCTTGATGAAGGCAGTTCCTCTCACAATGCATTCAGTGCTAAAACGTTGCTTGGCCGGTGTCTCACGGTGTAATGTGGAGCAGCTCCTAATGCTGGAAGAGAAAGCTCACTTTCACTGCGCATTGATCAACACTCTAGACTGATTGGGGCCAATGCAAATAACAGGGAAGTGATGGACAGCGACTGGTCCTGCCTCGGTCCAGCCCGGGGGAATTAGCCTGCGTGCCTATACCACCCCCACACACACACACACGGACCCCTTTATCAATGTCTGCAGACCTGGGGGCCAATTTGAATGTGACTGAGGCACTCAGTGGACATGACATTGACGAAGGAGGTCCACTTGAAGCCATGGTTCAATGACTCATTATGGAAGAGGCTACAGGCTGTGTTTTCTGCATTTGATACAGCACCGGCCTTTAACAGCACTAATTGGAGTGTAAATGTGTCCTTTTCTCTTTGCATGTGTTTTGTTTGGTCTTATCTTGTTACTAAAGTGAGCTTGTGTCCGGTCTGCCATTAATCTCAGTTGAAAGTTTAACAGCACATTTTGATAAAAAAAAAGGGCAACTTGAAATTAATATGTTTAGAGAATAACTTTTCAGTCCATACTAGCATTTGTTGTGGTGTAAGAAGGGTTCCCACAACAATAAGATGTTTAAATATGAAATAACTAATTGAGTGTTTAACAAGATATACACAGATCCCATCCCTACTTTAAACATTTGGCATATCTAAGGGCGCACTCACACTAGGCAAGTGTGCCTGTTCCATGCTGCAGGAAGATTCCCCCCCCCCCCCCTCCTTCCCACTCCCCCGCGGTCACACTGCTCCCAAACGCCGCGGCCCGGGCACGATTGCTCCATCATACATACGTCATCACATTGTAATATGATACATATGTCATCACCAAGCGTACTCGCTGCCGGAATTAGTAGAACAACAATGGAGAACAACAGTAGTCACGGATTGCCCCAAACACCTCCGAATTTTTGTGGGTCTTATCCAGCTGCGACCATGGCTGCGATTGAATACTGTCGCCAGCCCAAATTTCTAGCAAACTCTCCACTTCGCGATTGCACCGGAACCCACTCGTGAAACTCTTGCCGCCATTGTTTACAATTATTGTGGGGAAGAAGGGTCGAGCATGGACTACGTCATCCAGCTCAGGTTGCGTATCTGTGCGTGTGCATGTGTCATCACATTAGCATCTGTGCCGTTCTCTCTGGCACACCTCTCCCAAGTTTGCCGTGGCTGGAATACGGATGGCGTGGTCACACTAGCCAAACGTTCTAGACTTTAGTATGCAAATGAGCTCGGGCACGGAACAGCGGCCCTAGTGTGAGTGCACCCTAAGGCTCTACAGCCCTGCAGACCCTATTACACTAAACCTAAATGTAAGGGCGCTGTCCCCTTCACTCCAGAAGAATCGTTTTTCAAATACCTGTTGACCACGGTATTCTTGAAACAAATGCATTGAATCGTCCTCAAGAGAAACCCCCCTGTTCAGATGGCAAAATGTAACTGTGCCCCACAAGAGCTATACTCTCTAAAACAAACAATATGGAGTTTTCTTTTATCACACAGCTTCCATCACTTTAAAAACAGAGTGGCACTGACTGACCACCTTTGAGACCTTCTGGCAGTGTGCACCATGCGTATGCCCATTCGTGCATTGTATTGAGGCCACAGAGAGTACAAAAGGCACGCAAAAGAAACGCCTCCAATGACCAGTCACACACATCCAGGGATGCTGCATGGTTCACCAGATCATCTCCTCCACTATGAACCAAAGCCAACCCTCTTATTCAGACCGCAATCACACTAAAGTGGCGTGTGCTCCATGCATAATGGCTGTAAATTGCAATAAACAATGACCAAACACGCTCCTGCAAAACAGACCTGCACTGTCCTTCAAACGGCTCTAATCTCAACTCAAGTGGGGCGTATGCATTAGATTATTCATGTCCACAGCATGAATACATTGGTGACCCCATGCTTCATACTACAACTGTTGTTGTATTGCCTTTAATGGCTATAGATGAGGTAAAGTAGTTTTAGAAGTGTGCTTCAAAATGTTAGCACACTCATTTATGGCTTGCACCTTTTCTAAACTGCAGCACTTATTCCAATGCTTTGTGGGTATGCAAAGGGAACCGTCAACCACATCAATGCAGGCCATATACCAAAATACTGTACACCGTACCAAAACATTTCCAAGCAAGACACTGAGGTGGAACAGTGACCATTTGTCTTTGTGGCCTCCCCTCTCTTTCAGTTTTTAATTAGTTATTTTCTGTGAAATTCCTGCAGCCTATGTACTCCATTATAAACTAAAGGTAAAAAAAGAAAAAAAGAATTGCCATCTAATTAATTATTTCCAGCTTTTGTTTCTAATTAAATGCATGGTTAGTCTACTCTGTGAAGGTGGGTGTGTCGCAACAATGCTGTTTTACCAGCGCAGACACACCGGGTGAGCCTGCTTCTGACACGGTAACACCCACACAGCCACAAGAAGAAAAAACACGATGCTAGGCAGCACAACAAAGGACATTTTGAAAGGAATAGAAAAAGTTATTTTGCGGCGAAAAACAACAACACAAACACACACACGCTGTGGTTGTTTAATAAAGTGTACAGTGCAGAAATGGAGGCCCAGTGTTTTTGGCAACTGGTGAATGTTTATCAAAATAGCATTCCCATACAGTAAAAGTGATATGAAATCTGTGTGTGCATGTAACCATCCCTATTGGACCACACTAAACGTATATGAGACTGTACCACAAGCGAGGAAAAGGACCCAAAGCCATGTCCTATCTTCTAACTATGATTAATGACTGCCAACTGTCATGCATGTATCAAGAACAGAGCCATACATCATGCAATAACTACAGCTGGCAAATACTGACAAGCACCCTGACGCCATAGCTACAGCAGCATAGACCCTAATAGCACATTTCAATGTTCAAGCTACTTTGATTTAATATTCAAGTACATGTGTTTGGGAAAAATATTCAATATGTAGAATTTTGGCTAAAATACAAAGCAAGAAAAAAAAAGTGTTGCATGGATGCATTCCCCCACACATACACACACCGGGAGACACATGCCGTTATTGCGCTGTAATCCGTCATCTTGCCTATGGTTTTAATTCCTGTTAACTGCATGGTTGCATGCCGCTGCATCGTTCATTCTAATGGAATTGAATAATAGAGCTGCTTGGCTGCACCTGCACAAGTCTGCTTTAATTGGAATGAATGTTTTTTTTTTTTTTTTAACAGAAATGTTAAGGCCAATTTTTTTTCTCGGCTTAAAGACAATGTGGATCTCAAGAAGCACAAGTCCTCTCTGTAGCTTTATAAAATATAGACAGTACATACGGTGTATACTGACAAATGTGCTCAGACAGCTTAATGGAAACATACAAGTATGGCTACTTACTCTATTTTATTGTGTTTATATTATTGTTAAAACTCATAATAATTGTAGTAATTGTTTCTTTGTCTTCTTGCTGACTGCCAGAAATGGCTCTTTCGTGGTAGTCAGGAAATAGCGAATCAAAATGTTTCAAAAGGGCAGACCTTCGCAGATCATCGTGACTTACGTTGACTTGACTTGTACTTGGTCTTGTGCAGAACAAAATGTAATGTCACAGGCTTAGAACAGTAAAAGTGCTTGAAATCTCTAACATTATTAAACCAGACACGATTGAGATAGTTATGATAAGTTTCAATAACAAAGCACCAAGAATACATATTTGTCCTTTAAGTTTTCTAATACATTCACCCCCACATTTCTGATATCTTTCATCATATGTTTTGTTTGTGTGCAGAAGTCCACTATTTCGCAGTCAAGCTAATTTCCTCTGAGCTTGCATTGTTAAGTATTGCTTCTGGAATATGAAATACATACAGCAATTTAACACATGATTGGTAACTGTGCATACATCTTTCAGGTAACATGTGACACAAACAGTAAGCAGGTTCACCTTGTGCCTGGAAATGGCTCTGCAACTGTTACTCTGTTACTGAGTGGTATATACTACTATTTTTGAATTGAACCTTTTAACCAGGAGAACCCATTGAGATTAAACATCTCTTTGGGTGACCTGACCAAGACATAAACAATGAAGCCCTGATGTGTGGTAATAATGTCTATGGGGATCTGAGGAATGTGCTTCTTATGATAGAGATTCAGGGCATGTTCACACCAGCTTTGTTTGTGGTGGTTGAAATGAACCCTGGAGCGTTTAAGCCCTTGGTACGGTTCAGTTGGGTTGGTGTGAACGCAGTCTGAGACTCTGGTTAGCACTAAACAACAGGACTCTGCTCTGCTCTAAAGAGGTGGTCTGGGTCCGCTTGTAAGTGAACTCTGGAGCGGATCATCTCTGGTGTGAACCCCATCCGCACTAATCACAGGGAGTGTAGTATTAACGCATCATTTAGCAGTTGTTTGCATTATGTCTTTCATTAAATGCACGTGTTATTAAGTTATTTAGCGCACTTTGTCAGAGCCTACTACGCCCATATGCTCCACCCGCTAGTCTGCTGCTACTGTAACTGACAGAGGAAAGTAGCCCTACTTAATTCATAGATTCTGGCTGTTACAATGAGGCTCCACATATTAAGCATGAAAGTAACCGGCGGATGCTCTGTGATGTAGGCGATGGTAGAAATGCGAAGAGCGATCTGCAATTTTACTCGCCAAACTGTCTGACAGCATTTTTCTGTGCACTTGACTTTTGTTTACTATGTGTGAATGAGGTGTGAACGCGACCCTTGCGTGTATCAGTGGAGAATATCTTGTGTCAGCTGAGAGGTGAGGTATGTAGGAGGCAGGGTCCTGTGTGACGTCACACACAGGGTGTTGGTGGTTTGGACTCATTAGCTGCAATCTGTCACACCTGTGGAGAGGGTTTTGGCGTTCTCAAGCTAATAGCAAGACAGTTTTGGCTGGTACAGAGGACTGAGAACATGTTTGCCACTTATGACTACCAACTATACACTTTTATAACTGAACAACCCCTTCCAAGAGTGGGCTGACAGATTCGACTGATGGAACTCCCATATAGAGAGAGGCACTACGTTACGGGCTGGCAGAGATCTGAGTTGGAACTAGTTAAGGCTATAACATACTCCGCGAGAAGAAAGAACAAAGTTCTCGGTGACAGAGCTGCGAGAAGAAAATTACGTCATTTTCTTCTCCTCGCTCTTGTTTAGCTGTTCTTGCAGCTTGTTCTCGACACATCGTCCGGGCCGAACTTTCTTCTCGCAGCTTGTCCGAGAACTATTGTGTGATTGGTCAATCTGAAGTCAATGAGGAAAATCAGCTGGCGCTACTATGGTAACAGCGTGTGACGTGTGCCGCGGGTGAGGAGTTCGGCACTTGAGTTCTCCTGAAGTATGAAATGTCCAGACCAGAAAGAACTTAGTTCTTGTTCTCGCAGCTCTGTCAGCAAAACGTTTGTTCTTTCTTCTCGCTGAGTATGTAACAGCCTTAAGCATAGCACTGTAATATTGACAGGGTAGCTACGGAGCCTATACAATTAGCCACCGTAGGTGGAGCACAACTTACGATGTCTTATTCTGTCTTTCTTACAGTGTATTGTAAAATCTATGATGTAAATTCATTATTGCTTTGTCCAAATGTATACATGGTTGTGAGGAGCCCAGTAAGAATAGCTGCTGAAATAGTGAGTATTCTAAATAAACAAACAAGCAACCCCTGAATACAGAGGTATGATTATTGTTCTAACGCAACCTGATTTAAAGATGGCAATATATCTGGTCAATGATTGACTCCTTTATGATTTTCTCTACTTACGACATCTATTGCAGTATGTACGTCCTGGGAGAGGGATCCCTTACTCAACTTTCCCTGAGGTTTCTCAATTTTTGTATCACGATTTCTTACTGGGAGTTTTTTTTTCTCATCCGAGCTAAGGGTCTAAGGGCAGGGTGTCATACTGTATGGAATGTAAAGCCCACTGAGGCACATGTCTATTTGTGATATTGGGCTATACAACTAAAACTGATTTGATTTGATTATTGATTTGATATATTCAAAGAAATTCAAAAACAATCCGACCATCATTCCATCCCAACATGACTAAGATGAAAAAACAAATATTTTGCACTGACAGTTTGCCTTGCCTTCAGAGGGTTTAGTTTCCATCCTTACTTAATAGTAATCATGATTTTGTCACAGTACTGCAGAAACCTCAGGGCCAAGAAATGATGCCCAAGTTTGACATTTCTTTAAAATAAATCAATCAATGGAATCCAGCATGACTTGAAAGTTATTTGGCCTTTTATATGCTTCTCACAGTAAATCAGGATGTTACTTGCATACTGTAACTGTGTTAATCCACTTGAGCTATTGACCTGATAGCAAAAACAGGAAACATCATTTGTTTATCCCCTCCCCTCTGCATGGGTTGCTTGCCCATGCTCATCGCTGTATATGTACACAGGGCATTCAATACTCATCAGTACACACAGTGACAACTTAGGGGGCCAGATTAGTGCGTATGCAATATCCACCCTCCACCAAAGTGAATTAATTGTCTAATGGCTTTAAATTGATTAGGCATGTCTCCGGTTTTGAGTTGCAAATCTCCCCTCTAATCCAGGTATTTCCCTCTCAGGATAAGCATAGGATTGCTTTAATTAGCAACATGGCCATGTGTGTTGGGTACAGTAACATGGTAGTCAACACCTGGAGCCAGAGTTACAATGTGTTTAGGTGATAAGGGCTTTTTACAGTGGTGCATTGAGCCACTTGCTCAAACACACTCAGATAATGCCACAGAAGCAAAATGCTAAATTGACAGAAAATAACAAAAATCTATTTGCCCAGGAGCTCTATACGCAGTGAACAATTAATAAAATGAGAGTATTACAACTTTAGTTTTGTGGCTTTGGGGTTTCCCTTTTCTACATATTTGTTGTGACTGTTAAGTTAAGAAATGTAGCTTATGATTGTAGATGCTCAAAAAAAACAAGGCTTCATAAAGTTATGGATTACTGTCTGTAGATGTGTACTGCTTTGTTTTTGCCCACTTTTGGAAATGATTTTGTTTTACTATATGTGGGCACTGATCAGTGTGTGAAACTTATGTAACTTAGAGGTACTTTTGAGGTGTTAATTGTAGCGTGTCAAGTACAACAAACTAAACAGTATCAACCACCTTTTTTATCAAGATTTTTATCAGATTCAATAATATAAGAAAGAAGAATGGTGAATGTTTGTTGATAACCCCAACCAACCCCAGATGACCAGGCCCTGATCAGTAAGGGGAAGTTATTTGAAGGAAGCTAGTCATACAACAGTTAGAAAAAAAAAAATTCAGATATAAGAAAGCTAGATATACCGCCTGGCGTTCATATTCCTCCGCAAAAGACACAATTGCCAAACAGTGAAAGTCCAATGGTGGTAGGCAATGGTTTAAAGAAAGCTCCTCAGAAGCTAACACGGTACAAGGTCACTGAGACCTATCACTATGTAAGGTCCCAGTAACCTTTGACTGTTGACTTCCAAAATGTATTCAGTCCATCCACGAGTCAACATTTATGCAAAGTTTGACCAAAAACCCCTCAAAGCGTTCTTGAGATATTGTGTTCGTGAGGCACGAGTTCACAGTTCCCTTGACCTTTGACCTATGACCTCCAACATGTATTCAGTTCATCCGTGAGTCCGAGTCGGCGTTTGTGCAAAATTTGAAGGAAATCCCCTCAAAGCAAAACATGAGATATTGCTTTCATGAGAAAAAGATACGTAAGTAAGGGCAGGCGGACGGACAACCTTGAAAACGTAATGCCTCTTGTCTTTTGCTGTCGCCACCACAGAGGCATAACAAAGGATCAGAACATTTACAGAGGGGTAAACCGATGATGAAAGTGCCCTAGCTATTGTTTGAAAGCACATGGAGGAATCTCCAGAGAGTCACACCATCCCAGGTTGTTGTGTTGTTCCAGCTAAAAGTGATATTGCCACGTGAAGATTCTGGAAGTGGAAAGTAAACCCATTTCAACGTAACACAGACAGGAATCATTTACTAGAGTGTATTCAAATAAGAACAGAGGCAATGACCTATGGTGGCAACATGTATACTGTAGGGAACCAATGAGGGAAATGGTAAGGTAAAGATTTGGTGACTGGGTAGAAACAGGAACAGCTTGAGGACTGTTGAACAGGTTAACGAATGACAGGGGCTGTGTTCGGAAAGCCATACTAACGTCCTACCTCCTACATACTCAACATCTAGTATATACTACATACTATCTACTCAAACTCTACTGCCTTAATTTCCAACTGACCAAAAAAAAAAAAAAAAACACATGATTTTTTTTTTTTTTTTTTGCTAGCAAGCGCGATGTGTGCTTGTGTATGGTCATATCCGCGCGAAAGGCCGCGATTTGCAGTAAATGATTGTCCACGTGTCTCCAAGTGTCTCTTTAGGGTATTTAAAAAGAAATCAAGCAAGTAGACTAATAATAACATTAATTCATTATTGGTTATCGCATCACAGAAGGCCTATTGGCCTATAATAATAAAAAAAACACCACCTTAACTATGTTTACAGTTTAATTTTTTTTTTATGAAATGCAAACCTCAGTAAATAATTTGCTCTTGTTTCTCTGTCCTGAGATTCACACAGACTGAGTAGTCTTATTTAAATGTTACAAATTGAGCTAATAAACTGAACTTTGAATTTTTTCATCACAGCTAATTTTTGTTATCTAATTTGATAATAAGGTGATTGTATGCAGAATGCTCGTGCCAGAAACTCATACAGTGGTTTTGTACAGATAAATAAATAAGTAAATATTAGCAGGTTCTCAATAGTATTTCAATTTAGGGGGGGGGCGCGAAAAAATTTCTGTCCCCTAGGGGGGGCATGACAGAAACTAATTGAGAAACACTGTATAATCGAAGTATCTTTAAGAACACTAATCACGTTTCGTGGCGACTCTGTAATGAAACTGAGAGTAGATATAATATCGCTAAAAATTAAAACAGACGGTCAAAACAGAGTCCAAATGAGCTAAAACATGGCACACTTATTTTTAGGTAATCTCTAATTGATTATTCATTCATTTTTTCACACGTTTATGTTTTAAGGCGGAGGATCCCTCCGACGCTCTCTTTCCGGCTCATCAGACAGCACTCAGCTCTCAGATGAGCTTGACGAGCCGCGGTGTGTGGAACACAGCATTCAGTTCTGATCTATCGCCACTATCAGACTGGCATCTCCCATTTCACTTAGTAACTCTAATGTTGTTAGGTATTTATCTTCATCTCTTATCTATTGTAAGAGTTTATGAATAACTGTATGTACAGTTGTCAGATCGCGGACCCCAAACAATGTTGTTGCCTAGCAACTTGCTCGAAAATATTTAATTTTCCTCTGCGGTTAGAATTGACCCAGTGCATTGTGGGGCGGTTGAGTAGGAAAAGTAACCTGTCGATCCATACCCAAAATCTTCCCGAAAGTTGGTACTCATCCGGGAATTTCTCGCATACCCAAACTCGCATACCCAACCATCACATACTCAAATTGAAGTCAAAATGAGTATGAGTAGGATGTTAGTATGGCTTTCCGAACACAGCCTGGGTCTGAATCCACAGAAAATATTCCACTGTTATCCGATGACAAACTTTTTCTGCTGAGGAAACCCAACAATGAGTTCCTCTCTGCATGTGTATGAAAAGTCCTTATAACGAGAATGTTTCCTACAGTTTTAAAGTCTGTGAATAACGTACGTTATATAATAGACACACATTTAAGAGCCATCTCATACAAAATGCATTTCCAATCAGCGATGAAAAAAAAAACTACTCGTGAAAAGGAAATAGACCAACTCAACAACCCAGCTTGTGTGAATTGTAAACAGATTTTGTACTTAAGTGTGTATTCCGTGTAATATCACAAAGGGGAAATTGCCAGTGCAATCATACACAAACAAACTCATTGAGAAACCCCCTTGCCCTGAGCTAAAAAACCCAGCAGGTTGCCTTCCAATATGGGAATGACAAATGAATATCACAGAGTGGTTCAGATGGTGTAGACACACTCCATGCTCTGTGCTAATCAGGCCAACCTACAGACCTCACATAGCATCAGGACATCCTCCAGGGGGAAATTAGTACTTTCCACTTTGCTAAATGAGTATACTTTCCTCCCTGGGTGGGTGCATTGTTTGTTACATGGCCAATTTCTTTATGTAAATTCTACTACAATGGATAACATAGCAATTATAAAGAAACAAACATTATGGTATTATACTGATTCTGAAGTGCAAATTACAGCTGCATGTACAGTATGCAAAAAATTTTCTCAGGGGCAAGCTACACTAAAAAAGCTCAATATATCTAGTGCTAACTAACTACTGTTAAAGAAGGAGCTCGGTTGTGTTATGTTACTTGTTTTTTTGTATTACGTCAGCTATAGTTACTAGCTAACTTTGATATCTACACCAGGCAGTGAATCATTTTGGACATGCCAATTTTTGTTCAAATGGTAATAAAAGCTGAAAGATATTTTTGTACATTGTCTTATTATCTTTTGGGAGAAGCATGTGTCATTTCCAATCAAGAAAAAGCTTGCTGGTTTAAAAGTCAAAATTTGCCAGGGGTATGAATAAATTTGGTTTTGACTGTATCTGGATTGTATACCTGCATTGATATCAAAAGCACCTATATTCTTATTATTGGTATCTCATCCTCAAACCCCTTGTTTTATTCACTGTAGCTTACCGGGCTTACATTAGCAGCTCAAAACACAGGGAAAGGGCATCTTGAGAAAGAATCATGCGGTAACTACAATAAGCAGTAACAGTATTGGGGAATTTTTAGTTGTGCGTCACCTCCTAGCATGCATAAGCTATCGTTGAGATCTGAAATGTGTATTCAGAAGAACACAACAACTACAACTGGAGATTTACTGAATTACCTCTTGTTTTTGCTCTTTTGTCATAACTGTTCATGTTTTTGTTTTTTCCCTTTCTTGCCTTGTTTGTTTGTGGTTCTTCGAAATCTGATGAAAAAAATGTCATGTCATGACCCATGGGTAAAGGTCGGCCTAGAAAAAAACACTAGCCCTGCGTTCCAAATCACATACTCTTTCTTTTTACTACACTACATACTAAGGTACAGAAGAGTTTTAGGGCCAGAGGAGAGAAAAAAAATCAGAAAAGGAAGAGTTTTTATTTCATTATGTCAAGAAATGTGTAGAATAAAGACGAATACTCCAAAATGTTATTGGAGTTAGTGAGGCATTTATGCATTTTCAGCTCACTACAATTGACGTGCATGTATTGGGACATCCTAAATCTTTTTCTGGCATACTAAATAGTATGGAAGTATGGGGATTGGAACGCAGGGTAGGTCAACATGATGGTTACGAGGTGGGTGAAGCCCTGGGCCTGACCCTGGGGGTCAAAGTTCAATGTATGAAGACATTACATTAGCATACGAGCTAACCCACAGTCGAGGTTGGAATGAGTTCTTAGATATTTATATCAAAGTCTGTGGTATATCATAGTTAGTCCCTGACTGATGTAAAAGACTCAATGATGAACACATTGTCTATTCTTAGATGTTGTTGTTGTTGGAGGTAGAGATTTGGATATAATGACATCATCCGGCTGCTGCTGCTATGGTAATGTTGTTTTACATTCTAGAGAGATGTATCACAGAACTCGCTGATAACAATGAAACGGACAAAATGTTACAGAGCTTCTGTCAAAACAGCTTGACAGCAAAGAAACCACCAAAATCACCAAAATTATCCGACATTAGAATCAACACGTCTATAGAACAGAATCAAAATAAATATTAATACCTTCTTATTGATATTTATTGCAAGATGTTTGGATTGGCTTGCATTCATTTTAGTTAGGTGTGGCTTATACACTGGCAACCAACTGAGTGTATATTGGAATGGAGCTGATAGTGAATGACATTATTGAAATTTGTTTAGTTGTGATTTTTTTCTCAGCATATAATAGCACTTATTAGGCTAACCATCTTATCTTAACTAATGGGTGGAGGTACAGATTACGCAGCCTTTGTATTTGTCATTGCTTTGGCTTGACTTTTATATTTGACTCCGGTGTGGGAAAATACACACTCCTTATTAGTTGTAAAGTTGTGCAATGTACCTCCCATCAGGGCCGTATTATTGAGGTCGATGGGTTCATATCCTGCATAACTCTTCTGGGAATAATAATATAATAATAATAATAATAATAATAACTGACTGAGTTTAGACTCAAAAAGTTAATTATTTTAAAATTTAAGGGCAATTAATAAATAATAAACGACTAGTTGTTACTCTTCCAAAGTTTATTCCAAGCATTTTTAGGGAGGGCAGCAATTAATTTTTTTTTTCTTTTTAAAAATGTCTTTCTGAATACTAAAATATTTATTTAAATATAAGGGATAACATTTTTTTTGTCCCAGCTCCAACTACAATACAATACTTGCACTTCTCTCCAAAACTGTGCTTGAAATTTTTACCTTCCAAAGCCACACGGCGGCCATCTTTTCATTCTTCATGTTTGATTCCATCTGCCATTGTTTTTCCTTTATCTGGGTTTGGATGTTCACAGCAGCAACATAAGAAGTTTGGTCTGGTCGTGGGTTGAATCCCTGTCAAAATGAATATTCGAAATAGAAAATTACTTAAATAGAAAAAGGAGAAACGCTCCATTGATTTAAACATCCCCTTCTGTCTTAAGTTCTTTGAAAGTAGGAGGAGGAGGAAATGTAAAGAGTAGCGAGGTGGTAAAAAACAAAGAGTTGGTCACCAGAGGTCTGTTATCAGGCTGCTACATGACTGTGTATCACCCACTCGCTGAGTATTGAGCCAGGGAAACGTGGCTGAGCGATCACCCTAACCCCGCTCCATTGATTAACAGCGGTTTCTCTCATTCTCGGGCCAAGAAAATTGTCTTCCCCCGAAAACATGTGTGTGGTTTGTTTGAGGAGCAAGTGCCATGTGTTTGTGTGTGCTCACGCTAAGTCTCGCTCTGTGGAGAGGGCTATACACTTCCAGCTGAGCCACTCTGCATTTAAAGCTAGCAGCCAAATGCTTCTCACATGGAGAGGGGCTCTGAAAAAAAAGAAGAAATACTCAGTTTGAGACGCAAGTTTCTCAGTGTCTTTCTGCTTGGTCTGATCTTCCTATTGGCTCAATATTTTGGCCCCATGTTGTACCCCCTAAAGTAAACCATTTTGTACATCACCCCCTCTTTCCTCTAAGCATTTACCCCCCCCCCCTCCTCCTCCCCCTCAAATCACACACACATGCACTACAGTACACTTATTTTGGATCTCGTGGGTGGGTGTGTGTGGGCTATTCAAACGTCCTGACTGTGAGATTTAGAATGTCATTTAAAACCCATTCAATGCTGTTAAGGCTTGTTTTATTTTCCCCGGCATTAGACTACAAGGTCAGTTTGTACCAACAGCTGATGAGCGATCAATAGGAGATTTAAATTTAAAGAGCCGTGGCCCTGGGGGCGGTCAGTCGTCGGTGCATGGTGTGTTACCATAGTGTGTGTGTGTATGGGTGTGTGTGGGGGGGGGGGGGCTAAGCCCAGGGGCTCAACACAGACCTATATCCTTCCACAGACCCTCCAAACCCCCACCTTACACCCCCACCTCCCCAAGCCTGGTTAACTCTCAAGGCCATGATTAATTCATGGTGGATTACAGTCTGGAAGGCAGAGGAGTAAAACTGGGATTGCATACGGCCCTAACTGCACACGCATGCAGGGTTTGAGAGATAAAGGTTCACGCCACAATCCCAGCGCTCCACTCCTTTACCCCACTTTGAATATTTTTTTTCATCCTTCCTGCGAAAGAAAGCTCAGGCTTCAGTGTTTGGGCTTCTTGATTATCATTATTAACACTATGTTCAGTGGAATAAGTTAGAAGAAGTCCCTCCGAGCCGTCAGACCGCACGGGTAGAACAGTAAGCTGCAGGGAATACTAATGTCGAGAGCGGGCTAATAAAAGCGTAACAAGCAGGAGAGCAGTGGTCACGGCAAATTTTTTATCATTGTCCTTCACACTTGTACAGCTAACTGCTTATGATTAGTCCACGACCTCCAGGAAACTGAGAAGAAGATTCTGAGGCCTGGAGCCAAAGTGGTTGTTGGGGGGAAAAAAGCTGTGGCATCAGCATAAGTTGTGGATTCGCTCCCCCTTGTGTTGGCTGCAGCAAGCCAGTCCACTGTCATCAGCAGTTTTAGTTGTTTCTTGTTGTCTATGAATTGTTCTACTGTAGCCATCAGGATTGTGTGCGACACAGCGGCATGCTAGTTTAAGACTATAGCATCACAAAAACCCATGAATATATACCGATGTTCCTACAATGTGAAATGCTTCGAAAGTTCTACTTCTGACTCTCCCTTTTTCCTTTGCTTCTTTACATGAATTTCCGCCAACTGCCGTTTCGATTTCACTCAGTTCTTTTAAATTTACATGAATCAAAATTAACAAATGTTTACCTGTCACCACGTCTGCAAAAGCCAATTATTTCACACTCCAGGTGAATGGAAAGATGAGACGTGAAGACAAAAAGCATTCTGAAATGAGTGACAGTGGTCTGACACGTTCCTTATAGAGAGCCCTGTGATGTACGGCTGCTCTGCCACTGTGTGATACATAACACACTGCCATGTAAGGGTATATTCTGTAAAATAGCTGCTCCAAAGAAAATCTGTTAAAATTCATAAGTATAGTGTCTAGTTTTATTAGAAACACATTTTGTCAACATGTTGTATTTGTACAGTGAATGGTCTAATATGCACTGGAGGTCACATAAGCTTAGGTTTATTGGAACAATAAAAGACATACCATTAGGGCTTGATATTCAAAGAGGTGTAGCAGCTACTAGCTGCATATTTGACCATCAATTATTAATAGTTTGGATTTATCTCCTTCGAAGACACAAAAATAAAACCTGTCTAAGTATGTTATATTAACAATTTTATGAATGTGTCGTCAGCAGACTAGAAAAATCAAGAAGTCAATTACTCCTCTTAACACTTACATGTTGTCTCCACACTGCAGATGATGGTGCAAAGCACTTTAACAGTATTTGTGCTATTTTTAATTTTTTTTGGCAAATGTCTACTTTACTTGTTTTTATTGTTTTTTTTTTATTCTTTTTTGTAAACAACATATTGTACAAACTAGCACAGTGAACCACAACCCCAGCAAATGTGTTTTTTTATATCTCCATACAATATAAATGAAATCAATACAAAAGTTTGGTTGGTTGCTTGGAACAATTTTATATGGATCGAGAGGTTCTAAAACATGGTTTTCGAGACTTCTGGACTCCTGAATTAAGTAGATTACGTAAACAGTTGACTGTTCTAAGTTCCGTTTAGAACCCCGGTAGAAGAATTTTTTTAGAAGGTAGACTTCATTTCAACATTTCAAGTTCATTTCCATTTTTAAATAAAGGGTTTGCAATCCGTAGAGAGTTTACTGTTTGCCTTTTGAAGGCGGGACCTTCTTCAGATTTGGTTGTAAATTCTGTAAGCAAGAAAAAAAAAAAAAAAAAAAAGGAAACAAATAGTCCAGACAGGAAATGTCCTCATATCTCCTCTGGCCTTCAGAATCATAGTGTCAAAAGTTAAGTGTCAATATGGCAGAGCCTGGAGAGGCAAAGAGGTCTGAAGGAGCTGCTGAATAAATACAAGGGACAAGTCTAGTGCCTCAAACATAGTGTGAACGCTGCTCAGCCTTCTTACAGTTGGCCAGGTCAGCACACCACCAACCCTTGGCCCCTCTTATTCCCTCTCTGTAAAGCTATTGAAGTCTTTGACAGTAGCTAATGATGTTTTTTCCTGTTCGGGACATACTACAGGAGATTTGGAAAGGGTAGTGTTTTTTTGTGTACCCCACCGGTGAGTGTTAGGGGTCTGGTCGCTGTGTCGGGCTGTTGACAGGAGTCGAGAGGGGGGGTGACAGGCTTCCCCAGGGGCCCAAAAGAAACGCTGCCCCAAGGAAAGTTCAGCTGTCTTGCCCAGTTGTTTCTTTATTTTTTTTTGTTCAAGTCCATTTTCGGAGTCGAAAAAAATAAGCCATTGAAACACCTCAACACAATACTGAAGACAATGTCTTTTTCAGCATCATTGTTTTTTTTGTTTATGCCAGATACGCTTTTCCCCCAGAAAAAGATAAAGAAATTATGATAAATGATCAAAAATAAATAAATAAATATGAAACCCCCCCCCCAAAGAAAAGTGAATCAATGGCGTTGCCCTGTCGATATCCATGTCCCCTGTCCTTGACCCCCAGTCCCCCCAAAACACCACCAAACCACCCTTCACCACCCCTCTGTTTTACTGAACCTCTTGCCGGTGTATAGAGTCCTCTTCTCTGCAACAAAACAAAACAAAACAGCTACCACACGGTGCCCTCATTCATTTCCGAGGGCGCATGGGACAGGTGGTTGCCGTACGCGCTGCCGTTCAGAGACAGTGAGGTAAAAGGTGGACTGGGGCCAAAGACGTCCGAGGAGAGGCCGTGTAAGGGCCCCGGGATGCCTGGCTCCGGGCTGGGAGAGTCGCCCGGGTGGTGGGACATGATGTCGGAGAAGCGCTGCACCTCGCTGGAGGGGTGGTGTCCAGGCAGAGGGTGGTCCATGCCTCCCAGAGGAGTCCCCGTGGGGCCAGAGCTGGGCACGAAGGGCAGGTCCACGGGGGTCTGGGCCTGAGACGACGGAGGCCCCTGTGGGAAGAAGTCATAGTTCCCTCCTGGGCCGTAGTACTCACTCTGATAATCTGCACATTCAAGAAAAAAGAAGAAAAAAAATCTACGTTAGCTCTGCAGAACAATGGGTATATGCAGAAATAATACTGGAGATATTGAGGAATTCATTGAATATACATAGCTTGATTTGTATTACGGGGGGGTTGGGGGCTCTCGCCGTACTACATTAGTCACAGAGCACGTTACACTTAAATCAAAACTGCAATTGGGTGGGGAGAACAACGTTGGCCACAAAATTAATTAAAATGAGGACCATTTCATCAGTGATTCTACCTATTGAGACCCAATTTTTTTTCTTTTTTTTTTACAATCCATCAGCATGTTATTAGACTTTTTTTGCTCCAGCAGAAAGGACCAAAGGGGGCCAAGCACAAATGAAAATTCTCTGTAAATGATCAGATATAGTGAGAAAAACAAAGTGTTTGAAGGGAGATTGTGGTATGAAATCACTGAGATGTAAACTAACTTCCCTTTAACTTAACACAATGCTCACTGCTAGAGGAGGCGACCAAAACGGAATAATGGATATAGGCCTACAAACAGTATACATATAGTTGTATTATAGTTAAGAAAAAATAAATAAAAATGCCATTATGTTTAGCAAGAGAAGAAAATCACTGCATTGCATCACATTATATTGTTATTACGTGCACAAAATGTAGAGGTGGCAGTGTCTTTATACTATTAGAAAATACTTCAATAGAAATGCTATTTCTGATTGAGCACCTTAGCTGATGGTATGTGACAAAATAGAACACTGTTGGAGCATTGTTTCATTACAGCCAGAAATTACAAAAAAAAAAAATCAATTGACAGACTAATAGCCGATAGAAATAAGGAAAAAACTAAAAAATTATATAAAAATGTATAAAACTGAACTCTGAACTAAATTAATAGCAGTGGGGGAAAAAGAAAGGGGGTGTAGAAAGCAATAATTATAGCATGCTCATTTCAACACGTAGCCTTTAAAAAAATGATAGGCCTATTTCATGAGACAAACACTTTGGAGAACCATTTTTCTTTCTTCAATATTATTTTGCCAAAATGATCACAGGTGTCCACATACCTCCATAGTAGGAGAAGGGCCCGTTGGGGATGAGCTCCCCGGGCTCCAGTCTGTCCACCAGCGTCCTCATCCGCCTCGGGCTGCGGAAAAACGCGTGTCTCCTTGCGCCCAGCGCGCTCAGCTGCTTCATGCGCCTCTCTTTGGAGCGTCGGTTCTGGAACCAGACCTGGAAACACACACACACACATATATGAATACGGGTCAGCTTGTTTCACTCCGCAAACATATAATAGGCAGCTGACGCCATTTTGATTGCACGTCAATATTCAGTGTGTGAGATGGGATGAGAGGAAGAAATGGAGGCTACGGAGAGGGGCTGACGGCTGCTTTGGTGCAAATGCATGAATAAATATTTAAACAAATAACATGGCTGCGGTTTAGATTTTTTGGGGGCGAGGTGGAAATGGGGGGGGGGGGGGTATGCAAATACTTCTGGCTGTGTAAATGATCCTCCATACAAAGGCAGGTGTAATTGGGTGTCATATTTACCTTGGCACCTGGACCGCATTGGCCTCGTATTAGAGTAAATAACCGAGCGGCTCTCTGTGTGTTTTGCGGCGTGCGCGTGTGATGAGCCGGTGCGTTAAATCCGCAAGGCTCTGCGCTGGAAAAAGGACTGCGCGTCCCAATTATCGTTACACAGGAGCGAGTCACATCTAACCTCCCTAATGATCTTTTAACCCTCCATTTACTCCGACTGAAGGCTGCAGCAGCGGGGGCTTAAAATCTCCAATTAATACTTAATAGGAGGGTTGTTACCAATATATTACCGGGCTCTTGGAGGTTATCATTTCCTAATCTATAGGCCGGCTTCCTTTAATTACGCTCTTTCCCTTTTCCCTCGTGCTCATACATATTAGATAGGCCTATACTCCAACTACTTTCTCTGTATCGCCATTAATCTGCGTCGCTAAACCTTTTCACCTCTGATCTGCCCCGCAGCCTTGCACACGTTATGGCGAGGGGCGACCTGATACGGAAAGCTGTTTTCTGAAATATAAAAATGCAGAAAAGCTCTACTTTCCGATTAGTTTAAAAAGCCTATTTGTTTTACGTGGATGTGGATCAATCATGATTCCTATTCTTGGATCATTACTTTATCATGCTGTATGCTTCCTATTCTAAAATCATTTGAATAAATAGCCTGCTTTACTGCGCGACATAAAATAATTGCTTTAAGTCTTTTAGGTTTCAGCAAAGTGAACAAAATAAACATTTCCTCATTATAAAAAAAATGACGACGATAATAATAATAATAATAATAATAATAATAATAATAATAATAATAATAATAATAATAATAATAATAATAATAATAATAATAATCTGTTGTTGTTATCTGTGGTTGCCTTTTGTTTAACTTAACAGGGCCTTGATGTAATTCACACTTCTGCAGCAGAGACAATGTGAAGACCCTTGAAACAGATTTGTGTCTTTCCACTTGGCCGCTCATGCTCACAGCATGGCTAAACGTGGCCGCAAAACGTGATGGCAGCGCGGTGCCAGCACTCCCAGCAGCCCGGCGCCAGTTGGCGACTTTGGCCGGTTCATCGCGCCAAGAAGCAAAAATACCCATATAAATTACCCGTTTCCAAATCAACCCCTCGTCTGTCGGGCCAATTCTTTGGCTTAATGAATTCAATGTGAACGCGCAGTTTGAAGGGGAGAGGCCTCCTTTAAAGAGGGGTGAAGGATGTGTGTGTGTGTGTGTGTGTGTGTGTGTGTGTGTGTGTGTGTGTGTGTGTGTGGGGGGGGGTGATGGGTTGAGGGCCTGCGCGGTCATGGCAGCCTGGCAGGGCCAATTTTTTTCCATAAGATATGAGCTGTTACATCACACCTTTTTAATGGGTGCGTGACACCCTATAAAACAGAGAGGGCGCGAGACCACCTCCTCAACCTGTGGGTGCGCCCTGCCTGGATAATATTTCCATAACATCTCAGAAATAACCAAAGACCTGCGTTTTGATGATTCATTTTTGAATCAAATATAAAAACCAGGGACTGAGATGCAAGCCATATTAAGGCTGCATAGCGTTTATCGTGAGGGGGGCACGTGGCACCCAATTTGAGAAACACCCATCTTATTATAAATATGAGCTGTTAGAGATATCTGTATTTGGTGGTTAATGAATGAATTCGTTGAGAAATAAATAAGAAGGGGTTATCCACTTGACCCGCATGATGTGGATGGTAAATTCTCTTGGTTCTTTTTGTACCTGAATGACCCTCATGTTGAGGCCGGTCTCCTGGGCCAGCTGCTCCCTGATGTGTCTGGTGGGTTTCGGCGTGGCAGCGAACGCCGCCTTCAGCGTCTCAAGCTGCTTGGCCTTGATGGTGGTCCGCGGGCCGCGCCGCTTTCCGCCCAGGTTCTGATCATCGTTCTCGTTGTTGACCGTCTCTTTGTCGGACAGCGCCGCTATCTCCGTGTCCTTTAGGACCACGTCGTCTTGGAGCGTGTCCTGCGAGTCCGGCGATAAACTGGGGTCACTGCAGGCCGTTACTATAGAAATATATGAAAATGAGAACAATTAGAAGAATATCAGAGCCATTCCAACCAAAACAAGGGAAATTACTGCGGCGATCAATAAATAAATGTGTCAAATTCCCCCGTTATTCGTGACTGTGGACTGAGTCAGCAGTTATTTGGCTGAACTATGACCTCAGGTCGGTGATGCAAACTACCGTCAACATCAATACTAATAGGCTACACAATAGTTCCATCACTTAGATGCGGCGCTGAAGCCCCGTTAAGATTCGTATTCAAATGAAGAAGGGAACTCTCTCTCTCTCTCATGTGACAAATCTGTAAAGCAGCTGATGCGTTTTTCCCCACTGGTGCGTTGCTAAGAGACTTACATATTTAGTCAAAATTACAAACAAATAATACAAATCCGACTTGTCAGATTAAACTATTCAGCATATTTACACTAGGCGCAAATGAAGAAATAAGCAAAACTGGTAATAGAAAATAAGAAGCTTGATTTTTTTTTTTTTTTACATATTTGGGAAATACAGGACAATGGGGAGTGTGTGTGTGTGTGTGTGTGTGTGTGTGTGTGTGTGTGTGTGTGTGTGTGTGTGTGTGTGTGTGTGTGTGTGTGTGTGTGAGAAGAAGAACACTATTCCGTGAATGTCTTCTATAAGTCCTGGTCATGGAAATGATGAAGCCACAGCGGGGCTGAACCTCATCCATCACAATTTATCCCGCTTTGCAATCACACATACACGGACACACGCGCACACACTCGCTCTGTATACCTGAGAGGAGGTTGCCGTCTTTGACACTGGCGTTGCTTAGGTAATCTTCTTTGCAAACGAATTTGTTCTCGTCTATGATGTAGAGCTCCTCGCCGGTGGACAACTGCTTGTTGCACATCATGCAGGTGAAACAGTTGAGGTGGAAGACTTTGCTGCGCGCCCTCCGGACCAGGTCGTTAGGCGAGATTCCCTGCGAACAACCGCCACACTTAGTGCCGAACCGCCTGCGAGAGAGAGAGAGAGAGAGAGAGAGAGAGAGAGAGAGAGAGAGAGAGAGAGAGAGAGAGAGAGAGAGAGAGAGAGAGGGGGGGGGGGAGCAGGCAGGATCAGTATATTATCCAAGATATATTTTTCACCAATGAGTCTTATAATAATGTCTAGTGAAAAGGCCGAGATGTTTGGGAGGGAATGAGCCTAATTGTGCACAAGAAAAATAAATAAAATGCTGTAGATTTGACCCAGGGTATAGCTTGAATTTAAAAGAAATTCTAAAAAGAAAATAGAATAATCCCCAAATTACCATTTGAAATTGCAATTGGGTGACTAAAAGTCGAAACAAAAACAGTGTTTAAACATGAAATGTATACAAAATAATAATTTTGAAATTAATTCTCTGTAGGTAAGTAAGTGGGAGAATTTTCATGTGTAAAAAACGCACTTTCGTTGCTACTTTGGACCTTGTCCTATTTCTACAATTCAGAATGAACCTTCATTCCCAATGTTGGATACAGTAACAACAACAAGAATAATATTAATTAGATTCAATTGAACAATTCTGTATTTTTTTCTGCTATATTATATATGCTAAAGTCAAATAGCGCATTGTTTAACAAAAACTCGTGTTTTCCTTTCACCTGAAGCCACTACACTACTATTTATTTCACGCCTTTATTTGTTGATTTCCACAAGAGGATTTTTGTGTTCCGTATAAGACTGTATACTATATTTACACTGTAAAATACAGTAAATACTCAGGTGTGCCATCAACAGTGTACCGGAGCAGTCTGCTTTGGAATAATGAATTATAGACCCTGCTATTGACTTCATCGTTAAACAATGTGTATTGAGTGCTGTGTGCACTGCTTGTTGACTGCACGTCTGTGATTGCATTGTCTGCGGACTTGATCTTTTCAACTAGTTTACTATTCAAATCCACTTATCACGTCCTCCTCAGTCGGACTGAGCAAACACACCGGGGCCGCGGCTCACTGTGGCCGGGTTTGATCCCCCGGCCGCCTGCACGCTGCTGTAAAAGAAACACCCCCAACGTGTGATTTCCTCGATTTCCTAACAAACCGCCCCTCTCTCTCCCGCTGAGAGCGAGTGCACACGCGTTTAGTGTCGCTGGCCCTCTTTTGTTGTTGTTTTGCATAAGAATCCAAATTAACAAGCTTTTAATTACTCGCTCCTAATCAAAGCTTATCACCTTCAAGTCCCCCTCCACAGGCACGGACAGGTGGGGCTTTACATTTATTTAAAGAATAAAATAAATACATTAAAACGCAGAAAGATGTTTCATTATAAATAAATTGTAATATTGTTCGTGCAGTCAACAGATGTGTTATCTCTCTGTATTATTGAAAACAATGAAGGTTAATATTATTTAATTTAACTTATTTTTATCTGAAAAAGAATGAGTGACAGAGTCTTGGGTTTTAAGAATTATTTGTTTTTTTTCTAATGATTTATGATGAACAGTAAATAACTATTTTAAAAGTTGTAAATAATATAGCAAGTACAACAAATGTATCTGCGGCCAATCTACAAATAGATTTTATTTATTTTTTTTAAATTCCATATTTTTTTAAACGCATCATCACAACCGTTACTTCTTTTTGATGTTGCTTTTCTTTCTATTGTATAATGATTTCCCAAAGGCCAATGTATATATACATGCCTATTTACACATTCACATTCATAAACAAACACACTGGCCATGACTGTTTCGGTCGAGCTTACCTAAAGAAATCATTTTTGCAATACAGTCTCCCCTCTCGAGAAAAACATTTCTCTGTCAAATTGCATTTGCACTCGCAGCACTGCACGCACTTGACGTGCCAGGCTCTGTCCAGCACATTGAGCAGAAAGCGGTCCAGGATAGGCCTCTCGCAGCCGGCGCAGTGGACCATGGCTTTGGCTGCGGTGCAACAACAACCAAACGAAGCTTCACACACGCACACACGAGCACAATCAACAGCGCAGGCCGTGCATTGACCGAGTATCTGCCCCTGATTCGCCTGGAGCTCCCGGGTCAATGTGCGCGGAGGAGCCAGTCGATCAGGTGTCACCACAGATTTCTCCCCGCATGCGTAAAATGGTTCAGCGTCCAAAAACATATAATAGACAGGATGGGGATGGCGAGCGCGTCCTCTCTCTCTCTTTCTCTCTAGTGGAAAAGCCAAACTGAGAAGAAAAAAAAATCAGTCCTGAACTGGATCCGTGGCAAAAAAAAACGCAATTCAACCAAAATTAATTCAACCGGCGCTCTTGGAAGTGACGCATCGGCCGAAAGAAAGCGTCTGGTGCCAGCCAGTCAGCGCTGAAAAGAGGCAACTAACAGAATGCGTTTAGGGCATAGCTGTCACACAACAAGACACGCACGCCTCTAAATAATTTAGTGTGCTTTGACATGGCAGCGTATCCACTGTTCAAAACCCGGCGGGAAACAAAAAATCACACACCCCAAAGAGATTAGAAAAAGAGTGTTTCCCCCTTCTCGCGCGCGAAGTCCCGATGATCCTTGGATGTCTGGGCTCGTTATGGTGGCGGGTCAGTTGCATGGGATGATGCGCCTGCGGCTCCCGTAGTATAGTCAGTGTGTATGCCGGGATGCCCCCTCAGTCTCCAGTATAGGCTAGCGTGTGTATGCTGGGATGCGCTGGCTCTCCAGTAACACTGTCTTGCTCCTAAAGCTCCAGCCCAGCCTTATTCCCAGCCTCCTGACGTCAGGGCACGGACGGACCAATCAGCGCCGCGCCCGTGCCGGCAAAACATCAAGCCGCCCCCATCATAACCCAGTGAGGGGCTCTGCCTGCTATTTATGCCACACACTCAAGACACCAATTGTCAAAGAATTTCCCTGCAAACTGTCATATGTTAGTGAATGTGTTTGGACGGAAGCAGCGTCGGAGGAGGCGAGCAGAGCGGCGGGAGAGAGCCCGCTCCTCGGGGTGTATGCTGGGCGTGAGGGGGGCCTGGAGGAGGAACTGAGCAGGTAGATACGGCGGAGTCTTAAGGATAAAGAAGCTGGAGGCGCATATTGCATGGCGCGCTCCCTATTTATGCGCGTAAAGTTTATTTATGCCAGATAATTGCGCACTCGTTGGGCATGATTGTTTTGTTATTAGAGCAATAACTGGATGCTTTAATAATCAATAAACCAGCTGTATGATGAACTATTCCAGTAAGCTGTCTGCTTTGCACTTGAACGCATCATCCATAGAGTGTTTGATTACACCGAAGATAGATGCAGAAGTTTTTTTTGTTGTTGTCTTATTTAGGCTAGTTGGTGGCTGCGTTCTGTGTCCTTTTTTTTTCTATTTTCATGCAACATTATAAAATGTCATGCGCTCATTTACGTCCTCGGTGCTTCGCTGTGCTTTAGCAGGGCAGTATATAGCACACTTTAGCGATTTGTTTTCTCCTTGGTGTAATGGAGAGGAGGCGCGGAAGTGAAAGACGAAAAGGCTCTAAAGTTGACAGCTCGTGCCGTTCAGCGCGTCATGGGAGCTCGCGGCCCGGACACCTCGGACGATTCATTAGGGAAGTCCAATCCACTTCAAGTCCGCCTTAAGTAAATAACACCGTGAGCCTAACAGCCCGCTGGAGTATGAGGCATTCCATATCAAGGAGATCAGTTAAGTTCGCAGATGTTTTTTCTGTCTTTCATTCTTGTTGATGAGTAAAAGCTACATTCGTTTCGTTCCACCATTTTACAAAGATTAGCATTTTACCAGGAAACTTTAGGACTGAACCGTACTATCGTGGCCTTTAAGGCAATATGATATTAAATGTCTTAACAGTGCGATGTATTTATTTTTATTTCTCTATGATGTAGAAAAAGAAACATAATTGTGAGTTGATCGTCTCGTCTTAAAAAAAATGGAATCGAGCTCAAGAACTGTGCACTTTAAGACAGAAAAAGCGACCCAGGGACACCCCATTTATTCTCTACCAATAGCCCGCCAGCATCCTCTTGCATATGGGCTGCTTCTCATGCAAAACGGGCGTCCAGCTGCCTCCTCCCGGAGTCTGGGGAGCGCCCCCTTCAACAGGACATGTGTTACCGGCTGGAAGAAAGAGAGAGATAAGGCTTCAAAGCACGCACACACACACGCACACGCACACACACACACACACACACACACACACACACACACACACACACACACACACACACACACACACACACACACACACACACACACATTCAATATATCTTTATATATTTTTCGCCAAGCCTTTCCCTCTCCATCTATTGCAGTCTTTTTCTTCTTCTCTGTTACTCCGACGGTGCGTCCTATAGCGCATTATTGTGCTGTTGAGCATCTGGTTATGTTTCCATCACAGAGACAGGAAGAGAGAGAGAGAGAGAGAGAGAGAGAGAGAGAGGGAGAGAGAGAGAGAGAGGTCAGCGAGCTCCATGACAACTGGGCGGTCCGCGGTTCTGTTTAGAAGGACAATCTGCAATGGAAATAGCGCGTGTCTGGCGGGGGCCACAAAAACTCACTTTGTTCTTGTAATTTCTGAACTACAGCCATGCCAGAAGAATCTAGAAATAAGCCCCCGCAGCAGGTACCTCTGCCTGCCACACTCACTTGTACATGCAGCATGTAAACAAGAAAAGTTGTTGTTATTTCCATGTGTAGAAAAAGATGCCTCGCGATAGTCTGTCAGTGGGGATAATCTCTGCCTGATTTAGAATAAACCAGCGCGCACACACACAGGCAGAGATTAATCCACGAATAGAAGCAAAATCAAAATATAGGCTAAAGGCTTAAAAAAATATCTCCGCTCTCTCCTCCAGGCAAAAAGACACTGCTAAATGCAAAATGGTTTTTAACCTTACTACTGTAATCCCACCACTATAGCAATACATTGTTAGGCTCACTCATATTTATTCTGACGCAGAAGTTTGTAAATTGTAATGTTGAAGGGAACCAAACTTATTATTTTCTTGTTCTCACTCTATGCCTTTTACAGCATATAGGCCTGTTGCGAACAATGAACGACAAAGTAACGCAGCTGAAATATACACCTCAATACACACTATACACATCTGAAACGCATATTTTATCGGTTAACGGATTTTATTTATTTATTTTTTATTGTAGGCACATTTGACATTTACCTTGCGTTTTTGGGCAACAGTTAAGTAAAGGGAACGTTTCTCCTATATGGGGCCACGGTGAGTGTTGTAGTAAAGAAGAAGCCCAGGAGATTTGGGGTTTATGAAGTGCAGACAAGTGAACTGGTGAACACCGCGAGATAATTAATCTGAGATAATGAATGAGGCTGTTGAAGATGCATGCAATCATTAATTCTCATCGTGACACGTTTATTTGTCTCTCCTCTCTCCTCCAGGCTCACTTACAGAGACACAATGTCACGGCAACAATGCATGGGGGGGGGGGGGGGGGCGCACGGCGAGACGGAAGAGGCGACCGAGGAATAAAAAGACTAAATACTGAAACAAGGAGCAGGTGATTAGAACGGGAGGGATAAGGTGTTATGAATATGAGAAGAGGGGGGGGGGGGTAGTAAAGAAAGAGCGTAATGTCGACTTCTGCTGCCAGTGCTCTGCTCTGCTCTGCTGTTTTCAGTCTCTCTGCACAATATATTTTACTTTCTTACAAGGGAGTAAAAGACAAAGAAGTGCTGGCATTCATAATTCATAATAGGACGCATTGTTAATGCAGGCTTAGGAATGCGTTTATTTATTTATTCGTCATTCTTAAGGCATGATCAGATCCATTTCTAGGAAACAAACTTACTTATAATCATTTGTATTATTTGTTGCATCACTGTTTCACCACGTGGACATGGACACATGTATTCACGGGTGCAGCTGTGGAACCAACACTGCCTATATTTGGACAGACATTTCTAATCAAGAGAAATTAGACAACAAATGATTCTATGTGACATGATTGCACTTGACGTTGCTTATGAGTCACTTTGGACAAGTAGAGTGTCATGTAATTGACGTGAGGTTTTTTCAAAACGAAAAATGTTTTGCTTGGGCAAAATAAGTAACCTACGTTATTGTGCCAATAATAATAATGAAGACCAGCATCCGATCACAATATATATGTTATTGAAAAGTTTAAAAAATAAGCTAGTACTATTCTTTATTTAATTTTGCCGTTTTAACAATGCGTAAACTTTGGCCTTCTGCAGTTATCACACTGTTGTTTTGGCTGCAAACTGCATGACAAGCGCGCGCGCAAGTTTACCATCAAATACAAATGTGTGTGTGTGTGTGTGTGTCAGTGTGTGTGTGTGTGTGTGTGTGTGTGTGTGTGTGTGTGTGTGTGTGTGTGTGTGCGTGTGTGTGTGTGTGTGTGCGTGTGTGTGTGTGTGTGCGTGTGTGTGTGTGTCTGTGCACTTTCCCGTCCCTGCCTAGCCAAGTCTGTCAATCTTCCCCGCATTATCACGCGCTCCCAGGACCGAGACGCGACCCTCCTCCCCTTCTATTCATCCATCCATCCATTCATCCATCCATCCCCGTCGCTGCACGGATGCTCACGCAGCAGAAAAAGGCCATATAGAGAGGTGACACATTCGGGGGGGAAATTCAGAGTCTATAATGGTCTAAGCCACATGACTAGAGGGAGGCTGTGTGTGAGCAGCTAAAGCAAAGCAACGCAGTCCCCACAATCGACTGACTGATTGCCCCCCCCCCCACACCCCCTGTAGATCAGCACCCAAACATATGCCGAAGTGAACTCGACGTGGATTATTGAGCCAACAGCCAACTCTACGCAAACATTTTCCAGACTTTTTCAACTCCGGTCCCGGCCCTGCGCGCTGAGAGAAATCCAATGGGATTTATAGATCATCTCCCTACAGCTGTCCCTTCTCAGTCAACCAACCCCCCACTACACACACACACACACACACACACACACACACACACACACACACACACACACACACACACACACACACACACACACACACACACACACACACACACACACACACACACACACACACACACACACACACACAAATTCTGTCATGATTCTCCTCCGGAACCAAACCCACACGCTGTCTGTGTGTTTTCTCAAGGAGATCACATGATTCAGTGAATTCGGATCGTTGAGGTCCAGAACAGTGTAACCCCTGCATGATACTCTGAGGTCACCCACAAACAAGGCCACCACCACCACCACCACCACCACAATCCCACTGGAGTCCCACACACTCCTCTAGGGGGCGAATTGAGTCCGGGCAAAGAGAGAGGTCTCAGCCAATGATGATAGGCTGCTATTATTACTGGGGAGATCTTTAATTCCAATGTATTGCCAGAATACAGATTTAGAAGGCATCACAAAGTCACCCGCACAATCAGCTTTATTCCAAAGCTTAAAATGAAAAAAAGCTTAGGCCATGGTCAATTGATTAGCCATATATCTCTTTATTTATCTATCAATCATATTTAAGGTTGTTTAAGGTTCGACTGGCAATGTTCGTAAATAGAAGCCGCCTATGATCACTTTGAAATATCTACGCTTAACATAAACGAGTAGTCAAGTATTTCGTGTCGTCTTCTAAACTGTATTGTTAGTATAGTCTGATAGAACAAAAAAAAAACTGTGACCGTATTTTGAACCATGACGCGGCACTACAATTCTCCCATGGAACCGGTCATATAATATACGGGCCAGTAGATTTTTACATAGACACCCTGTTAAATCAGTTTAACAAATCACAAAAAAACATCAACATCTACATCCTATTAACGGTTGGGAGAATACACTGACTGACAGAGCCAAGGTGGGATTCCTCAGCACAGACCTCCACCTTGACTTAAAAAAGAAATAAAAGGCTATTCTCATGTGAAAATACTCCAAACCAGAGTGGCTGAGAAATGAGCATTACGCGTAAAAAAGGCGCGCTGCATGGCATGGGAAGCTGCGTCTAAAGCAGTTCCCCCCTAGTTCAGATTAATGGCACTCGGCGCTTATTCTGCAGTAAGGGTGAAAGGGCTAGGATCACTAATGATTATAATATAATGTGTGGCGATAACCGCTCTCCCTTTGAGATATTATCGCCCGCTGGCCAAAGCTCTGGGGACGCGCTGCATGGCTGCGGAGCGCCTGATAGCCGCTGCTGATGCTGCTGCTGCTGCTATAGCGGGGTTCATGCGCTGAGAAATCAAAAGCCCGGGAGCATGGAGAGAGGGAGAGCTGGCCCAGCCTGATACCAAACCAGCATTCACATATACAGCAGACCAGACCGCTGCTTAACCACACAGCTGCTGCGTTTTATCCTTGTATAACGGTGAGCTTATGATGAGGATTTTTATGAATATATATATATATCAGCACATGTTTACTCAGAAACACCCTTACGCTAATTTAACCATAAAGTGGCAAATCAGACTAAAGAGAAACAAGAATCCTCGTTTTTATAGCAACGATTCTATATGATGTAGTCAGGCCTACTAGCTGGGACCTTTAATGCTTTCTAAAACGCCCCTTACAAGCACCAAAGATGCCCTGTTGAAAACCTGAGTTTTTTTTGACTCAATAGAAGAAACGTTCTTAAGCTTTATTTGGTTAAAGTAGCAGGTGTATGTCAATCTGAAATGATGCTTTGATTAAAATATTCAAATTGTAGATAACACGTGAAGAATGAAAAAACACATTAAATACAAATACAATAAAAACCCAGAGTGTGATTTTTCTAACGTTATTTAAGGCTGCTAAATTCTGGAATGTTTACGTTTTACGTCTTGTATGGTTATAACATAAAAACAAACATTTTCTGAGCCTTTTCGTGAAGCCTTGCAGGACTGAATGGCCTCACACGAGTAATGCTCTGTGCTTATGCTTATGATGCAGGAAAAGCAACGAATTGAATTTAACATTTATTTTAATTTATATGAAAAGACGTATAGGCCTATTTCTGCTTTAGCATTTTATACTGTGAGTGGGATGACTGAATAATCCGGGGCCTACCTATATTTTAGAGTATCTGGATATCATTGCAATTTAAAACTCTTATAAATGGATCTCCACTGCTCTACAGTCAGATCTTACTTCTCCGCCATATGGATGAATCACGGATGACCGTACACCTGGAACTGTTCACCGTACACAGCGAAAGAAGAAAAAAATAATTTGAAAGAAGAATAAAGGAGAAACTGATTATTCTTTAAAGAACGCCGCAACTTTTCCAAAGCCGATTAGTCTGGAAATCCCTGCATAATTATCGACATCCACTGATCAATAGCAAAGAGCGCATCGAGTCCTCCACAACATCTGAGCAGAAGGAGAGGGAAGGAGGAGGAGGAGGAGGGGAGTGAGTGATGCTCCTGAGCTCCGCGGCCGATCCCGCGCATATCCATCTTCATTGGAGCTTTTGTGTGCGCAAAAAGCAAAGGCGCGCACAAGGTAAAGCCCGCATCAAAGCCGCGGCTTTATTTTTATATCCAATAGATCAGCAGGCAGACAAAGCTTTATTTTCGCCAGGAGAGAGATATTTTACCTCTGCCTTACGGTTTTATGTTGGAGAGGTGTCAGCCGGGGGAAATGGATGGCTAATGCATAGGCAAAGCCTCGGCACGCTGCACGTCAGAGCGAGGGCTGCGGGAGAGAGCGGCGGGGATTTAGGGCCCCGGGGGGCCCAACACGGGGGACTGAACACCAGGGTGGGGGGAGCATCCGGCCTGCAATCATTCTGTAGCAAACAACACAGTTGGACACAAAAGCACCCAGTCAAAGTCACAGTCATTTCAGTAGTGAGACCAGTGTTCTACTTTGCAAGTATTGGCCATGTGTTAATAACCCAGGGCCAGTCCCAGTGTGTATGAGGCCAAACGCACAGCGCTCAAATCACCCCACCACCCCTCCACTGTTATTTCATATGATTAAAACTCAGACTGCAGCGTCCTAGTGGCACTAAGAATGTGAGGTGATGATGAACACACCTCCCTCACCCTTTAAACAACCAACAAATAAAACAGAATACAATGCAAAGCCCCCATCTCTCCCCACAGTTCTACTGTATTACCTAAGGTCATGCTGGAAAGTCAAACTAGGGCCATGGGGAATGCAGTTCCATTTTGAACCTATGTCCCAGGTCAACAATGAGCTTTTCACAGTAAAGTTTGAGGAAATACAGGACAGCTACTGTATATAAGTTTTGATAATAAAATAATGTATATTTGTAATGTGCTCTTTTAGGGCATGCCAAAGGTTAATAAAGCAGCCCAGTGGTTTGGTTTATGCCAGGGTATACATCCCTCCTAGAACACACCACCAGAAATGATGACATGAAATTACATAAAACATTTTTTTTTCCAAAGCTATTCTTCCTTTAAAGGTCTAATGTATTTTAAATGCATGTGCTGCTCAATAGTCTACATTTCAGTGGTGAGTTGTGTCCCATGCATGTTGGTGTAAATGCAGAGGCTTTTCTGCACCAACAAAAGCAGGTTTACATTAGCCTACATTATATCACGTTACGCCAATAGCCAATTGTAAAGATTTGAAAATAGTGTTACAAAATGTTAGTAGCATCAAACAAACAAATCTGTTGGAATCAGCCGTGAAATCTTCCACAGGAGCCGAAGCTATACTTCAGAGCCCCTCTTAGACGTCCCAATACAGCACTATTAGCTAGTTGTTAAAATCTTATGCACTGCTCACTCCCCCGACGTGAATGCAGATTTCCTGCAAGACGCTGCAAAGAGTTAACGAGATTTACAATGCCGCTCAAAAACACAGAGCTTCCCTGTCATATTTCCCCCTCATGCTAAATAGAAATCTTAAGAAGTAATTGGAATTTACTGCATACCTGAATAACTGCATATAAATAAGCACACATTTCATCGGAGGGGGTTCACTGACACTGTTTGGTCGCATAAAAAAAAACCCAGCTGCATACATTATAACACACAAGCAAAATAATCTTATTTTGCCGGAGCCTTTTTTTTTTTGCTACATGCTTTGGGATTCCGTCCAAATTACCGAGGATTTCAAACAAGCGTTTTCAATTTATTAAACCTATATAGGCAACATTTCATTTTAATGGGACAATTTATTTCGGGGAAAGGGATTATCAGGAGGTTGGTTGAAACCGACGGCAGCAGCAGCAGTGTGTAAATCTGACAATGTTCATCTCATTTAGAGGCACGCAGAGCAGCAGCCCTCCTCCTCCACTCAGGACTGATTCAGTGGCTGGAGCAGGAGCAAGGCCTCGACCCCTCTGTCCTCTAAAAAGGCAAAAAAAAAAAAAATAGCTCATTGACTTTGGCCATGTCTGCCAGACAAATTCCTCAATTCACAACACCTTTATGAGCCTGCATGAGCTTACTGAATTTGGTGTGAGTGAGGGACACAAATCCTCCGCATGGGATTGGCAGTCATGCCCCTGGTCTGCGGTTCCCCGACACGCTCGGGATGTAAAGTGGCCGTCTGCGCCCGCGACCCCCGGTCGAGAGGGCTCAGCGGATTTGGAGATAATGACATTGCCCGCCTCTATTAAGATTCACATTAACCATTTCACTACACGACCCTGTTTCCCTTTTGTCCCTAGCCCCCGTGTCAAAAGCCTTGCACGCTTGCACGCTTGCACCGTTGCCTGTGGTAATATTCAAAAGCTGGCCAAACAAGCCATGCATGTGCTCTATTGCAACACAAGAGAAGGCTGTCTATATGCAAAGAGTACAGTGGAAATACATAGGCCTATAGCATCCCACTTGTTGAAAGCAAACCCCTCTTAACATTCATGGAACAAAGTATTTGGCAGCAAATAGATCCCTTATGCCTGTATCTGACATGCTCTATATTGGAACACACACTCTTGACTTACCACTTGTCTTTTCTTTTTCATTGACTAAAATTCACCTACACCAAGTCACCTCTCTCTCTCTCTCTCTCTCTCTCTCTCTCTCACTGTCACACACACACACACACACACACACACACACACACACACACACACACACACACACACACACACACACACACACCATGCCCCCTGGTTCCTCCCATGCTGGCTCCAGAGTGTAGGCTGTGGGAGGGAGGCCAAATTGTTTGTCTCTCTCCCTGTGTCAAGGCTGTGCAGTGGGGATGAGACCATGAGAGCAACTGCTCTGTGTCTGGCCGCTCCTGGCTGATGGCTACATCAGGTTCCAGCAACAGGGAGTCTGACGCTGGATGGGCTCCAGTGTGTGTGTGTGTGTGTGTGTGTGTGTGTGTGTGTGTGTGTGTGTGTGTGTGTGTGTGTGTGTGTGTGTGTGTGTGTGTGTGTGTGTGTGTGTGCGCGTGCGTGTGTGTGTGTGTGTGTGTCTCTGTTTGTCTGAGTATACAGTATATGCTTTTCAGGAGAGGTAACGTTATCTTCCCAGGGGTCAAAAAAGTGATACAGAGTACACAGAGAAAGTGGATAGTCAAAGGGATTGTTGGGAAAGCAAAGTGCCCCATCATTCTTCATTGCATTGACCCTTGTCTGGTGTTAATCACATCATCATCAGTCCTGCCCAGCGGCTACAGGTGAGAATGAGCTCATAGCTAACTCTGGTATACTTCTGAGGAGCTGTGCATAGTCCCTGTCAAATAAAAAAAATACAACATAAATCTGTATTTTGGAAAGGTCCTTAAAAAAAGGATGTTCCCTTGCTGATAGGTCGCCCCCCTCCCCCTCATCAGAAAGTGCCTGTTTGGTTCACTTTGGACAGCGATGCCAAATGATCCTTGTTTCTAACTTGGTTGGAACACTCACCGTTTGGTTAATGTTAGACTTTTGTATTATCTGGTTAAAAATTGAAGCCAATGCTTTGCATTTTGGGAATGAAGCCTGCATTCAATTGTTAAATCAGTCCTTGTGCTTTGCTAGGCAAACCTCATCCAGACTGTCGCTCTACTGTACACATTCATGGTTAATATCAATCCTCTCATCTCACTCTTGTGAAAAAAAAAAATCTAGAATTATTTGTTGACCCATATTTCAGTTGTAGCCTATTATAGAAAAAATAAATAAAAATAAATATTAAGTCTACAGTCAGCCTTACCTTAAATGTATTATGTGCTCATGCAAATTAGTGGAATACTAATTGGATTTTTCAGAAGACAAGATGCCTGACATCTAAACATGAATAAAGTACAAGATTGAATACACTGTGGAGCCCATATTGACTTCCTCCAGTTTGTTGCATACGTCGCATTATTATTGGAGAACATTTAGTCATATTTACAGTACAGCCCTGCCCTTGTATTTTGTAGTCCTGCTCTTGTAACTCTGCCCATTCATATACAGTCATTTCCTGTTTCTTCTCTTGTAATAGTAGTTAATGAGCTAGTTGTGCCGCTGCATGGAGAAAGCCTCGCTCCCCCCCCCCCCCCCCCCCTTCTCTCCTGACTGGCTGTGAGGGTTGAAAGGGTGAGGAGGTCGCAACCTTCCTGGGGGATGTTTTACGATGACACGGCCGGGAAGCTCTGATTTGTCTCCACTGGAGCGTGCTGCTGGAGTCTTCACACCCAGAGAGAGAGAGAGAGAGAGAGAGAGAGAGAGAGAGAGAGAGAGAGAGAGAGAGAAAGAGAGAGTGTGCACATGGTGTTGGTGATGGGTGAGTGTTGTGTGTGTGTGTCTGTGTGTGCGTGCGTGCTCTTGTGTGTTGTGTGTGTGTGTGTGTGTGTGTGTGTGTGTGTGTGTGTGTGTGTGTGTGTGTGTGTGTGTGTGTGTGTGTGTGTGTGTGTGTGTGTGTGTCTGTGTGTGTGTGTGGGAGGGTTGTTGAAGGTTGGACGTCGCAGCAGGGTGGAGGGAGGGCGGGCTGTAAATTAGCCGGCGTGGCAGACGGATGGTCAGCAGCAGTAACAGAGGACAGAACCCACCTTGACCCACAGCTTAGGACGTCCAGCTGAGCCCCAAGGGAGAGGGGGGAGAGGGGAGCAAGTTACTGGACCTCAGATTTGAACATGTAGTAAACACACAGATTCTGCACACTGCCCCACTCAGTCAAGATACATCTGTAGGTCATGTTTCAACACACCTTTGACATATTAACGCTGATTAAAATATCATAATAAGACTGAGTTATTGTGTTTGACCATCAATAAAAAAACATACACTCGCCACTCGAAGCGTTGATGTCTTCTTATTATATATTTGGGATCTACACAATAATTCAAGATAGTTCAGTTTGTAGGTTTCATATCAATGTTTCTGACATCTTATTAGCTCATATCTGCATCCGGGTCCATGAGGCGAATCAGTAAGATATATGTAGTAACATCACCTATAACCAGCACTAATACATCAACACATAATTAAGGTGAAGTTGAGAAAAATTAATCAAGAAGTTAATCAAAATAATGCATAACATTACATTATGCTAAGACTTTTGTCTAAAGCAACTTCAAATAGGTGCATTCTTTTACATGAACATCAAGATTTGTGAATGTACAGTACGTTCAAATAAGTCAAACTATCAAAGTGCCACGTGTACCTTCAAATGCATCTGATAGAACTAAAGCTGCGGTGTTACAATAATGTCTGTCATTTAAACTGATATACATATATCTGTGACAAAACTTCAATCACTGATATTATCAGCCCAGACACTTTCTATCAATCCATCTGACACCTTTATCCTATCTATAAATACCATCACCTGGACACACAGATCCATAGGCCTCAGATACATTGTTAAAATGTGGTGGCAAAAACGAATAGTTTATTTAAAAAAAGCATGCATGACACCGTACGCTGTTGACTAAATTGGCCTATGTTAAAACAAATTAATCCCCATGCTTGGCACTTCATCGATCTGCTGTTGCCGTGTTGACTATATTTGCAATCACGGAGCTCATTAATGTAGACAATGATTGGAGTCACCCTGAGGTGCAGAGAGTCAAAGCAGCTCCATGGGGGGAACAGCAGAAGGAGGGTGGTGGCTTGATTTGCATGGAGGTTAGTGGAATTCACTTTCCCTATTGGGGCATAGGTGGGAGAGTTAGCACCCTGCAACACACAGCCCCAAAACACACACACACACACACTCCAATAAATCATGTAATCCCTGATACTGTGAAGACAAACATGGGAAGCAGATCTAATCAGGACTCAGGCAGAATCCTTTTATCTGGGCCCGTTCCTGGCTGGTAACACACAGTATACGCAGTCCCACGCTCCTCTTATGACAAACACTGAAGTGGCTTGATAGCCACTGATGGATAGGGCATAGAAATGGAGGTTTATGGTATAGGGGGATGGGCCGGGGATCCAAGCCCAACCCTGATGTTTTAAGGATGATATTCATCTTTATGGCTGATCGTTTAGCATACCCAATAAGTTGCCAATTTTCAGTGTTAATAGGAAAGTGAAACCTTCCACTGCAAACAAAGAATGATATGTTATGTTGTTGTTGACAGTCTGGGGTTAAGTGATCAAAAGAGGCTAACGTCAGGGGGAACCTTGGGATGCTTCCCTGCTTTGCCATTAATATATAGCGGATTTCTTTTAATTTTATTTGTATTATTATTATTCTTTTTATTTATTTTTTACAAAATTTAATTGGAAAATAGTTTGTAGGAAAAACGTAAATTCCAGTGCACATTGGTGCAGTAAGTGGCATGCATCTCAACTGTTCCACTAATTTTTTAAATACTCCCCACAAATGCACTATTGCCCGCTCTTTCAATAAACTGTGTCAAGTTAACCCTTTTAAAAGTTAATTTTTTAAAGATTTATTTTAGAAAAGTTAGGACATGAACCTTACTTTAATTTATTTAACAACTATATAGTTGTGTGGTGTTTTGAATTATTATTATTTTTCAGTAGGACCCTATCTATTTTGCAGGATCTATGTTAAAAGTACCCGCGAAACCACATGAAGTATACACAAATCTTATTCCTAGGAATGAGTGGATACAAATGTGAGTTAAACGTTAGAGCTATAGAGATATCGTGAAAATAAATGGCAGTTATCGTGATACACGCTTAAAACAGACAAACATCACAGTCTCATACGTCCATGGTTACCTACAGTGAAACTGATTCAATGTTTACCTCTATATATTGGTCCAACTAGCAGTCTCATCTCAGTTTGTAGTGCTTTCATATCACACAGACAGGTTAACTGTACAAACAGACACACACACAGACACATGCACACACACACACACACACACACACACACACACACACACACACACACACACACACACACACACACACACAGTAAACTTTGATGCAGTGGAGATGTTGATCAGACAACCCGATGTGTATAGATATTAACACCACGAGTCAAAAGTTGACTTCAGAAGTCATCTACACCTGTATTACTCAAAGGAAAAGAAGGTCAAATCAAAGGGACTCATATCACTTGTGATACCATTTTCAAACACCTTTCAAAGCTGATTTCAAATGAATTCAGTTGAACTGGGCGTTCTCCTGTAAATATTCAATGTGTCAGTTACAGGTAGATGACTGGATAGGCCGCCTGCCCTGCTTTTCTGTAACACTACGGCCCACCATGAATCAAACACGTGGCCAATTCACCAGGGAGCCATCACTGGGAATATATATATAGCAGCTCCTGGGTTACTTTGCATTGTAATAGATGCATTGTGCCGCAAAAAGAATATCCCAGCCTGTATTCAAGCAGAATGAACACAAAGGGGGGAAGCAGAAGAAAGAGTCGCTGCAGATTCGGAGGGGGAAAGTAGTGTAATTAGAAAGAGATGGGATCGAGGAGGGGGGGCGGGGGGGGGGGGGGGGGTTCAGTTGCTCGAGATGTGAAATCTAATTCATATATAATGTCATTTAAATCCTGTGATCCAGGAATGTATTTGAACTCAGATTTATCGGAATCATCAGCCTGTGAATGCCTAAGATCCCTGCAAGTATTTGTGTGTGTGTGTGGGTGTCTGTGTGTAATTGTGTGTGCAAATGTGTGAGTATGGAGGAAAGTGTGTGTGTGTGTGTGTGTGTGTGTGTGTGTGTGTGTGTGTGTGTGTGTGTGTGTGTGTGTGTGTGTGTGTGTGTGTGTGTGTGTGTGTGTGTGTGTGTGTGTGTGTGTGTGTGGAGGGAGGGAGGGAGGGGGGGGGTTAGTGTTCCTCAAGTTCACAAGTTGCAAGCCTTTTTGGGATGATTATTGTGCTGGAAAGAAAAGATGAAATCCATTTAAAGTTAAATGAAAAAGATAGAGAGCGTGAGGGAATAAAGGAAGGGGGTTTGAAGCCAGCACAGAGAGAGGAAACTAAATGAATCTGCAGACAAAACGAGCAGGAACCAATCTAAGGAGAGCACTTCCTCGTTTGCTTACAATAATAGTAATAGTTTAGAAGCAACATGAAACGATTTTTTTTTTTTTTCATTTTGTTTTCTGTTACTGTATGGCATGCACACATATTATACACATGGTGCAGGTGTAATGCCTTAAATATCAAAGTCAGAAGTTCCTTCAATTGAGTAGTTCTTTGGTCAATGAATGATTTAGTTATACATCAATGAGCACATTAATTTTCAGGTATAATGTATCATATGTACACATGTATGCACTGTACATATGTTCATTGTATGTCTGTTGAGGACAATAAAGTTTGCGCTAGGCTCAGCAACTCTTTAGGGAAAATGAGAAATTCATGGAGATAGAATTTATGATAAGGGAAGAAGCTTCATAATTCACTTGGATGATACAAAGAGACACGACACAGCTTTATTAATCCCCTCAGAGCAATCGCAAACTACAGTGGCGAATAATGAATATATGAATACATACTGAAACCAATGCGTGACTCCAGAACAACAGGTAGACTAGCTAAGATGCTGTTAAGGGGAAATATATTTCATGATCCTCCCTCCGCCCCCAAAAAAACAAAAAAGAAGAAACACTCAGAGGGAGGATGGTTGATGGCCAATATGAGCCCTCACATGTTGGGTTCGTTCGTACCTTTGGTGCGGTTCGTTTACTCACGTGAGAACACAGCAATCGTAGTCGGGTGCAAACCAAAGTGGACCAAATACAGTAAGGGTGTATTCACACTGGGAAAGTCCGCTAGTGCACTTGCTTTGGTCCAGACCAAATAGAGTTTTGATTTTTTTTGTTTGGTGTGGTCCACTTTCATATTGCCCCTTTTGCAAGTGAACCAGCATTACGAAGCAAAACCACACGTGATCTGAGGTCATTCATTCATTGGACAGACATTCTGGGGTGGAGAGAAACAGGAAGCACGAAGTTTAAACTGCGAAATATATATCATTGATATAATATGGGGCTAAAAATAATAAAAGGGCCTACATCTAACCTATAAATAAAGAGGAAAAACATCAAATTATTGTTGTTTCATATGGTCATAATGTGTAGCCTTATGTCAATGCCACGTTATGTGGCTTGTAGCCTACGATGTGAAACATCATTTTTACTGTATTTTTGGTGCTGGATGCGCGTCACGCGAGAAGAATAGGCTCAAGCTGACACTCAGCTGATTAAGCTGTGTATCAGCTGGGTCGGCGCAGTTCAGCTCCAAACTGACACGGGGATAGTATTGACGGTCCCGTACATGGGAAGCAAAATAAAAACACACACTTCTTGCGCAGCGTGAACCTGTTGGCACTGTGCGAGAGACGCTCCCCTCTCCTTCATCTGATCGCTGAACACATTCAGCATTTATATTGTTCTGGGCTCCCGGTCAAACCACAACTAATCTTCCTAATAATGGTGACAACAACACTTTCCCATAATGTGAAGCTGACGGCTATTTATTAAAAAAGAAAAGAAAGAAAAGGCACAGTGCCTGCATTTGGGTCGGATCGAGTCCGAACAAATTCACACCACAAACGAACTGCAGCAGAGTGCGTTTGGAAACGCATCGAGACTACCTCTTCAGCTGGGTCTCGGAGCGTTTGTTTGGTCCGCACCCGAGTGCGATTGCTGTATTCACACCTGCCTGAAAGATGCGCACCGAAGGCAGAAGTGCATCTGAGTTCGTTTCAACCGAACTAAACACGGCATGTGTGAATAAACCCTAAGTGTACCATTCAGGCACGTTTAGGGTCCTTTCCTATTTGTATTCCTTTTGTATACTAGAGCTGATTGTTGCCATGCTATGTGAATGAGTGTTATGTTAGTGACTACACTTCCCAGCACCTTAGCGCCAGGATGTGATGTCACACAGGTGCACACAGACTGTTTGATAATGAGCAGCAGACGGGCAGCTGGAGGAGATTGTTTGACACACATCTGCAGAAGACACTAGGAGGATTTGCATTTGCAAGCATAGCTCGTGTCAGTGAACAGTCCTTTGTTTTTAAGCTTTCACGACTACACGGAAGGATCTTTCTTCCCTAATCACACTACTGAATATAATATCATATGACTTGGACTGGTAGCTCATGAGAGCTAGAGAATGGGCTCTTTGAACCATTGTCTGATTGGATTGCCTGCTTTGTTTTCTGCATGTGTGAATGAATGGGACAAACTATGTAAAACACTTTGTGAAAAAGTGCTATATACAGCACATTCAATCTATTTACTATAAAACAGTCAGGGATAATCTACTGTTTTATCAGACAACATTAGTTTTCGTTAGGTTGACCCAATCAGTTGTGTATATGTAGGGCTAAAATATGCAAAAACACTGTAGCAAAACAAATTATGTTGTTGTTTGACAATGAGGAAAGCTTTCGATCGCCTAGTCCTCCTCAGCAGATCCACTTGCTAGCCAATGTTGAGATGAGACTGAGACATTCTGCTTAACAATGAAGTCAATTCCATCTGCTGAGGGAGACCACAAGATGTAGCTGACAGCTAGTAAATAACTACTGTTTCCGAAGTGAAGAAAGGACGTCATTGTTCTGCTGAATGTTATATTTGTATTTAGAATCATCCCTTCTCTACAGCAGAAGGACTAAGAATTTGCATGATTGCATCCAAACACAGGAGGACAACATGCAGCTCCTGTTTCACAGTGAGGCTTGTCTAGTATAGTCCTGTCTGTGTGATGTTAGAGACTCTCCAGCCGCCGCTCAGGCCTCGGTCCCCAGCGCGCCGAGCTGACAACAAAACAGAGGAAGCCCTCGTGGAGCCTACAGGTATGCTGCATTGTCTTGCCTTGTGTGACAGCCCTGAAAGGAGAACATGCTACTCACTGTGGCCAGCCCTGATTGTAGTGGCGTTATCGACCAGCTTCCCTGGTGTAATTCCCAGATACAGAGCGCCAGAGACAAACGCAAGGTAAAAAAACACACTCGGAATCTTTTATCTCCAGCAAGCAGCCGACAAGCGGGGTGAGAGTTCTGCTTTCCCTTAAGCCAAAACACTGAATACTGACAGGGAAGCAGCTGTTATGTACAGCACTTCTACCATCTAGTCCACACACAAGCTTTAAACACAGCTAGTTGTTGTGGATGCCAGATCTGTAGAGAATCAAGTAAAGACTAAGACCAAGAACAAACCAAGATGACAGCAGACACAGATTAAAGACTTGTGGGAGCACAGAGATGCAGCTCTACCTTAAGTTCAACTGTGGACACCTTCAAACATAGAAGTAAGTGTATGAGTATGAACATTTGTGTTGCCTTCAAAATGTATCTTGCATTCTATTCAGGAACTTACGTATATTTAAACAGGTCGAAGAAAGTATAAGCAGTGAGTCAACATAAGTCAGATATGACGCATTATATTGCGATATTCCACATAGTTCACGGACATTTTTAAAACAGAGCTGATATACAAGTTTATGTTTACGATCTGGGTGGTCTTAATCAATCATCTTAGTCAAAACTATTTCATTCAGAACAAGTGTTGATTTTTGGAGCTGACGATAAGATACAGACATTTCAAAATGTCATATCGTGAAAATATATATTGCCATGTATTGCCATATCGATGTGTTTAGCAAACCCTAGTACATGTGTATGTAGCCAATTTCCTAATGATGAGAATTCAGCATTATTAAAGGGATAGTTCAGTATGTTTTGAATTGGGTTTTTATGAGGTACTTAGGTTCAGTCAATATGTTACCTTATTGAAATGGCTTTCAATGCAGTCCCTATAATGACTTTGGGGACTCCTCTACTGTTGTAGAGGAGACCAGATTTAACACGTTTTTTCTCCACATAAATGCATACCTAGCCACTGCTTTAGTTAGCCGCCAGGTAGCCGTTTATGTTTTACACTTCATTCCAGGCGTAGTTTGGCCATTGTATTATTACGCCAACCTCGCGCCTGTGCAGTCCGCCAATCAGCTGTTCGACTTTGAGCTACAGCGGCTTATTCAAGAGACACAAGAAAACAAATACGTGATTTAAAAGTGACAACGACATGCCATTCACTGTGGACGTAAGAGGATAGGCTAACTCTATGAACCAGAGTTTACAGAAGAAGAACTTTTGAAAAGGGAAAATGAACGGGCCGAGAGAGAGAGAGAGACAGAGAGAGAGAGAGAGAGAGAGAGAGAGAGAGAGAGAGAGAGGAAACTAAAGACCAATCTGAAGGTCGGAAAGAGCACAAGCTACCTGCTAGTGCAGATGTATGAACTGAAAGCTACTGCTGCCATGAGTGGGAATAACAACGCAACTTGAGGCTCTTTTAGAAACGGAGCATGTCAGCGCCTCACAAACAGTCTGAATTAGGTTTGGTATGTTGTTTCAGTTTGTTGTGGGTATTTATCATACCGTAGGGGTGGGTACCATGGTCTGGCTTATTTGGCTTTGTTTTTTTTATAATCCTTCTTTGAAAAATGTTGACTGCTAATGCGGTGTTGTGCCACTTTTGCACGCGGAGTGTTGATGTTTTGATTCAGTGAAACTAGCCACAGCTCAGGCCAAAATCGTTCGGTGGAACACGGTGGAATATAGTGACCAGGGCATTAAATAAGCCGCAGTTGTTCTGAGTCGGCTGATTGGCGGAGTAATACGCTAGACTGCACCTGCGCAAGTTGGTGTGCTAATACAATGGTCGAACTACGCCTAAAATAAAGTGCAAGCATTTAGGTAAGCATTTATAAATGTGGAGAAAAAAACTTGTTAAATCTGGTCCCCTCTGCAACAGGACAAGGCTAACTTCTGCTACCGCGACTTCTCCACCAAACCCCTTATAGGGACAGCTATCTCAATAAGGTAACATATTAACTATACCTAAGTACCTCATACAACCCAACTTCAGAAATACTGAACTATCCCTTTAAATCAGCTGTGTGACAACCAGAGGCCAAACCTTTGAACAGGAGAACCCAACTTCCATTGGCTCCCTGTCTGGGTCATCCTTTACTTTCTCTATCCTACAGTCCACCCCCTTCCCTTCCTTGCCTCCCTTTCACTCTTTCTTTCCTGTTTTTCATTTTTGTCTGTCTCATTCCCTCTCTACATTGTGCCTTGCTCTCCAGCCCTCCGGAAAAAAAAAGAAAATGGGAAAACAACAAATCCCGCAGCCTCTTATGGCATCCGTGTTTACCAACCCATAATGCCGTTCTCAGATTTGTTCAGCTCCCTAGATCGCTCCTTGTGTGCATGTCCTCCCCCCCATCCCCTCATCGCCCCACCCTACACCGTTTCCTTATCGCCCAACAAAGGCGGCGGATGCTGTATTTTCAGCTGCAAAACCTCTTGCAATGTTACCCCCCCTGTCCCCCCTCCTGATTGTTATAGTGGTAAGTACGCTGAGGGGAGTCTGCCAAAAGCTACATACATAGAGAGAGAGAGAGAGAGAGAGAGAGAGAGAGAGAGAAGCCTGTCAATGCTGCATCCCCACAACCACTATAACTCAAGATTAGGCACAGCTCTCTGAGCCCTGCAGGGATTTCCAACAAGACACCTTCTTTTACCTTGATGGGTGGTGGTGGTGGTGGTGGGGGTTTAGGTGAAGGTGAAGGAATAGCACAAAAAGAAATATAATCTGCATCTATTCATCATTAAAAGAACGGCGTGGAAAGTTGCAGATGTCACTGCTGGGTTCTCCATTGATACCCCGCCAATGTTGGATGGATAATTGAAGTCTGGGTTTTTTTGAAAAGGGGCTGCGCATAAGGGGGGAAGTTATAATACCTAGGTGGAATGAAAGGAGGTGTGTTCTGTCTGCCAAAACACTCTAGCCAGTGCTTTGGGTCTCTTTAGGGGAGCTGAGCACAGAGAGAGCAGACAATACTATTTTTTTTTACAGTTTTCTGTAGACTTCACTCATCCACACAGACCTGCAATCCAGAGAACAAGAGAATGAGAAAGGAGATACCACATTGGCTAGGGTGTAGCAGATCTGCAGAGGAGGGTCACCTTGGTCTGCAGAACAACACATGTTGCAACCTACAGATTGTTGCCAAATATGTACCATCTGCAAATATTATTTGCACATGCCAATTATGGTTGGCATTTATTCTGCTGTATTGAATCCATGTATTTACACTTATTAGTTATCTCAATATACAGTGGTGTACATTGTCAACAGACATGCATGTGTACAAGAGATTCACAGGAAACAACACATTTGTGCTCTGAATGACATTCAAAAGACACTAGCCGGGGTATGTTTGCAAACTGCACATCATTTACAATAATGTAATCCAGAACAGTGGAACAAGCGTTTAGAAGAGGAAACATGTTTGCAAGGGTACAAGTAAACTTGAGCAATTTATAAAGAACAGAAGTTGTTGGTCTTTTTCTATTGGATTTTTTTGACACAGTAGGGAAGAACAGGGTTGATAGGCACGCGTTTTACTCTAGTGTGAATTGCTCGTCACCAAAACATCTTTCAATAGTCCTTTCTATTTTAAATTGAAGTCTAAAGTGTTGGCTTGAAATGTGTGTCCCTCTCATTTTCCAACTTATTGTAATAGAGAAGTAATTAACCATCACTCTGACACATTGTGACAACCAACCCCATCACACACTATGGGGTTGTTTGTCACAATGTTATGTTAATGGGAAACATCTTTAAAAGAAGGCAAGAAGGCATAACTAAATTTGAACGTGTAATTGCATTGTCAAGTTAACAAATAGGCCTATATAACTTAATGCATCTTAACACAAAATGAGCAAGGAAGACAAACAGGAAACCCATATTAAGACCAGCCTATGTAACAACATAAAGAACAAAACAAATAGGTCTAACAACAATAGCCTACTCAACTAGGCTACACACATTCACTATCTTAGTCAGTGATGGCAAATGTAGGGTCTACTCACTCCAACTAAGCAGAGCTTGTGTGCCCACTGGTTCTCCCATTCCTCCCCTGAACGGCTGTTGTAGAATGTTTCCATACAAACCAAACAAAAACTATCCTCTTCATCTGATGAAGACTCCTCCTCCTGTCTCTTTCTCTTCTGTTTCTTCTTCCCCAGCTGTGGGTGGAGTTCATTGGGATGCAGTAGCCTTGGCAGTTGGTCTAGATTGGGATGCACTGGGTCGTTTTGATTTGTTGCCTTGTTGCCCATTTTTTCTTTTGCATGCTAGCTGCCTTTTACAGCTCTATTCTCTCCTTTTCTGGGGTGACAGTGAGGATACAGCTTGAGATTTTGTTTCATTATTGAGTTCCTTTTCCGACTGCAGCCTTTGGATATCATATGACAACCAACCCCAAATGGAATTTATTGCTAGCATCAAGGCTTACAACCATCCAACAACTAGTTACAAGAATCTAAACTATAGCTACACTTCACACTTTTTTAGGGTAACAAGTGTTTTGTTATAAACCCATTGTGTAAAAGCCTAGAAGAAAAATACAGAGGAGCTAAATATTTACAATTTGACAAGAAAACACAAAAAGTCCCCTCACCTCAAATGTAGCTGTCTTACTCCAAAGAGGACTATGTAGGTGACCTCTGATCCCAATTCTGGACATTTCATTACATTACATTACATGTCTTTTTTATCAGACGCTTTTATGCAAAGCGACTTACAACTGGAACACACATTCCTATTCCAATAGCAGCAGCTACCTAGCAGGGTGCAAGTTAACTATCGGGAGCAATTTAGGGTTCAGTGGCTTGACCAGGGACACTTGGACATGTGGCGGGGAGACGGGAGATCAAACCAACAACCCTGCAGTTGTGGGTCGACCACCCTACCCACTGAGCTACATCCCCCACATTTCCATACCAAAATTTTAGAGACAGCGCCTTCTGGTGGCAAGATATAACAAATGTAACAACTAACCCACGTGACAACTAACCCTGTTCTCCCCTAATGCTTCAAGTTATTTTTCTGTCCACCCTTGAAATATGACCTGGTCATTTTGAACAGAACTCATTAAGAGGACAGTTGAACAGTTGTTTATATTTTTCTGTAATTTTGACAGGCAGTGCATTTTGTGATGTGATCTACAGTATGTGTCTCTGAACAAAGCCAAGCCCACTGTTACTATCAGCTGCCCCCCCCAAAAAATACACTAACAAAAGGTTACGGTTTGATATCGTAGTGAATTTGAGTGAACAGGGTCAGCTTTAAGAAATCCAATGCAGATATACTCAGGACAGTAGCCTGGTGAGACCAGCCTCATTGTGCTATCTTCACATGTGTTTCTCTCCCGCAGATCAGTCTGGCCTTTCTCCAATCTCCGTGGGGAGGAGCCCCGTCGAAAAATGACCGGGCCAATTAGAGCCCTCATTCTGATTGTTCTGCCCCTGGCATTGAAAGTATGTTGTTTCTAATGTTTGTGGCATAGGTGCCTGTACCTTTAAGAGGGAATGCTCTAAGGGAGGGGCTGCTAGTTAGGTGATAGGAAGTCACAAGCACATTTTATTCAGGTAGAGAGCATGTTAGATCAACAGTTTGATAAGCTCTTCTATTAAGATGCAGTTCTACATCTTCTTGTTCGTTAAAGCAACGTCTGTAAGTAATATCTTTATTTTCTATGTGTTGAATTATAGATTTACCTTTTTATGCTTACTGTTTAGCTTTATTAATACCTACCTTATGTTTGTACTGTCTTTACAGTTTCACAAAATGACCATTAAACTACTTAGTAATCCTCAACATGCTGTAGAGGTTTTTGGGAAACGTTTAGCTGATTGGAGAGTTAGCTTGCTTGGCTAGCAAGTCCAATACACTGACCTTATAGTGGATATTGTTTTTTCAGTTTAATTTGAAATGCATTTGTTGTGTTTTTTTTTAAGATAAAGAAGGCACGTCATGTTGATACAAAATCTTTGGTTCATGTGGTCTTCCATCTAGATTCTTAAGAACAAGACCAGCCATAGCTCACAAGCTTATTCGTTGATCAATGTTGACGTCAACAGGTACAAAAACCAATCAGGGGCTGCCTTCCACTAATGGATGGGGCCGGGCTACTCCCCACGGAGATTGGAGAAAGCCCAGTCTGATCTGCGGGAGAGAAACAAGTGGGAAGCTCGCACTAGATCAGGCTGGTCTCACCAGGCTAGGACTGATGCTTAGGGAAGAATTTCCTGAACAAACCTCTCAACATAATTCCCCTATCAGAGAAAAGTTGGTTCAAGAGTCGATCATCTGACAACTCATTAAAGGAATGGTAACACAAATACATTTAAATTGTACAATTGCAACTCATGGCCCATCATGCTACAGAAGAAGGATTTCTCAGATGTATAGACAAGTAAAGCATATAAGAGCGAAGAAAATAATCCACTGAAATACCCACGTACTGTGTGGCCTCACTTGTACATTTTTCTACATTGGGTGCACCAGCCGAGAACACAAATATGCCATCAGAACTAAGGAGCTAAATCATCCTGTGAGCACACACCTTGCTTGACATCATGCATGAATGATGATGATGATGTGAGAGTCAGGATGATTTTTTAAGTGGAAGCTATTATATATCCTGGTTTACTTTACTATTTACTTTATACTTTATTCAACTTTGTTGTCAACAACCATAAACAGAGTCTACAGTGAACAAAATGATGTTTCGTACGGACCAAGGTGTAGACAAATACAAAGAAAACATGACATTTTTGACATTGTGATATCTGTACTTATTCATCCTCCCTTGAATGTAAGTCAATAGAAACGGTACACAATGGTTGCGTTCCGAATCGCATACTTTTACTATATAGTATGTAGAAAAAAGATTTAGGATGTCCTACTTCATGCGGCCAAGATTGTTAGTGTTGAAAAGTGCATCCTATTTGGGCGATTCTGACCCACAATCCAGTGCGCACGTGAAGTGACGTAACATCGACGAAGCCTCCATATGAAAACAAACGGGGATGCGACGGATATAAAAGCAAGAGGCAAGATCAAGGCGCAATGTTATGATGAAATAAGAGAGTAAAGTATGTCCCAATAGAATGCCTACTGCATCCTAACTAGATTATTTTTATCGTCGGATGTAGTATGTAGAATAGAAAAAAGAAAGAGTATGCGATTCGGAACGCAACCAATGAAAGATGGTGCAGGAGTTTTTCCTTGCTCTTTAACTCAAGTGCTACTCCGAAGCTGATTGTGCAGTGCTGCCACTAGTGGATGGAAGCTATAGTGCAACAATGTTACACAACTGCTATGTTTAAAGGCCGGTTTCACACCTGAAAAATTATTAACTATATTATATTATATTATATTATATTATATTATATTATGAGTAAACTTCAAGCATTAATAGGAAATAAGCGTCGGCCTGCTCGACAGGGCAGTTTCAGTGCAGTATGCGCACATTTCCGCCTTTGAGGTCGCATTGTAAAATAGACACAATTTTTTTCTCTCATTTGTATAGAGGCAGCAAAAGCGGCACAGTCCTTTAGTGGATGTGGCCCTTAGAGGCTTGGGGCTTCAATAGAATTTAAAAAATATCTTAAAATTCGATAATACAAAGTAGTATTAACGATATATATAAAAATCACTTTGAGCTTATTTTTTTCTGCAAAAGATGATGACATATTATTAGAGTCTTTATGGGTGTGGTAATGTTGTGCCAAATACGAGAGTATCTGCTTAAATCCAAACTAAAACAGGCAGTACACTTTTAATAGAGTATGGTGGGATGCCATGGATGCTCGAATGACTTCTGTTTATTTTCTACCTTCTCCCTTGTTTACATCTTCTCATTTCCTGGCAATTTTCCCTGTGTGAGATTACTCTCCACACTCAGCACGGCTGGTGGTTTCTTAGACCAAAACAAGATGTGCCGTCGACTGAATTTCAATTAATGCACCTCCGGGATTTTTCTTCACTTGATAGCAAGGTCTGTAAAAACAAATTAGTTTGGCAGCACGCTCTAAAAATAGGATCGTGGATGTGAGTGGGAAAAACCGGGAGCAAAGAGGTTCTGAATGCCTATTTATTTGACTTTGTGTCTCATCTGTTTTGTTATAACACATAGAACTTTCATGGATGTAATGGGACTGCACGTATAAACACAGAAACACACACACACACACACACACACACACACACACACAAAAAGAAAAGAGTCCAGTCCATGTTTCGGCACACACAAGGGAAGCTGGGCAGCAGCCTGCATGTATACACACTGTTTGTTTTGGACTCAGTGCTGTCTCATTTACACGTGTTAATTGCAGCTAATTGGTTCTAATTAGATGAACAGGAAACCCTCTGGGACCACTCATACCTTTAATTTGAAGTAAATATCATTAATTAACATATGCTAATTCCAAGCCAATTAACATTGATTAAGAGATGCCAGCAACAAGGGGGGTAAAAGCTACCAACTATCAAAAAAAATGACTAATGACTCAGCAAGAGGGGAGAGAGAGGAACCATCGCATTATAGAGTCCAGGCACAAGTGGCCACCTTGGCCCCTGGTCCCGCCACTCTGCATGGGCTCACACTGTGGGCACTATGGCTGCCATGCTCACTGTACCAAGAGTGTCTGCCATCAACCATGCTCACTGTGTCCACCATCTGCCAGTCCCACTGATCCTACCCTACCCTCCATGCTTTCCATACACACCCTGCCCAGCATAGGGGACAACTGGGTAACATGAGACACTTTTTACATTGGAGGATTTTATGGAAATGTTAAAGTGTGATTGTTTCAAGCAAAAGTTACTATATAGACGTCAGGTTGTTGTGTACCCACAGCAATTAAAACAGTTTTTTTATAATTATTATAGTTTTAGAACAATGACCCAAGCAAAACAAATGGGGGCAAAATTATTGTAGGCATGGGGTAAATTGAGCCCATAGTGGTAATAGTGCCATCGTTAAATATTTATACAAAATGTACACAAAATAAATAAATACAAATGTAAAAGGTGCAGTAGGAGATTCTAGGGAAGCTTGTTGACAAAATCACTTTTTGTAAAACTTAGTGAATATCTCCTCATGCTACGCTCCTTTTTGACTGTGTGGACGCTGAAAAGAAATCTGCACCTTGCACCAATGGTCATGCAAGCCGTGAGTGAATCAGACTGAAAACACATTAAAAACCCAACAAACTGTTATTAAAGTTTTAACGTGTACATTGAAGAAGGCAAAGAACAGGGGCTCTACTCCTCTCTTCCAAATCACACACGGAAAACGGTAAGATACTGTAAATTAATCTAAAATTAAAAATTATCAAAACTTGGCGCCACAGGTGTGCACATTCATGTATAGTTGTTAGAAACACACACAATTATTGTAAGGTCATCGAGGTCGTTAATAGCCCACAGCACAGACCAGTGTTTTCGCAGCACACTGGCGCTGAGAAATTTGCTCCTGGTGTGAACAACCAAATGACTTTTGCGGCGCTTCTGCATCAAATGTGGCCCTGGCCTTACCTGCCTCTCCATGTGCTTAAGTCCAGAAGGGCTTGCGTAATGTTGAACTGCTGCTACTTAATTTGTGGACTTACCCCATTCACCCCTAGCCTGGTCCTACCAGACCATCATACTTCATTTCATTTGTACAGAAGGTCTGGAATCGCTCAATTGACAAACGTTAACTCACTTGAGGGCGGGTGTCTGTTGAAGTTTAAAACTATTGGATCTGCCCATTGCCACACTGGATTTGCCAATGAAGTGGAATCCTTACACCAACCAATCGCAAAACGTTAGGTGCGCCGGCTTCTGACTACAACCACAGACTGCAACTGAAACTGGCGCACGTCATTGTTCTCAGCCACTCCCTCTGTTCACTGATTGGACAGGTAAAACTCTACCGGAGAAAAAATGCGAATATACCGCGGACCCAGACTGACTACTGAAGGGAAATTAAAATTGAGCGGAAGTAGGTAGGCGGGTGGTGCCAGGCTGATTCTCCCCTACTCATAACCACCAAACCCCCTTTGCCATCACCAGTCTGGGTGTACCTTAAAGGTGCTTCGAGGAACTTTCAGTTTTTGTTAACTATTGCAACCCCTATGGATAAAAGCAATAGTGTTTTTACCACACCAGCTGTAGTTCCTGGGTGAGTGTACCCATTACAAAGGCATTCAGAAAAACTATGTAAAAATAGCATTCTTTGCACTCATGGTCTTGTTTGCTGTTACATGTCATTTATTATCACCAGAGGAAAAATTAGACAGAAATATTCAAAAGTTCCTCGTACCTTTCAGCAAAATTACCACAATTTTCAAACGGCGGTATAGCTTGAAACCGGTTATCGGCCCATGCCTAGTATGCACCATAATGTACATTGCCCTGGCCCTACCCTGTAAGGATAACAGGGCATACTTATCATGCCAAACCTGACCTGCCCTACTCCCCTGTATACCATAAGCTGCAGCACTCACCCTATACCTATTGTGCATGCTCTGTGGTACACCTGCACAGGAAACAGCCCCGCTGGCTCTGCAGACAGAGGGCATGTGTCTGCCAGCCCATTGAACAGGAGAGATTAGAAGGCTTACTGCTGAGAGCAGAGCAGGGCGATGGAGAGAGAGAGAGAGAGATAGGGAGAGAAAGATAGAGAGACAGAAGGAGGGAGACAGTGACATCGAGAACCAGAGTGGAATGACAATTAGAGAGTGGAGAAACATACAAGCAACGTGCATTAACATTATTTGGGGACAATTCAGGAGTTCAGAATATAATTTGAACTATATAACTGATTATTACTTACTTACTTACAGTACTTACTGCCCTTTTTGTCTATACTGGAAGGTAGGGCAGCAACAGAGGATCCCCTCTCCTGTCTGTCTGTTGGATGGTACTCCAGGTCTGCTTCATGGCTTTAAAGGTGCTGTAAGCGGAATGGACAGTTTAGCTAACTTCCTGTCAGTTACTGCAGTTAGCAGTCCCCTCCCTCGTCCCCACATCATCACATTAATGCACTGCGGTCTTCAAGCAGCGAGTTGAACTAGCATTTATGCTAATACACTGAAAACATTGCATCTGGTTCGTCCAATGTCATTGTCATGTCCATACACAAATAAAATCAAATCAAATCAAATCTAGCATCATCTAAGATCCATAAGTGTGATAAAACATGATTAAAACCGTCAAAACAGACATTGGGAAGGATTTTTTCCTGCTCCGCCATTGTAGGCGCATAAACATTCACCCGCTCTGGCGTGAGACCATGAGTGAGACGGTTGTCGGTTTGTAGCGTTCTCTCTTGTGATTGGATATTCATTTCGGGATCCCCGAAAAGTTTATTTGCCGATTACATGCAGAGCAGCTGACTGAGAGATCGGCTTTATGAAACGCGCACATTATGTAAGTGATCACTGCAAGGGAGTAGGTTTGATTTGGACATTGGTGGGGTCCGTGGGATATGAAAGTGCTTCCTAAAGTTGATAGGTTTTTTTTGTATTCGCAATGATAATTGAAAAAAAAATCAATAAATCGGCTTAATTAACATGTTGCATATCTGAATATCAAAAGAGAATATGCATTCTGTAATGTTATAGGTTAAAGCAACTAATGAAAGAAAATGAGTCAACTTAGAAGTGTTTTCAACTTTACTCTGGTGCAACTGAATCTCATGACTAACATATTAATCATTATTGAACCTCACCTGTGAATTTCCAGCCTCTCTTCCATCTCCTCCAGCCTCTCCTTCTCTAGCCTCTCCTTCATCTTCTACAGCATCTCCTCCTCTGTCTCCTTCTCTATCCTCTCCTCCAGTCTCTCCTTCTCTATCCTCTCCTCCAGTCTCTCCTTCTCTATCCTCTCCTTCTCTATCTCCTCCAGTCTCTCCTCCTCTATCTCCTCCAGTCTCTCCACTGTCTGTCACCTGACAGAAGTATGTTGATGCATGACATATGAACAGGTATATTCGGGTATATACATGGGTAGACAAAATGTTCACACAATTAATATGTTTTATTCCCCCAAAATATATATGTATAAAATCACATGAGCATCTGCAATGTGCTTGTTGTTACTGTAAATGAGGGAAACCTTGAAGGAAAATAAAGGTTATTAAATTTAATTAATGTTTATTTATCCCAAAACATTTTTTTAAACCATTGCTCCCTTTCCACACAAATAAAACATGAAATAATGGTAGGCCTATACCTTAAAATGCGGATCTCTTTGGCATTATAGCCTATGCTGACTAATAATCAATATCAGTATTGTTATGGCTCTAAAATATATAACCTTTTAATTAACTTACACGTTGACTTCTAAAGAAGTCTCTTATGTCCAGTTTTCGTTTCTTCGACATCCTACACGCACACACGCACGCACGCACAGCGCGCGCGCACGCACAAGCATAAAACACACACAAATATAAGTGTTACTGCAAATGACATCACTGATATTAAAATCCGTCTCGCTGACGTGACCGAAGGCAGAACTTACACTCGCAGATGCAGATATTAGCTATGCACTGAGGCGTCCTGTTGCTCCTCCTGTCTGGGACTAGCAAGTTGCCGGTAGCTTTTTTTTTTTTAACAAGCAGATGGAGTGACAGCGGGGACGGCCAATCAGGTTGAATATAGGTTTGCGGGAAACCGCTACAGCCAATCAAAGCGCGATAGTTGTTTAGAGGCGGGACTTCTAGTAGAGACTGATTTTTAACCCTTTGTGTACTATAATTATTGCCTAAACAATACGGACAGCGGGTGTATTATTGGTAGGGACTACACAGTAGAGGCTGGATTTTGGTAGGGTCGGGACCCTACCGTCCCTATATAATCCTACGCCCTTGGATCACTGTATGAATAAAGAGCGATTGAACACTTATATTAACATAAATAAACCGCTTACTTCACCTTTAACTTCTTTCTCCACTGTTGTACACCATGTTTTTTTTGGGTCTTCCAATGTTTGGCTTTCCGTTCAATGTCCAGCGTAGGGTTGCAGTGTTTGTGATGTCATCCTGCTCCCTTCTCATGATGTGTCCGATCCATCTACCTGATAACTGATTATGGCTACTAGTCAAAGAATGTTATTTATCAACTTGATTGCTGACTAATCATTTAAGTAATATTTTAAGTGGAAAGATTGTTCCTAGCGTTCAGTTGTGAGTATTTATATGTAGAATGTACATGCACTGTTGCGTTTCTTTTTTATCTTTCTGCAATTCGGAACTGAAACTTTTTTCTTTTTAAACCTTGCTCCATTGTGTTCCCTAATTTTTTTTATACTTTATTGTTTCACAGTGTGTTACATAGCCTAACTATTAGGCAACAAAATAAGAAACAATCAAAATATATAAAGATGCAGCCAGATAATGCATACAGATTACATACAAATTGACAAATGTCATTATTTAGCAATACTAACAACAATAATAGTAATAATGTGAAGAACAAGGACGGTATACAAATAAGACAACTGTCTTGTATTATGGCTGTTCATCAATCCCCTTTTTGGCATTTTCCCTATAAAATGTGTTCCCTAAATTCAGCATAAACTCAGTGGTGAGTGAAAGGCTGTGCATGGTGGAATTATGAAAAAAAAGTAACTTGTTGAAATATACCATAGCTTTCTTGTTCTTGTATTTGCATCATATTGTGTTCACAGGATATTAGAATTCCTTAAACATACTTATTGTGAATGTATTTGATCCTTCCCAAAGACAGTTAACTGTGTGAAAGGCATCATACTCTGGTGTTAACGTGTAACATTTACACAGCTAGTAATAGCTAACAAAGAGCCACGCGGGGCAGGTGCATATTCAGACTCAAGGCACAGGTAGACTGCTGGAGGGAAAGCATCAGAGAAAGATAATACCGCTATGGACACTTCTGGGCTGAAGCAGTACATTAGCATCAACCCAGGTTGAGTGCCTACCATTGAAAGCCACTCCCTGAGTTCCAATACCCATACTTCCCTACTATTTAGTATGCAAGAAAAAGATTTAGGATGTCCCAATATATGCACGTCAATTATAGTATGCTGAAAATACAGAAATGCCCCAATAATTCCAAAAGCATTATGCAGTATTTTCTTTTTTCTTGACATTTCTCGACATAATGACAAAAAAAATCCTTATTAGATTTGTTTTCACTCCCATGGCACTAAAACTCTTCTGTACTTTAGTATGTAGTGTAGTAAAAAGAAAAAGTATGTGATTTGGAAAGCAGGGACTGTTGTTTTGACACACTCTACTATAAGCATGCTATCAGCTACGGATGTCATATTCATCATCGCAAATCCACAAGAAGTCACTGACTGAACAGCATCAGACAAATCAGAATCTTCTCTGATTAGGCAAAAATAATGTTTCACTCAAACCCCTGTGTGTGTTCATGTGTGTCTATCTATGTATCCATGCAAGAATTATTTGTAGGTCAAGCCAGCAGGAGCTACTCTGTGTGTGTGTGTGTGTGTGTGTGTGTGTGTGTGCGTGTGTGTGTGTGTGTGTGTGTGTGTGTGTGTGTGTGTGTGTGTGTGTGTGTGTGTGTGTGTGTGAGGGTAAGAGGCTTGTGTGCGTTGCTCCCTGTAGGTGTGGGCACCACCACAGTACAGGCTGCCAGGCGACCCACCGTACCATCTGACACACATTCACACCTCAGCCACCATGCCCAGGAGCACATGCAGACAACATTGGCGGCATGTTTACCCTGTGTGTGTGTCTGTGTGTGTGTGTTAGTGTCTGTGTGTGTGTTTCTTGTAATTAAGCCGATAGAGCAATTTGATAGATATAAAGGTTTGTTTGGGAATTTATACGTCAGCCCTTAAGACATCTGTTTACTTGGCTGTGCCCAACAATTTCTATAACTTTCCCCGAAAGAAGATAAACTAAACGACACTCAAGCACACCGTCTTTTGGAAAAACTGTTTTGACCATTGCTCGTTCGCACTGAGGAAGAATTTCTGAATGTTCAATGGTGCCCCTGTAAATGAGTTAGAGTAAACACTTTTGTTCAAAAGCACTCGATATATTCACTGATTTTGACCAAAAGTGTTTTTGACGACAATCATCCTCCAGAAATGTTGACTTCACCTCTATGCCTTCAAGAGACTACATCGAGAGCCATGTTAGGGCCCCCACACAGAGTGCAATTACAGGTGTTTTGATGGAGTAACTGGCTAATTTAAACTGGTTGAACATGTGTGGGAGCATGCCCTGTGTGTATATACGTGAGTATATTGTATGTCTGTGTGTGTGTTTGAGAGGTATGTGTTGCCGGGCTACGTCAAGTCATTGTCCGGGGACTATCAGAGGAGGACGACAACCAATTGCTTAATAATACACTCTTTAAAGGCTATAATGTCACACACACACACACACACACACACACACACACACACACAATCACACACAGCCACATGGACGAGAGACTAAGACAAAGACCACCAGAGATAAAGCGCAGGGCAGACAGCGAGAGAGGGGACTGTGTTAGCGTGTAGTCTGGTTTCATGAATATTTAGCAGGACTTGTTGGAGTGAAGCTAGAGGTTGGCTCCTTCTGTGTGTGTGTGTGTGTGTGTGTGTGTGTGTGTGTGTGCGTGTGTGCATGTGTGTGTGTGTGCGTGTGTGTGTTACTGTGTACATCTTCAAACACATTTCCCGGGAGAGTGTGGCTTGTGTGTGTATATATATACATGCTTAAACACATTTCTCCAGATTGCATTTTTGCATGTCTGCATTGTGTGTATCTACCCTTTTAGTATGGATGCGTGTGTGTGTGTGTGTGTGTGTGTGTGTGTGTGTGTGTGTGTGTGTGTGTGGTGGACATAGGGACAGCTATTCCCATGGCAACAGCGGTGCTTCAGGTACTGTGGACACCTATCTGTGAGGAGGAGGACACACCCCCCCCCCACCCCAAACCCCTATCTTCTACGTGTGCCTTTGTATTTATGCAAAGATGATTAGCGGGTCAAACAATCAGGTCTCTCTCCCCAAATAGTTCACTAGCATGTCTGTGTGTGTGTATGTGTGTTGGTGGAGGTGTGGGGAGGGAGGGGGCGGAGTGGGGGAGGGTCCGCCAGTATTTTGTCATGGCACACTTGACAAAACAAAGACAACTCACTTTTCTGGTCCCGTGCCAAATGAGGTATTCAGGAACAAGTCGGAGCAGTGGCTGCAATGAGCCGATAACACCCTCCTTCTCTGCCTCTCTCTCCTGGGTGTGGTGGTGGCGTGGTGGGGGCCTTCACTTCCAGACAGACCCAGGCCATTCGAATGCAAAGAATCAGCTGCTGCAAATCCATCCCATGCCTCCCTCCCTCCTCCACCACCACCACTATACCACCCTTCTATTATTCCGTGGGATTTCACAGCTATTTTTGGATGGGGAGGGCTAAGCCGTCCAAGGATCTCCACTGGAGATATGTCATCAAAAAAACCCAGCCACAACCACACACCACCCCATGCAGCCATTAACATAAAAATTAAAGAATTATATGTGGGGGAAATGGGCAGTGAATAAATGAATGAATGAATAAATAAATACCAAAAAAAAATTATAAATCTTATCCCAAGCAGCCATCTTCTGTTTCTCTTCCTTTGCTGAAGGGGAAGGTAGCAGCAGAATGAGGCGGTATCATATCATCATCATATCTTATTGGATTATTTGTTTTAGAATGGAGCGTAAACACCTGCTTACAAATGACTTATATAGGAAGAGGCTTGTAGGAAGGGAGGGAGCATGGATGGGGCTCACTTGAGTGTCCTCGAAGGTGTCGCAGTGGCTTATTTGCAATGTCCTCTTTTTTTTTTGCATGTAGGGTGGAAAAAAACTTAAATCCTTTGAAAAGCTCAGTGAAAATGCTGACCACACGCTGTGCAGTAGGACCCAGCAGAGTGGGGAAGGATCTGCAACAGAGCTTTCACATACAAAGCAAATGGATATGAAGATCAGACACCTCACAATTCAATTTAATTAAAAACATTTTTTTTTTAAGTTTGCAATGTCTCAGAAATGGAAACAACCATGATGGAGTCATACAATGTCCACATCCGCACGTTTCCAAATAAAAGCAATTCAAGGCCCTTGTGGTATGACATACAAGCTATAGGATACTGTAGCTTGGATTTATTCGATATTTTACTTTGAAATCTGATCTTGGTTGAAATTATGCAATTATTATAGAAAAATACACTGAATTACAAGGTGGAGAGAACAGTGCACTATTGCAGACTAACATACTAAGGTTGTAATCGCCTACATTATTTAGTTGGTCGGTCGTGAACTAAAGTGAGCATTTTTTATTTTGTAGCATGCTTGAGAATTTGCATTTGAATAAAAGGAGGAAAAAAATATATGTGTAAATACATTGCATTTGTCCAGTAAGAGAAATACCTTATTTCCCTGTCATCTATATAACATGTTACTATAGACAATACAAAATAATATATTTAAAGATACATATTAAACACATTAAGATTTGTATTGTGTATATTATGATTCATTATGATGCCATTTTTGCATAAGGATCTATAACAATCTATACGTTTATGAAGCATTTCATCTGGGCCTTGGTAGCTTGGGGCCCAAGGCATATGTCCTGCCTTTGCCAAATCGTAAATCCGCCTGTGTCCATGTTGAGTCCATACATAAGATAGAGAACATATAACAATATAATATTTGCTTCAAATAGATCAGATAAATGGATCTTATGCTCAGTCTCTCCCCCTTATGTTATGAAGGGGGCCAGTGTACAGACCTGCTGATGTATTCAAAGTGGTGCTGCTCACTGTGTCTGAGAGGCTGTGTCATCTTCTGTTTCTATTTGCAAGGTGTTTATTCTGTCAACGACTTGAGTGTTTGCCCAGCTGGCACAGACTGAGGCTCTGGCAGCGCCAATGCCCCATCTCCCCCCAGAGGGAGCAGGGATCTGGGGCCACACAGAGGGCTGGAGGGGCGGAGTCACCACCAAGCAAATAGACCTCCTCCTCCTCCTCCTCCTCTCCAGTCCTTACGGCCTCCACACACATCCTGCGTCTACCTCTGGAGCACGTCACCTTACCTTACTGCTGCCTCTCTCGCGCTTTTCTCGGACACACACACATACAACGTCTCAACTGCTGCTGCTGCAGTGCTGCTTTTAAAAGCCCTGTCTTTCTAAATAAAGTTTTCATAGATAATTCCCATTAAAAATGAAGTTATTTCATGTCATTTATGATTAGGGTTGCAAAATTCCGGGAATTTTCAAAGTTGGAAACTTTTCATGGGAATTAACGGGAATTTATGGGAATTAACGGGAATTTTGGGAATTAACGGGAATAAACGGGAATTTACTAAATTTAAAGCAACCCAAATGCACTAAATTCTCCTAATTATGTTATTTCAGTCCAGGCAAACGTTCTAGACTGTAAAAAGCTGTTTTTCCAACTAAGTTTTAATATATTTATGAACATTTAATTTCAAATCAGATTTTTTCTGAAGTTTATTGAGATACCCAACTTGATATCATATATTGATTTTTACTAGACCAGGTTTACAGAGGCTTCAACTGGGATTTTAAATATAGTTGGGGACAATATATTTTAGCATAATCTTGACTAAAACAACCAGATTTTATGCAAGTACACTTGGCAAATTGCACATAGCACACATCCTACTGCAGGAGTACTGAGGCCACGCCCCCTACGCTCTGTGCATTCCTCCATCACATGGGGGGCCTACCTACTTCCACTCAATTTTCATTTCACTTCAGTAGTCAGTCTAGGGGTGGTGTGTGTTCATGGAATCTGCGCGGCCAAATTTTTGGTTATCCAATCAGCGAACAGAGCGAGTGGCTGAGAACGATGACGTCGAAGTCGCGCTCCAGTTTCAGTTGAATGCTGCGTTCGTTTATATTCGGAACTCCAAATTTCCGACTTGGTAGTTCCGAGTTCCGACCTGTCTGTGTTCCAGTACATCTGCTCGGGAAAGTATGGACGCCTACAACCTTTCTCATCCAAATAACTTAACGTTAGGCTCTAGCAAGTTACTGTTGCCAGGTACCGGTAGATCCATAGACTACAATATGTAGTGAAGTCGGAAATTTCCGAGCTCCCTGTACAACTGAAACTCACCGTCAGAAGGCGGCTCATGACATACGTCTGACCAAACGTGATGCGATTGGTTGGCTAATCCAGAGTGGCACTAGGCAGATCCGATAGTTTTAAACTTCAACAGACACCCGCCCCCAAGTGAGTGAACGTTTGCCAATTACAGCACTTCCAGACCTTCTGTACAAATGAAATTAAGTACGATGGTCTGGTTGGACCAGGCTAAGGCATTTGACTTTATTTATTGAATGGGTGGGGTGAGACTGATGAGTAATATTTTACTCGACATTCATCTTTTTGTTGTTCAGTGAAATTATTGATTGTTCATAAAATAATCAAAACTTGATAAAGTTCTTCTTACAAATAAATCTGTTCAAATGTAATGTGTTTTGATTGTATTATTTTGCATGGATGTCTGCCTATGACAAAATGTAGTGTTTATATGTTTAGATTTATGTTTGGTTATGAAACACTTCATTTAAATTACCGCCATTTAGTTAATTCCTATAATTTCCAATTTTGAATATTCCCAAAATTCCCGAGCGAAAGTTCCCGTGGAAAGTTTCCGGAAACTTTCCGGTAATTTACCGGAAACTTTCCACCCCTTTGCAACCCTATTTATGATGCATATGATTTATATTGAGTCACCATTTCCTGGTGTGTCCCTTTCAAAATAAGACTTCCAACAAGCAAAAATGTAAAAAAAAAATTACTGTACAGACTCAATATTAGACTCAATATAAATCATATGCATCATAAATGACACAAAATAACTTAATTTTAATGGAAATGATCTATGAAAAATCTATGTAGAAAGATAGGGCTTTTAGAAGCAGCGCTGCAGCAGCAGCAGCTGCTGAGACGTTCCATGTGTGTCCGAGAAAAGTCCGAGAGACGCAGCAGTAAGGTAAGGCGACGTGCTCCAGAGGTAGACGCAGGATGTGTGCAGAGGCCGTTATGCTCCATCTCCATCCTTCTACCACACACTCTTTTCCAGAGAGCATGTGCGAAGGCTTGCTAAATCTTCTTAAAATCCTAAAATGGCATCACAATGCTTTATTCATGTCCTCATCACATTGGACTATGATCTTACTGTGTGTCAGCAAAAAGAACCTGTGACTTTGTTTACCTTTTGGTAAACAAAGTCACAGGTTTGCAATGCCAGTCCAAAAGCTGACACCACTATAGCATCAAGAACCCACCCAACACACACACACACACACACACACACACACACACACACCTTCTCCCCTAGCTCTCCCCATCAAAAGTGGGGCGGCTTAGCCCCCACATAATCCCTATTGACTGCCTCTTGCTTTGTCTGCCAATTCCCAGCATTGGATTTGTCTCACTCGATGATGCGCTCCACTCCACTTCTCCCACATTAATCCATACTGTTAATACTTTTCAATACCAACACTAATTACCCCCCCGCCCCCCCTCTCTTTACCTACTTACCTATCCAAACCCCACCCTGGCATTGCCACACATACTGTTTTGGATGCAAAACAATGGCAGAACAAGAACAAATTAGTTAAAAGCCATTGTTGAGAGGCCAAGGATGACAGCAATGGAGCTGATTCCATCCTCTAGCTGCTGGGTGAAGCAGCATGCACCATGAGGAGGCCCTGCTCGCTGCCCTGCCTAAGGAGACACACCAGCTTTGAGGGACAACCTGCATCTGTGTGTCTGTCACACTTGAGCCCCATGTTTGTTTGTTTTTGGTTTTGCCTCCGCTTTACACAATTTTTGCAATGCATTTTCTTTTTTTTTTATCAAATTTTTTTATTTCAAAAATACAGATTAACAGACAAAAGTTCGACATACTTTTTAAATAATAATATACAGAAAATACACTGTATCTAGTACCAATACTAGATAGATAGATACAATGCATTTTCAAAATATCAACTGTTAATCATGGCTATAACTTTGGCCTATTTTCCTGAGGTTTGCATTACAGTATATGGACTTTGGGTTTATCTGGAAGCACTCTTTTTGTTCACCCCTAGTGGTGGATTATGGACATATGCGTGAATATATGAACTTGTACAGTAGAATCCATTACTAGTAAATAATAATAAAAGAATATAGCACGCCAACAATTGTTGCAAAATTCAGCTGCACGTGTTTTAACTAGGATCAGAAAGAGAGCCACCATTACACCAATTTTAAAGTCTCTGCACCGGCTGCCTGTGTGTTTCAGAATATATTTTAAAATGATTTTATTGTTTTAAAGCTCTTAACGGCCTTGGTCCAAGTTATTATCCGACCTACTTTTATGGGCAGAATCAGGGTAACTATGTTTGTTGCAATATAAGATACATATAGTGACGCTCTGACACTATGTAAAACCTGTTGAACTATCCTTTTGTATGCACTTTACATTTGGGGAATACAATTAAAATGGGACCAATGCAACCGCATGTAAGCAACTCATAATGCACAAGGCACCCTGAATTTCCAAATTTGAATAAATATAGTCATTTTCAAAGTGTGTGTGTGTGTGTGTGAATAGTAGTTGTAGTCATGTGTGTGTGTGTGAATAGTATTGTAACACAAACTGTGTCTGCAGGTGTGTGTTTGGGTTCATGTTCAGTGAGTGTGTGAATGCACCTCTACCGTTAAATCTTGCGATTACTCTGTAAGCATCCTAGGGGCTCCACGGGGCTCTGACCAGGTTTACCTGTCTCCTGGAGCTCCTGGTTGTGCCCGGGCCTCCAGGACAGGTTGTCCATCTGTCACTGATCCCAGATCAGTTCTGTTAAGCAGCTTTGCATTGGGCCCAGCTAGCAGCCACTGTCGCTCGGGCTACAAAGAAGCTGCTGCCAATGGCCAAGCACTCTGCTGTTTGTGTGTGTGTGTGTGTGTGTGTGTGTGTGTGTGTGTGTGTGTGTGTACACGTGTGTTTGTGTGTGTGTGTGTGTGTGTGTGTGTGTGTGTGTGTGTGTGTGTGTGTGTTTGGAATTTAGTTCTGGTCAGTAGGAGCATATATTCTGCTGTCTGCAGGAACTCTGTATGTCCTAACATTGCTGCAGGCTCAGCTTTGGTTCAAGTGCTCCTTGGAATGGTACACACAGACTATGTGATACTTCACTGAAATCCAATCTGTTGTGATCTACTTAAATTGTAGACTGTAATTCATTTGAATCCTTTCAGTAATATTTATTTTCTTTGAAATGTGAAATGTTCACCATGAGATTTACACCAAGTACATTCACTGAGAATCGATCAAACGGTGGTTGATTGGACACTTACATTGCTTGCCAACTCTAAAACACCTGAACTGCAAGAACAAGTTTAAAGATGGATTCAGCCATTCTGGAGAACGCTTGTTGTCGAAATCCGTTTTTTGTCAAGGTCAGTGAATATCTCCGGTCCGCCTACATGTCAAGTTAAAAAAATCTGCTGTTAATACACAGCCTAGGCTCTGTAAATGCGCATGCTGCTAGCTTATGGTGGCCCACTTTGTTTACATACCCTTTGTCTACATTCCAGTTTACTGGGCCTAGGCTGTAAGCCATAGTGCCTAACTTCTGTTGCCCCCATGAGGAATTCCCTGAAATTACAACAACAATGTCGGCGCATCTACATCTGGTAAGCCTTCATAGACCGCATATATCATATATTATTCCTTCTTCTGTACGTCCAGGTTTTTTCTATGCGGTAGAATCAACCACTGAAACATTTCTTCTGCTCTTCTTGTGATCTGAGCTCCTGCGCAAAAATACAGTGAGAGTGGATACAGAGAAAATACAGAGAGAATGTATTTTTTCTCAGCGCATATATACGGACAGTTAGCCGATAGTGAGGAGACATTTACTGATTTTGACAGAAATCGCGCTAACTCCACCTTTTAAAAAGGAGAATTGGATGAATGTAGCGTGCGTGTGCAGCTGCATATTTCTAATCACAACTTTATTCTGGCACTGATTTTTTAGATAGACATTTGTAAGGTTTTTTTCTATTGTAAAATACATTTAAAAGCTGGTGTTTTTATCCCGTCAGGTGTCAGCAGGGTTCATGAATAGAGCTGTCACTCAGGTGTTGTTCGGCCTACTTCAGATGGCCTCTGCCTCCAGCAAGTGTCTGCCCGAGCCTGGCAAAGAACACAATGAGCCAAGAGAAAATTGTTGGCTGTCCTTTGAGACACTGAAATATGACACATCTCTCACTCCCAAATATATTGATCATCTGTTTCTGACAACAAAATCATGCCTGAAAGCAAGTATGTGAAGGGTGCCTGTGTGTATCCTCCACTGATTTGTGACAGTGGAAATGGCGTCAATCAGATGCTATATACAGTAGGGCTTGGGGGGACTATAGCCTCCAGTCAGACCGGACCCTCCCCACTTTCTGTCCGGTAGAGGAAGGAGGCAGCCCCTGACTTGTTCTGATAGCCGTTGACGTAAAGAATGATCAACGAATAAGCCTGTGAGATATGGCTGTTCTAACACAGCTAGAATGATGACTACACGGACCAATCAGAAGCCACCTTCCACTATAAGGGACGGATGTTAGGTCAGAACACATGCATTTTTTGACCGGACTCCTCTCCAAGGAGATTGGAGAAATGCAAGATGTAGTTGGACTCGTCAGGCTAATGAATTACACCAGATACATAACCAAGTTAAAGCATCACTAATATACTGATGTTTGCTTCTTCATGTTTTCTGAGGACCGCCAGCTGAGCAGACATACAGTAGATGCAGTAGACATAGAAGAGACACTCGACAAAACAACACACACACCCACTCATCGGGAACAAAACGAGGCAATTGAGGGTAGCTCGAGCTACATTCCACTGGCTGAACATGTATACAGGCAGCTATACAGTCTGAATGCACACAGACAAAAACATACTATGGATTTATAGGTTCAAGGACTGGGGGTGGTAGCAGATAGACACAGACACAGACACACACACACACACACACACACACACACACACACACACACACACACACACACACACACACACACACACACACACACACACACACACACACACAGCTGTAGTGCGTCCAGTTGGCTGGTCACACAGGCTGTGTCCAGCCATCAGATAGCAGGTTACCTTTAATGGGCAGGCAGCACAGAAAGAGACAGCAAACAACCTGCCTTTGTCTTATCAACAGCGCACACACACACACACACACACACACACACACACACACACACACACACACACACACACACACACACACACACACACACACACACACACACACACACACCATTCCACGACAATTAAAATTTACTTTGCTGTGACAGAGTCTGGACTTGACCTATTCCATCCACAGAATAAACATGGCATATTGACTGTCCAAAGTGTTCTTCAATGTGTGAAGACAAATGTGTTTTATGAAAATGTATGTAATTCTATTAACATTTACATTACATAGTCAGCCATACTGTATATATGTCATTCATCAAGGACATAGGAATGTTGGGAAGTTAATTTGATCAACATATCAGAATTTTAGAGGTTGCCCTGTTGTCACGTTTGAGATATGAAACAAAACTGGAAAAGTTCACATAATGTGGAAAATAATGTATTGATCATGCATCATTAAGTGGTACAGAATGCTTTTGCACTAATGCTCATCCTTATGATGTCTGAACTGCACATCATAGGCCTTTTTAACAGCTCCATTTTTGTTTTCTCTTCCAGATAAGTTTGGGTATTTCAGATGAAATAGATATGTTTTGTTAATTATTTTATGTAAGGTAGAAGCATTCTAGAAAACAGCCTTACTCACTCATGATTTTGTCATTAAGACGTGTGTACTGGTACAGCACATCTTATGCTTTAATAGGCCTAACACACTGAAAGAGGCCCAAGGATTGAACCTTGGGGAACTCCACACATCACATTGTTTCGCTCAGAAGCACAGTTGTAAACAGTAGCCCTGTCTTGAACATAGGAGCTGAACTGTGGATGGCAGTTCATGTACTGTGTGGCAGACAATGTCAGTAGCAGAAGGAAGTTGGAATGGGACCAGGACATCCTGGGATTGGTTTCAAAAGAATAGAAATGATGACTAAAACTGAACAAAAAAATAAGATCCTAGTTGGATCAAGCAAGACTTTCCCTTTTAAATGATTTAGTTAACCCTTGTGTGGTGTTCGGGTCTGTGGGACCCATATCAAAAGAAAAATTAAACTTTTAATTATGATTTCAAACTGAGACTCATTGGCCTTGGCTCATTTTCTGTGAAGAAAAAAAATTGGTCAACACACACTATACACCCCCCCTACACATTTATATTACATTCAGGATGTTCTGGTCTACTGGACCCAGGGCTAATAAGTGTAGAAATTGTAGGTTTTGGAAGAGAGAGAAGCTTTTAAAGATGATGTAGAGTTAGTGGTGTCTGAATGTGAGGATCACTCACTCTCTCATGATCATTACTCATCATAAACTGCTTATCAGGGGTCGGGTCTCGGGGCCAGCAGCTCGAGCAGGGGACCCCAAACTTCTCCCTCTTTGGCCACTAACTAGCTTGGACTGGGGGATCCAGAGGTGTTCCCTGGTCAGGGTGGTGATATAATCTCTCCACCTAGTCCTGGGTCTTCCCCGAGGCCTCCTTCCAGCTGGACGTGATAGGAACACCTCCCTAGGGAGTCGCCCTGGGGGCATCCTTACCAGATGCCCGAACCACCTCAACTTGCTCCTTTTTACACATAGGAGTAGCGTCTGTACTTCAAAATCTCTCAGGATGACTGAGCTTCTCACCCTATCTCTCAGGGCCAGACACCATCTTGAGAAAACCCATTTCGGCCACTAGACGAACTTTGCCTTCCAACTCAGCTCTCTTTATGTCACAACGTTGCGGTAAAGCAAGTGCAATACCATCCCCACTGCTCTGATTCTCTGGCCAAACTCAGGCTCCATTGTCCCCTACCTCCCAAACAAGACTCCAAGGTACTTGAACTCCTTCACTTGGGGTTAGGACTCATTCCCTTTCTGGAGTAGACAATCCATAGGTTTCCTACTGAGAACCATGGCCTCAGATTTAGAGGTACTGATCCTCATCCCAACTGCTTCACAGTCGGCTGTGAACCAATCCAGTGAGAGCTGAAGTTCACAGACCGATGATGTCATCAGGACCACATCATCTGCATAAAGCAGTGATGAAATCACAATGAGGATCGCATTTCTGAAATTTCAGTGTCTGACAGTGACTTTGAAGAAGAGAATGAGATTGAGCATCAGCTAGTTCCAAAACTAAGACACAGGACCAGCCTTCAGCAGCCAGCCCCAGGACCAGCCCATTAGTTTTGTAGTGTAAACTGACCTGAATGGGTTAAATTTCCAATTAAGTTCAAATAAATTAAAATCAAAAGTTGTGAAAAACCCTGCTTCATTTGTAAATTTGTTGAATTTATTCCCCTAATATCTTTTTTATAATATTTTTTCTTGTTTTATTACATTTTATTCAAGAACAGACAAAAAACGAGTGGTACTTTAATTCATAAATGGGATCTAACAAAGGTGAAGGGCAAATATTAAACATATATGCTGTTTATATTTCTTGCCAATAGGATGAAGTAAACATCTGTTGAGTATTTTAACATAAAATGTTTGATTGTGTTCAATTAAAACCTCCTAAAATGCAGTGGGTCCACCAGACCCACGAACACTGGCTGTGTAACAACAATACGAACACCACACAAGGGTTAAGCTAAATATGCAAGAGGACATTAGAGCTAAACAAGAGCTCAAACTGGTAGAGCAACCCTCTAAAAGAATAAAGTGTGCTCATCGGGCTAGGAGAGAGAGGTAAGATAGCAACTGATGGTTCATTACCTGATATCAGGACCGTGGTTCAATTTCTTTAACGCAATTATTTGATCGTATATTTGACCTAGAATGTGTTTAAAATGATATACTATCACGCGTTGTATTGTTATAAACACATACAGATTTTATAGTATAAAATGAGAATGTGCTAACTTTTTGTTAGTTTTGAGATACAGTCATGTCTGAAATTATTTTGATATTGTACCATATGACTCCAAACTATTTATTTGGTTCTGATTCAACAGTTCTGATATTGTAAAGGTGATACACTGAAAGAGAGACAGAGAGGAATATAGACAGACAGGAAGATGAGAGACAACTAGAACAGTAATTGTTGGGAACCTGTCTTTATTTGTTTCACATCATCAACGGTACAGCCGTCTGACATGTGAAAGAGCACCTGCCACTACTGCCCGCTTCCTCCAAGATTCCTTTGAGCAACAGATCACAGCTCCTGGCTAAGAATACACGGTTTCTGATGTGCATCTATTGTGTGTGTGTGTGTGTGTGTGTGTGTGTGTGTGTGTGTGTGTGTGTGAGTGTGTGTGTGTGAGTGTATGTGTTATTTTTTTGTTTGTGTTTTTTGACTTGTTGTGATAGTTGCATGACGGCTATGAACACCTTTTCCCCAGCATCAGAAATGGTGTATGTACGTGGGTGTGTACTGGGGGTAAAGGGTTAACAGTGAGACAGTGCATGGATGGTTTTTGTGGTGGTGAGTATGTGTGTGTGTGTGTGCGTGCGTGCACGTTTGTGTGCATGCGTGCGTGTGTGTGCGTGCATGTGTGTATGTGTGTCTGCGCGCGCGTGTGTGTGGAGGGGAGCCAAGGTGCAGTGGAGCAGATAGCTCAGCTCTATGCATACTAAAAGCACCATCGCCAGCGGCAGCAAAGATAGAGCTTGGGGGTGGAGGCTACGGGTAGCGGTGGTGGGGAGGGGAGGGGGGTGGGAAGGAGGAGAGGGAAGGAGGGAGCGACATAGCACCCCAGGGAGCCCCTTCCTTATCGCACCTCTCGGCTCCGTTTATCGGATTAGACATGACCGGGAAAACAGAGGTAGAGAGAGGTAGAGAGAGGCAGGGAGGTGGAGGAGAGAGAGAGAAAGAGAGCGAGAGTGAGAGAGAGAGAGGGCGAGTGATGTCGACAAGTTTGACCATCAATCCTCAATACTGTAAAGTATTGAGTATTGATGGTAAAATGTATATCTTCCATTCAAAAAGCGTCCCTGGCATCACATCAGAGATCTAGGCTGATGTAGAAGAGAACAATATGAACTTGATACTTGCTCTTATCAATGGATTTGTTTCCTAACATTTCACTGTTGAGAGAACAATTGATACTATCAGCGTCAGTGCGAACATTGAGGGTGGGTCTGGTATGCGTGATGTAATAACTGTCCTCTTCCCACACCAGTGGACCCCTCTATGGTGGACTGCATGCAGTGCAAAATGTGTAATGGAAAACTCTCTAACTGCTCCAGTCTAGTATATAATGTGAGGCTCCACACTGCTGTCCAGTTGGTGCACGTTTGCTGAGATTCAGAATATCAAGAAGAAGAGAACAGTTCAACAAAGCAATATTGTAGCTAATACAGACAGAGAGAGAAAGAGTGACTTATTGCACTTTCTGCTCATACATTCTGGTGGCGGGTGTCACCTTGTGTGTTGCTACAGTGTGGTATTAACTTCAATGGTGCTGACACTGTACACCTCTGACCACAACAACCACGGGACACAGGTAGGTGTGTGGCTCGGTCAAGTTAGTATCGCGTGGACAACAATTCTCTCACACACCTTGTCTATGAGTATGAATGAAACTGCTCATACATGGACCGTCTACGTCCACAGACATCAGGCGGCAAGTTTGTAGGGCCCTTTAGAGTATTCTGTTTTTCTAGATAATACATTATTCCTTCTCATTGGCTGCTTACGCAGTAAAGTGTGTCTTTGTGCACCTTCGGATGCACTGATTTAGCCCAGGCCACTTCACATCCATACAGGATCTTTAGTAAAACACAAAGCATAAAGGGACATAAAATGATATGTATAAAGAGGGAGTGAAAATAAGAGAATAAAACAGAAGTGCGGATAAAGTTCAGTGAGAGACATCTCCAACTCAAAGAAATGCATTGGCAAAGAGAATTGTTTTTTTTCCCCAAATATATATATGTAAGTAATACTCCATATTACTTATATTATATTACAGCACTTTAATAGATGTAAAATGTGCATTAGTTCTATAATTGTCTCAATGATAGACTCATTGTCTCTCCCTCTCTTTCTCTTTAAAAAAAAATGTCCGGCTGACATTTTTCGTGAAGTGAGGAGTCTTTAACACCCAATCAAATATCACTGTCATGTTCCCCGACAAGCCGCCCAAAAGACTGTGACTAAATTCATACAGATCTCTTTCGGGAATATAATTATTGCTGGGTACACTCTGAATATTTGGAAATGATCCAAATCCAACAGGAAAAGGTAGGCACATGAACCCAAAATGGAAATGAATGTGTGCAATGCAAATACAAACTGAGCTCAGAGGAGAACATGATTGTACAAAGGATTCCCAGAAAAAGATGAGAAAAAGAGAATGAAATAACGTAGAAAGAAGACTTAAGCTGGTGTGTTTCGTCACGTGGTTGAAAGTCTGTCTTTGTTTATCATTAAATATATGTATTTTTCTTTTAAACTAGCAGAAAAAAATGGCTCATTCCCACATGTTCCCTTCATTTCCCATCTGGGTTCAGTCTGGTCTCATCATCTTCAGCCTGGAGGGTGTCTGTGTGTGTGTGTGTGTGTGTGTGTGTGTGTGTGTGTGGGGTGTTTGTGTGTCTATACACATGCACACGCAAATGGGTATGTGTGTGTGTGTGTGTGTGTGCGTGCGGGGACATCCTCGTCAGTGAGAGGGCCCAGGGGACGGCCTGGCCTCCTCAGCCTCCTCATGATGATTGATGCTGGCGGGCCCCACACGCCCCGGCCGCCTAGCTAAATTAAAAGCCTATTTTGTAAAGTTGTAAAGAGAACAGAATGGTTGGAGGGTTGGTGTGTGTGTATGTGTGTGTGTGGGTCACAGCCGGGGTGCTCTCCAGTGTCTTTAGTATCATCAACCCCTCAGAGGATAGCCAGAAGGGGGTCTCTTCCATGCCTGATGCTCTCTCTTTCTCTCTCATTCACACACACACACACACACACACACACACACACACACACACACACACACACACACACACACACACACACACACACACACACACACACACACACACACACACACACACACACACACACACACACACACACACACATACACACACACATAGAAAACACAAAACTATGTTCCCCTGTCTGAAAGTCTTTTTGTGTCAGATCAGTAGATTAACATGAAGTACAGCTTTTACAGAGTTAAACACATATTGGTCATTTATTACTGAAATACCATCCATTTACACTGCGTTCTCCTGTCATTTCTAGACCCATGGAACACAACTATTACTATAATATACAACTCCCTGGGAAAAAAGCATTTATACTTTCCCCGTCTGAAATATCCACTGTTCATTGCTTTTTAACTTATTAATAATATGTATAGGGGAGAACGGGGGAATCTGAGGCATCGGGTAATGTGAGCCACTCCCTGTATCTAGGCAACGGAAAACATTTGTGGTCATGTGAGATATATGTTTTCAAGCCCCTCTCATTTCCCCATGGCCCTGAAAGAGAGGACCTCATGGTGCTGTGGTAAGCATGTTTTTTTCACCAAAATAGGTATTTTGCATGTAAAAGTAAATTTTCTTGCTGTCAATTTAATCAACTGTTGTGCCAAAGCAAATGTATTCACGTAGAAAAACTTCTATCATTCGTGTTGATGAACTACCAACATATGAAACCATGTGATGCTGATAACTGAAGATTAGCCTGAAATGCTAAGATTTTTCTCAAATTGTGGTGGTGGGGGAAAGTGAGCCTAACGCTGTGGGGGAAAGTGAGCCACTGTCTCACTTTCCCCCACCATGAGGCACAAGTTAGATTTAGTCTTAAACATATTTTAATGTAATATTACATAACATATGTTTTATTTTAATGTCATAAACATTGTAGAAAAGCCATCATGCCAAGGAAATACACCAGGAAGACGAACTGGGGCAACCACACGGAAAGAGCACCTTTCAGGGCTGGAATGTAGAGTAGGCCTAGTTGTAGAGTATGACAGGCTGATGTTATAGCTGGCTCTAAAGGTCCTGTGTTCTGACCCCCAGACTGTGTTCTAATATAACTGGTTCTATCTTTCATTTGAATCTTATTAAAACCTTTTGAATTATAATGTGTTGTATTTGATTTTGTTCAGAGTTACTTTCAAGTGTTTAGAAAATTAGCTTTGCTTAATTGACCAAACCCCATCATTCTTTTACTACAGTAGTCCGACATTAGTTCTGGAATGTGTGGCTAGATTTCAGGATTCTTACTGTTACAATATGTGTTGTTATGGCAGTTTCAGAGTGGAAGAAGTAAGTGGATCAGTTTACCCCACAACTGGGGTAAAGTGAGCCACATGACAACTTTTTTTAAAACAATCATATTTTTACTGCCCTTTGTCTTGAAAAAATGCTAATGCCCATTTCTAGGAAACATCCTGAATTAATGGGAAATGTGTACATTTGAGTGATAAATCATTTTAGCCCCCTTAGAGGGGGGCAAATGTAAAAAGTGGCTCAGATTACCTCGTTATATTATATATATATTTTTTGTATACCAATACTTTGAAATGCACATTTATACTTTAAAACATTTTGGGCCAGCAATCTGATGCCAGTGAGACAAGTTGTGTAGGTGGCATATGCATGTTCCATCCAATGACTAACCTAATATAACCATCCATTCATTTTGATAATATAGAATGAGAATCAAGCTTCTCCCAACGTTTTATGAATGTTATGTGTAAAAGCAAAAGTTTGACATTTGAAAAAAATCATTAGAACGATTATTGTCGGCTGACTGCCTATTGCTGGTGATTTTACTTTTCAACCTCCTATTAGAATGAATACTGAAATAATCTGGATTTTTTTTTTGATGAATACATTTTAATCATATCTATTTCTCCTGGTTCGTTCTGACTGGTGACCACTCTGTGCCCTCACACGTGTGGATCCTGATCTTGGACAGCCACTCCAGGAGGGGACACTCACTTGTTTGTACAGTATATCATTTGCAAATCATTTATCCCAATGTGAATTTAATGACCAGGCAACTCCAGGAGGCCAGGAGGCCCCCCCCCCCACACACACACACACACAAACACCACCCACCCACACACACATACCCACCACACACACACACACACACACGCCCACACCCGCGTGCACATTACTGTCATCCTCCAGCCTCCCTCCCTCTCTGCCTTAAAGCCATGCCAGACATTACCAGCCCGCCCCTCTTCTGCTGCTGGCAGCGAGAGGTGAGTGGAGTGACAACCCACGAGTATGGCCAACCAGCCACACACACACACACACACACACACACACACACACACACACACACACACACACACACACACACACACACACACACACACACACACACACACACACACACACACACACACACACACACATATACACACACACACACACACACACACACACACACACACACACACACACACACACACAAAACAGAGGTCACGCATGTGTCAACTGGGGTGTGGAGGCCAGCTGAGGTGCACCGCCTGTGCATTGTGCTAATTTGTGGTGTGTGTGTGTGTGTGTGTGTGTGTGTGTGTGTGTGTGTGTGTGTGTGTGTGTGTGTGTGTGTGTGTGTGTGTGTGTGTGTGTGTGCGTGTATTTCTTGTTGTGCTTTGGTGATGTAAGGAAAGCTTTTCAGGTCAACAAGGTTCTTAAATTAAAGCAGTTGTAAGTGATTGGATCAATTTACTCTCACAAAACATTTTCCTGCCAGGCATTCAATGTATTTTTATTTTCAACACATGGTCAGCTAAATCAAATGTGGAACTTGCATAAGTTTTAAGTGCCCATCAAGATGTGTCCATGAAACCAAGTCTTGAACCCAAATATTACACATAATGTATCATTAATATTTAATTGAACTGCTGCTTGAGGTTTGACCAACATTTAACAGAAATAATTTTGTGAAATATGTATATAAAAAAAGGGTATCATATCAGCACTACTATCAAAATACTTCCAGCAATGCACAACTCAGAATGAGGGCCAAAACTTGGCATATGTTATGAGCGGTGTTATGAACGATCTGGGACATATGTGCAAATTAAGATCCATGACTCACTGAAAATGACATCTCAAAAAAAAGTTAGGGACCTCCCACAACAGTAGAAATGTGTTGGCGTCGAGAAGGTGTCAGTGTGAATAATGGAGCAGTCACACAATGACTATTCAGTGTGAGTATCAGTGTGCCTCTGCTCTTCATCACAGCCATGATCAGAAGTGTCACCCTGCTCTGCCTCTGCCTCCTTACCTCTGTCAACCTCACATCACCCATGCACTGTTTCTATCTGGCCCAATGCTAGCGTACCCCATGGTTCTTCATGTGTCTTATTCATGAACACCTCCGTGCACTCACACTTTCTACACACCCCATACATTCACACACACACACACACACACACACACACACACACACACACACACACACACACACACACACACACACACACACACACATACACACACACATACACACACACACACACACTCCTCCTCCTCCCTGCCGTCAGGCCATTTACAGAGAGGTCATAACCCCAGTGAATGATGGGAATGCTGAGCTGGAACCTATCAACACTGCTGATATGACCAACAGCAGCCCCCTTCCTACACACACACACACACACACACACACACCTACATTACTAACAGGGGACTATCGCAGGTACCAGCCAAGTGTGGCAACCTATTTCTGGTCATTTAAAAAATAAAAAAACACAACAGAATATTTACTTTTAATGTCTTCTGTCATAATATTACTTTAAATGTGTTTTTTTATTTTTTTTGAAGAATTTGCTAACAGTGGACTTGAATCATTGGGTGACATCTAAGAGTGGACTCCATTCACTGCATCAATGGAGCTGTCTGTGCCTATTGTTTCACTAAATGAGTGTTTGCTTGCTGCAGTTACCTCCCTTTGTTTCTTTTTAAGATAGATTATATACCTTTAACTTTAACACTAACTAAACATATGATACAAATACTATGAATATAATCATGGCCACATGTTGCAAATAAATATCAAATAAGAAGTAACTTGTTGGATGTACTAATATCATGGACATAGCAACAACATTTTCCTTATCCAAGCCTTATCTTTATTTAAAGGAATGTGTTCACAATGTTACATTCTAAAGATTTATTAAACCACTACAGTTTATTTTGCGGTTGTAATTAGAAAAAGGTCCTCTCTTCTACTGTTTCAAATGACATGAGTCCTCTTTTAGTTGGTACTAATTGACACAAGTTCCCTGTTGGTTAGGATGGAATGATATTCACACTCCATCATGTATGTAAAATGTATGTCTATTATAAAAAGTATTTAGCGGTGCTGACTAGATGAACAGAGGGCTAACACATGGATGTCTGCTGAGAGCAAGTATCTGTTGCTGTTTGCTGTGATTTTTAACAATATGTAATGCACATTATGGAATAAATCAAACACTGCTATTACTTTTAAAATGGTAAAAATATGCATTTTAATTAGGCAAACTGAATCATTCTTAAGAGAAATAAAATATTATAAATGTAGTCTTAAATGTCTGTATGTTATACATATTGATTATACCTGCAGTCCTAAATTGTATGGAATGACAGGAGTCCCCGTTTAGTTGGCACTAATTGACACAAGTTCCCTGTTGGTTAGGATGGAATGATATTCACACTCCATCATGTATGAAAAAGATCTAGCCAGATCAATAATGCCTATGAAAATCATCTGAACTGCATTTGAGAATAGTTATAACATAACATATCATTTGAAAATGATTGTAGAGTTTAAAAATGTTTTAATACATATATTTTTTTAAAGATTTTTTTACGATAGCTGAACGACAGTGGGCACAAGCGGAGCGACATGTGCAACACTCTAACTACAGTCTGCTTTACCAATAGTCACCTGAGCTGAACAGTTCACAACACCTGCAAAACCCATTCCGAGCAACACACTGTCACACACATCTCAAAACACAAACACACACTGTCAATCAGAACACAGAGTAAAAACACCAGCATCAAACACCAATAAACAAATTACAAACATTTACTCATTACAGTTTGAATAATGTGAGTGACTTGAATGAAAACCAACAGTTTGCTTCAATAGATACACTGCCCGTCCAAAGAAAGTCATGGCCACTAGTTGCAAATAAATATCAAATAAGAAGTAACTTATTGGATGCACTAATATCAGTGACTTAGTAACACCATTTTCCTTATCCAAGCAAATGTGTTCTCAATGTTACATTTTAAAGATGTATTAAACCACAACAGTTTATTTTGCTGTTATAATTTTCTTCTTTCAGTTTTAACAGTACGAGAGGGGACTTTCTAGTGAAATCTTAATTGTCTATTATAAAAAGTATTTAGCGGTGCTGACTAGATGAACAGAGGGCTAACACATGGATGACTGGTCTGCTGAGAGCAAGTATCTGTTGCTGTTTGCTGTGATTTTTAACAATATGTAATGCACATTATGGAATAAATCAAACACTGCTATTACTTTTAAAATGGTAAAAATATGCATTTTAATTAGGCAAACTGAATCATTCTTAAGAGAAATAAAATACTATAAATGTAGCCTTAAATGTCTGTATGTTATACATATTGACTATACCTGCAGTCCTAAATTGTATGGAATGACAGGAGTCCCCGTTTAGTTGGCACTAATTGACACAAGTTCCCTGTTGGTTAGGATGGAATGATATTCACACTCCATCATGGATGTAAAAAACTTTGGCAGATCATTAATACCTATGAAAATAATCTCAACTGAATTTGAGAATAGTTATAACACAACATATAATTTGAACATGATTCGTAAATATTAACATGTTTTAATATATATTTAGTCTGCTGACAGCACATATCTGTTGCTGGTTGCTGTGATTTTTAACAATATGTAATACACACTATGGAATATATTAGAGGTGTAGCCTAGTTTTGTGTAGTGGGTATACTGTGATGATTCCCACCTCGCCTCTTCCTGAATATGCAACATAGCATTTTGTATACATTTCTAAACATATGGCTTACACTGTGGTGGGTTTACAATGCTGTTGTTATTGCAGTTGGCGCAGCAAAGGTAAAAACATTTTACACCCTACTAACATGGGTTTAGAAACATCAAAATTAGGAAGAGCTTCCATCACAAATTATTTGTGATGGAAGTTCTTTCAAGGTTGGAGGTCAACTCAGGTGGAAGAATATTTCAGGAGACTTGGATGAATTATGAAGCAATATTTATTACAGACTTGGCCAAGGAGAACCGGACTGCAACTCGGGTGACTTGCACTTCAATTCTGACAGACACTTCCTGAGAGCTGTGTATTAACCTTGTGCTATCTCTAACACCTCCCTGACTCGGGCACCAAGCGTACCAATGTTTTGGTTCAGAGCTGAACACAGTGAACCATAACATTCTGGAGTCTAAAGCCCAGTTCAGACCAAAGATTCGCCTTGCAACTGCTTGCAACTGCAACTCCTTGCGACGAGACCGCCGAAACGTTCTAAAACTGGACCTTGCGATTTGACATGTTGAATCTTCTGCGACGCCTTGCAACGCGCTGCAACGCGCTGCAACGAGCAGTACACACTGCTGCGATTTATCCCCCGCGACGTTCTAAAACCGTCTCGTCGCAAGCAGTTGCAAGGCGAATCTTTGGTCTGAACTGGGCTTAAGGAGATGAGACTTCATCTATACAACTGACCTAAGTGTCTCCTAACAGTCTACCAGGCTGACCTAGTGTCTGAGATATAGACAAACACACAAGACAGGTATAAATTAACTATACATCTCTACCATTAATATTAACCATACTAAAGACTGAAAATTCCCTCACAACATGTACTTTAAGTTCACTGTATGGAGGTAGTTTAGGGCAGAAAACCAGTCTGTGATTGTAGCAGCATGGTGCTATGTTATACATATTTACCCTACCTGCAGTCCTAAATTGTATGGAATGACAGGAGTCCCTGTTTAGTTGGCACTAATTGACAGAAGTTCCCTGTTGGTTAGGAAGGAATGATATGCAAAACTCATTCCAAGCAACACACTGTCACACACATCTCAAAACACAAACTTACACTGTTTATCAGAGCAAACAGAGTAAAAACACCAGCATCAAACACGAATAAACACATTACAAACTTTTACTCATTACAGTTTGAATAATGTGAGTGACTTGAATGAAAACCAACAGTTCGCTTCAATAGGATCACTGCCCGGCCTAATAAAAGTCACACACTCAAATATCTTGTTGGACCATCTTTAGCTTTGATTACAGCACATATTCGCTGTAACACATTTTGATACGCTTTATTTTGGCACATAAAGTTGCTTAGAACCTAGGCCTGACCAACTGAAACAACCCCAGAGGGGTGTTTCAGATAGCTGGTTTTACATACTTTCAGTTTAATCGAAAACCCAGAGTTGCTTATCAACCCTGCGCTCTGAGCGCAGGGTTGATAAGCAACTCTGGGTTTTTGGTTTCAGAACAGTGGATCAGCGTTGGATTAATCAACTCTGAGCGTGATTGATCCTCCCACTTCTCCACTTCTCAAAAAAGAAAAGAAAAAAAATCTCCGCTCCTCCCACTAGAGTTAGAAATATTAACGAATGAGCTTATGGTATGGAGAAGAATTAACGGGGATATTGTGTCATAACTCTGATCTAATCTCCTCGGCAATTCAGAAAAAAACTGAGAAAACATTTTTTGTCAAGAGAATAATTTCGCTTCCGTTTGATAAGCCATAGTCTATTTTCAAAAGTTACGCATATCAGCAGTAAAGTATTAAGCTGGCGCGGCACAGCATTGCTGACAGTGTTTTATATTCGCTGTATAATATGTTGGCAAGCTATAGCCTAATACTGTGCAGTAACAGACTGTCACTTCTTTTAAATGGGGAGTGAAATACATTGCGTCAGACACATTAGGTGACAGTTTCCATTGAAGAGCCTGATTGATTTATTACCAGATCCATTTTCCTCAAGTGATCACAGTTTAAATGATTGTATAATTTTTATATTCATATTAGGCTATTTAACGAGGCTCGTCTGCGACTTTAGGATCGCACAAGTGAACAGTAACGATCGCGTGCAGCCGCAGCGTTACATGAATCCACCTGACATAAATCTGTTCAGTGGCACAGACGTTAAAAAGCATACAATACTAATAGGTTTATTAATCTGAATGTAGAGCATGTCACGATGTGTAAGGGGGCCGCCTATATGAACGGACCAAGGGCTGAGAACAAGGCTACTGATCAGATAAATGATCGGTCAAACGTAAAATCATCAGGAAATGATCAAAACATCCCGATGGAGATTTCAATGGAGTGATTTTGCTTCAAACTGTACAGTCACGCGTGTGACAGTGACACTCTTTCTTCAGTCGGAGCTGCAGCGTAAAGTGAAAACAAACTCAGGGTAGGTCTAACCACCTATCCAGCAGGTTAGACCCATGGCATATGTTGCCGCAGTAACTGACCCTCGGTTGCGCTGAAACTGACCCAGAGTTTCCACTAACTCAGAGCGAACAAACTCTGGGTTGCCTCAAAACCAGCTACCTGAAACACCCCTCTGATGATAGGCTCTCAAGTTCAATATTGAACATAGCCAAGAGTTCTATTGTTGATATTTAAAATGTTGATACAACCAAATAATTGTATTTATTTTAAGTGATCTCCCATCATGAACATTATTTTTTTTTCCCTGACCACATTTCTTCAAAGATGAAAGTTCACTACTATCTCTCCAGGCTTTTCATAATGCGTTGGACAGTTCTTAACAAGATTTTAGTAGTTTCATCTTTTCCTGAGTAGTTTTCTTTGTTTAATGCAGGCCAATAATTTCACTCCACTGAAACAAAGTTACATCTTTTCCCAAACCACAGCATATGTCATCCTTATAGCAGATGACAAAATTACAGGAATTGATTTCTGTATTATAATTATAGAATATTTACACAAATAAATACTACAAAAAATCAGAATGTCAATAAAATAGAAAATAGAAAAATATGATAATTAATAAATAAAACTATTATCTATTAAGGCAAATTCTGATTTAATTTACTTTTGTTTACCTAATAAAACTGGTATGTTATAAAATAATTTCATGTGAAAGAATTGAAGTTCCCTCTAAAAAAATGTGCTGGTGTTTTGTTTCATTTTGGTAGTAGGAGGATTTCTTCCTTTTGAGCCTGAGAGACAATAAAAAATATTTGTTTCCCTTTTCTCAGGCTAGGGTGAACAGATTTCTAAAATCTTTGCATATTTATACTACACTGTGTGCACAATTATTAGACAAGTGAGTATTTTGGCCATATCATAATTTGTATGCATATTTTCCAACTTTAAGCTGTATACAATTGAGTGCTTATTCAATTTAAGCATACCAGGTGATGTGTATTTGCGTAATGAGTTAAGGTGTGGCCTAAGGAGTTCAACACTCTATATCAAGGTGTGCATAGTTATTAGGCAGTTTCTCTTTCTCGGGCAAAATGGGACAAAAAAGAGATTTAACGGACTCTGAAAAATCAAAAATTGCATAAAGTCTTTTAGAGGGATGGAACACTCTTGAAATTGCTAAGATATTGGGGCGTGAGCACAGAACCATGAAACGTTTTGTTGCAAATAGCCAACAGGGTCGCAAGAAACATATTGAGAAAAAAATACGCAAATTAACTGCCAAAGATTTGGAGGCCCGTGGCTGGATCAGTAACGTACACAGAGCTCCACTTCTACTCAGACGGCAGCAAGGTTGAGGTGGGGTACTGGTATGGGCTGGTATTAAAGATGAGCTAGTTGGACCTTTTTGGGTTGAAAATGGCATTAAAATCACCTCCCAAACCTACAGACAGTTTTTAGAAGACACTTTCTTCAAGCAGTGGTACAGGAAAAAGTCTGCATATTTCAAGAAGACCATGATTTGTATGCAGGACAATGCTCCATCGCATACATCGAAGTACTCAACTGCATGGCTAGCCCGTAAAGGCCTTAAGGATGAAAAATTATGACATGGCCCCCTTCCTCACCTGACCTAAACCCTATTGAGTACCTGTGGGCCCTGCTTAAACAAGAGATTTACAGTGAAGGAAATCAGTACACCTCTCGGAACAGTGTCTGGGAAGCTGTGGTGGCTGCTGCACAAAAAGTTGATCGTCAACAGATCAAGAAACTGACAAACTCCATGAATGACAGTGTGACAGTTATCAAAAAGAAGGGTGGCTATATTGGTCACTGATTTTTTTTTACACGTCAGAAATGTTTATTTGTAAATGTTGAGTGGTTTTATCATTCTCACTTTAACAGATGCAAATAAATAAGTGAAATGGGAAAATGTTTATTTTTTCATTTAGTTGCATAATAATTCTGCACACTAATAGTTGCCTAATAATTCTGCAAATATATGTATTCACTTAAAAAAGACAAAACCTCACTTTTAATTTCTTAAACATTCAGGTTTAGGTTAATTTACATTTTGGATTGACCGAGAACACTGTAGTTGTTCAATAATAAATACATCCTCAAAAATACAACTTGCCTAATAATTGTACAGACAGTGTACATAGGTTCCCAGAGTTCACTGAAACGTAATGTTTCCTCCAGTGAAATAATTATTTAAATAATTTTCCATCTTTTGAGTCTTTGATTAATATTTTTCTGGATTGCTTTTATTGGGATCATTCATTTAATAAAGACATATTACTAAGACCCTGTTTCCACCTGGCATTAATATGTGGTTCTGAGGAATCCGATCGTTATATGTAAATGTAATATGCTTGTTCACACCTGGCCTTAACAATGCGTCTTCTATGCGCGTTTGCGATCCGGATTCGAATTCCCCGCGCTGTATGGAAATCAGCTCGTACATCATTTCCGCTTATAGGCTACTGTTGTTTTTAATCGGCGGGGGCAGCAGTGCCCCGCCCTTGCCTAGTCTGCCGGAAATAAAAGAAGAAGAAGAAGAAGTGTTGACCATCCACGACCATAGACATTATAAATCCCTTTATAATGTCTATGGTCACCTCGGCAAGAGTCTTGTGTTTTGGTGAAAATGTGAGCACAGCACTGTTTATTGTGTGGTGTTTTCCTCGTCAATAAATTAATCACTTGGTTACACTGTGTCCCACTGCGTAGCTGCCGCAGCCAGCACTGTTCGCTCACTGTCTCTATTATGAGTTGCACCGAGCCGTCTCTGTGTGTTTACGCCATAGATAGTAGTAGGCTAAATACACGCTCACAACAACACGGGGGGAATAAATAAAAAAGCGGCTGGTTTGACCGAGCAAAAACGAGAGACCGCTGGCTTGACCACAGTTGGTCGAAAGAATCATTTCCGCCTTGTGTAGTCACCTCGGCTAGAGTGAAGAGAGTCAGTGTGTTTTGGCGAAAATGTGAGCGCGGCACTGTTTATTGTGTGGTGTTTTTCCTCGTCATTAAATGAATCAGTTGGCTACACTGTGTCCCACTGCTACGATGTCACGAAGCTGCCGCAGCCAGAGCTGTTCGCTCACTGTCTCTATCAGTTGCACCGAGCCGTCTCTGTGCTCACAACAACACGGGGGGAATAAATAAAGAAGCGGCTGGTTTGACCAAGCAAAAACAAGAGACCGCTGGCTTGACCACAGTTGTTCCACACGACTTTATTATTTACCTGCAACGGTGCGCATTTATGACGTGAATTGTCGCGTGAATGAGTACGCCTTTCCGCCCAGTCACTCGCCGCAGTTGAGTGGGCGGGGCCTAATGTGTATGAGATACGCATACGTGTTTCCACTGTTAATGGGTATGTGGATATGTGGTCTCAAACCACCTCCGAATGTGGATAATCTCAATGCGCATTCAATGCGCATTGAGCGTGTTTCCACCTGTAGTTAGCGCGATCGGATCCTAAAAACCACATATTAATGCCAGGTGGAAACAGGGTCTTATACAGACTAACTTTCCATTGATGTGAAAGGTCACTCTCTTGTCCCCCACATACATACCTGCCAAACCATGCCCTTGCTGGCAGCCCTTCAACCCCCACCCCTGGCCTGCATTGTCTCTATTCAAAGTAGGCACTTCACACATTTTCTACAGCAACACTGGCAGTGAGTTGGACTTGTGTTATAAGACTGTGATGCTGTGTCTCTCCCAGAGGCTGCATACATCTCCTTGCAAACATAAATATAGTGGATTTATTAAAAGAGGTATGGTAACAGTTGTATGCGCCAACATGTTTAAGCTAAACTTAGTTGGATATCTGGTTCCTTTAGTAACTTTATTTTAAGCCTAGAGTAGCTCCCTAAAAATATCCAGCCATGTAGGAAATCATTTATTTACCAACATAATCAATTGATGGATCCTTACAAGAGAAACATGTACAAATATGGAATTTACCTTTCAAATTCACTTTGAAGCCCATTAACCCTTCTAGTTTCACAAGGAATCCTATTGTGCTATCTACTCTGAAGATTTGGTTCCAGTTTAGGCGCCATTTTATGTTTTCCTCTGCATCCACTCTGATGCCCATAGTGAACAATCATCTATTCCCCCCATCTGTTGGGAATATATCCTACATGTTATGGCAAAATAAAGGCATTTAGGTATTCAGACCTTCATAAGGATGGGCACTTTGCTACTTTTTCAGACTTCCCAAAAGGTTTTAATGTACATACATCCCATTTATTTATGTACGTTCAAATTAGACATTGTGCCTCTTCTCTTTTTTCGTGTTATCCTTCTCTCTCTATAAACCAACCATGGGAAGACCTTCTGACCTTTAAACCCCATCAGAAATTGCTAATTTCTAAGATGTATGACAAACTCATGGCTCTGGAAAACAATTTGGCTGTCTAAGCTAAAAATGCTTGGGAGCGTGAGCCTGTGGTAAATTTGACAGATCAATAAGGTGGTGCATAGTATAAGCTCATCTTCTCCTTGTGTCAGGCTGCATCTTATACAGTGTTAAAGTGTTACATAGAGTCCATTTCAGCAAATCTGAAATGTATCCAAATGGTGTGGACCAGTGTGACGTATGCCACGCCTCCTCATGTAAATTTAGTCATAATTTCACTCCTCTGAAACAGAGTTACATCTTTTCCCAAACCACAGCATATGTCTTCTGACGTGGTTGTTTAGGAAATAAGAAGCTATTCACTCCATCAGTGAGAGTTGCACTCTTACAGTAAATGCAAAATTGCAGGAATTGTTTTTTGTATTACAATTATAGTATGTTTACAAAGATAAATACTACATTTGAAAATGTTACATATCAATAAAATATGAAATAAAATATAATAACATTTTGAATTATTGAGGCAAACTTCTGATTTAATTTATTTTTGTTTACCTAAAAAACTTACATGTTATAAAATAAACAATTTCATGTGAAATAATTTCACTCTCCTCAAAGAAAATAGTAAGATCTTTGTGTGAAGTAACTAAAATTGTTCAAACTGTATAACATTTAAAAAAAAATTGTTTGCTGATTTTCCATCTTTTGAGTCTGTGATTAATATTGTTCTGGATTTGTTTTATTGGGATCATTCATTTAATAAAGACATATTACTTATACAGACTAACTTTCCATTGATGTTAAAGGTCACCCTTGTCCTCAACATGCATACCTGCCAAACCATGCTCTTGCTGACTGCCCCTCTACCCAACCCCCGGCCTACATTGTCTCTATTCAAAGTAGACACTTCACACCTTTTTTTACAGCAACACCTTTAAACCTCACCAGAAATTGCTCATTTATAAGATTTATGACAAACTCATGGCTCTGGAAAACAATTTGGCTGTCAAAACTAAAAATGCTTGGTAGCGTGAGCCTGGGGTAAATTTGACAGATCAATGATGGGATAAGGTGGTACATAGTATACGCTCATCTTCTCCTTGTGCCAGGCTGCAGCTTATATAGTTAAAGTGTTACATAGAGTCCATTTCAGCAAATCTAAAATCTATCCAAATGTTGTGGACCAGTGTGACAGATGCCACACCTCCTCATCTAAATTTAGTCATACGTTTTTTTATTGTCTCAGACTACATACATTATGGACTGCCTTTTTATGATTTTGGCGGGCAACAACTCCACATTTACTAGTTGCAATCAGAAATACTAGCCTTCACTTCCCTTCTGGCAAGACGTCATAGTTTACTTATGTGAAAATCTCCTTAACCCCCATTTATTTCTATCAGGCTTAAGGACGTTATGTTTTTCCTTAAATTAGAAAAAAATAAACAACAGTGAAAGGCTCTTCTAAAAAAGTCTCACAAAAATGGGAATAGATCTTTAAATTCTGTCTGTGGTCAGAAATAAGATGCAGTGTATACATGTGTGTGTGTCAGAGAAGTGAACATTTTCTAAGGTATATTCTCCAAACTGAATAAACAAACTTTCCTCACAGGAAAATGTGATCCCTGGAACACTGTTTGAAGTTAGAAAGCTTCCTGAAAAGTTACTGTTTCACTGTTGTTTACAGCAGCAGGGCCCACAGTTTGGTTTACAAACATATTCTAGTTGGTTCCAGGTTCCTCAAAATAATATTGTTTTGATATGTGATGATAGAATTGAATCACATTTTATTATAAACATTGAACTTCACAAACATGTTTTAACTTCACCTAACAATATAAGATAGATAAAAGGATAAATAAAAGTTAAATGAAAAAATGAAAAAGATAGCTTGCCTTGTAACCTATAGAACACAATGTTGATTACAAAAAAAGCTTTGACTTCTAAACTTAAAGATGTAAAATACAAATTACTGGTTTTACTAGAAATTTCTCGCTAGACTCTCTTCACTCTTGCCGAGGTGACTACACATGGCTCTCCTCTTTCCTTGCCGCTGGAAGCTCAAACATGCACGTCACACCAGGAAATGGGCGTGCACTTAGACAGGAACAGCAAAAAGTGCAATCTGACTGGCTGTTGAGTTTATTTCTGCTTTGGCTGTTTGGTAAATCCATATCAGGACTGTTTTTTTGTTTTGTTTTTCATATCAAGCATTTATGTCAAAAGCTTATCGTCATAATCAACGCAAGTTTTATCGCAATTAATAATTGTAATCAAATGATTGCCCAGCCCTACACTACAGTATGACTTTAAAAGGTGTCCCTTTAATAAAGATCCTGTTTGCAGTATGTGAAATTATCATGATCTTAAAAGGAATCAAGATGTGGTCTTGCAAATATGAGATCTCCTGTCTCTGTAAAAACTTCTAGTCTGAGAGTAAAATATAAGAGACTTGTGACAGGTTGTCTTGAGATATGAGACGTGTCAGACTTTTGCTTTGTGATGCATTTTTGAAAATAAATAAATGTATTTCTTGATATTTACCTGCCCTCCACTCACTAAGGCAAGAGCCTGCAACACGTTCACATCAGGCAGTCAATCTCTAAAGAGCCTCAGCAGGGAAGAATAGCCTACAGTTAATGTAAAAAATAAAGTCACAAGCCAACTATAACGTTTGTGCATATTTTTTAATATATTCTCTGGTAAGTACTTTTATTTATTCATTTGTTAACTAGAATTCATTTAGGCTTTTTATCTTATTTCCTTACTATTGCTTTGGTAAAGTTAACACTTATTTTCCATGCCAAACAAGCCCCTTTAAATGTAATAGAAATTGCATTGCAAAGGTAAAGAAAAAAGTGCCATTTTAACATTTGGGGCTTGAGGCTTTAGGGATTGTGCCTCAGTGACTCAGAGCAGGCGAGTGCTGTTTCTATCTGTGACAGCCTGTGTCACTCTCTGATCGTATGCAGTGTGGGGGATGGGTACCTGTGTCTGACGACGGTCGTTAGGCCTTCAACAACAACAGCTAACTTCAATAGCCAAGATGTTATGTTGAATTCAGAGTGACTGTGACATGGGTCATTCTCCTTCCGCTGTATTGGAGAAGATGCTTTGATACAAATTACATTTAAAATAGGTTGAGTGCAATCAACATTTAACTTTTGTTGGAAATCAAATCCTTTAATACAATATACTCAAAAAAGGATCTTAACAAGGTAGTAAACTTGAAAAAATTTAAAATATGCAACTCTTCCTTGAAAGCTCTTTTAAGCAATAAAAGTCCACTGAAAAAGTTAAACTTTCATATATTCTAGATTCATGACACAAAGTAAAAAATGTGAGGCATTTATTTTGTTTTAATTTGGATGGAACAAACATGGATTAAAAAAATCCAGTATCTCGACGCAAATCAAATACAATGCGCTGTAATGTAGGGATCTCAAAGTGATCTGCACAAAACAATTTTGTTTTCCGGTAAATCTTTTAGTGCCAATGCTTACAGATCAGTCATTTAGAGATGGCTACATAATACAAATGTAGCCCACTGAAATGCAACATGATTGGACTGTTGGAAATAAACAAATAGGCCTTCAGCTGGAAAAGTACAGGTTCTAAGCACCAGTTCTAAGCACCAGTTTGATGGAAATGTTGTGATGTTTGAAAGAGTTTTTGCGGAATAGTGAATGTAAATACATCAGGGAAGGGCTGACAGTGAATCGTGAGGGCAGCATATTCCATCGGTTCGTCTCTTCTCCACCATAAAAATATAATGTATTTAATTTAATTAGAAATGGTTCAGGTTAAATAAAGATAATACAAGCAGGAATATTTAACTGAATGAAATTGTAGTCCTTAATGTGGTACATGATCATAGAATAACTGTTGAAACAGCATGAATTCAGAGTGACAGCTGACTGAACCAAGGATGCAACTGAATAAGATAAACTTTTGTGCAACTGAATCATGGCTTAAGCAAGCCAGGATAACAGAAATATCCTAGGTAAATCTTATCTTGGTTTTGTGCAATAGGCCGCAGGAAGCACACAGTGAACTGCCAAACTGTAAACAATCATGGAAATATTCCATACTGCGATCTGTTTAGTGATTTGGTGCCATCAACAAAAAACTGTGTCATTTACATCTTTAGGCTATAAACTGTGAGTCATTTAAATTTTTGAGAGAGATTAAGAGAGAGAGAGAGGGAGTGAGAGAGACAGAGAGAGAGAGAGAGAGAGGGAGAGAGAGAGACAGAGAGAGAGAGATAGCGAGAGAGAGAGTAAAACTACTGCCTGATTATATAGAGTTCAAAATAATAAATAAATACATGTAGACCTATACATTAAAAAGAAAAACATCACATTATTGTTGTTTTATATTGTCTAAATATGTATGTCAATGTCACGTTTTGTGGCTTGTAGCCTACAATGTGAAACATTATTTTCACTGTATTTTTGCTGCTGGACGCACAGCTCACGAGAAGAATAGGCTGGAGTTGACACACTGTCAGATGTGTGTCGCGCCAAACCGACAAGGGACAGTTGGCCCATTATCGGTCGAACCTGTTACCATCAGAAGCAAAACACTCCGTTTAGACACTCCCCTCTCTTTCATCTGATCATTGAACACGGCGTTTTTACTCATCCTCACTATCAAATGTAATAGGCCTGAAGCCTATTGGCTCAGGGCTCCCGGTCAAACCAAAACTCATTTTCTTAATGATGGCAACAACAACACTTTCCCGTGATGTTAAGCTGACGGTGATTTATTAAAAAAGAAAAGAAGGAAAATGCACAGTGCTTCCTGCATTAGGGTCGGGTCCAGTGGCAGAGCAAGGACATTTTCATTGGGGTGGCCAGGATGGGGCCAGTGATAATTTTTGGGTGGCAAGAACAAGGGCTTCGGTTTCACTTCAACATAAGTGGGGGTCTGGGGGTAGTCCACCATAAAAAAATGTGCTTCAAACATACCATTTTGTGCATTCTGGTGAATTTGGCCGGACCCAACTCGGGTCCGGCCAAATTCACACCACAAACAAACTGCAGCAGCCTGAGAGATGCACACTGAGTTTGTTCAGGTGTACTAACACGGCAGGTGTGAATACGCCCTAGCATCTCTGCCCCATTTCAACTCTGTCTCTACACTATCAGTAAAGCATAACAATGCCAAAAAAATAAAGAAATAATCCAGTTTGGTTTATTCCTCTTAAATTCATCCACGATGGAGTGTGAAAGTCGCACCATCCCAACCAACAGTGGACTTCAGTCATTAGATACAGTGGAAGTGTGGACCTTTCTCTGTGATTGTGAAATAAACAAAATAAATATAGATTGAAGACACAAGAACACTGTCAAATTGATTGAAAACCTCTTCTTATAAAGATTATTAAAGGGAATCTTGAGGGACTGAATTACTCTAAAGGTCTAGGCCTCTAAAATGTTCTGATTGTAAAATTATAGTCTGATGATCAATCTGTTTTTGCAATTAATTAAAATACAAAGAATGTATCTTTCTCTTTTAACTTGTCACCCATAGTCTGACAGGAGAGAGTAGACAGAGAACCAAATTGGCAGCTGAACTGTCTTCACATTCTGCAGGCTTTGGGTAGCTGTTCAGCCAGGTCTGAGATGGTCCAGAGACAATCTCCTTAACTCTCCGTTACATTTGGAGAATGTAGTACTGCAGGTAGGGTCAATTAGTATGACACACATAAGACATTTTAGACCACATTGACATTATTATTTCCCCTTAAGAATTATCCAGTTTGGCTTATTCCTTTTAAATTCATCCACGATGGAGTGTGAAAGTCGCACCATCCCAACCAAGAGTGGACTCCAGTCATTAGTTACAGTGGAAGTGTGGACCTTTCTCTGTGATTGTGAAATAAACAAAATAAATATAGATTGAAGACACGAGTACACTGTCAAATTGATTGAAAACCTCTTCTTATAAAGATTAATAAAGGGAATTTTGAAAATAAAGAAATAATCCAGTTTGGTTTATTCCTTTTAAATTCATCCACGATGGAGTGTGAAAGTCGCACCATGCCAACCAACAGTGGACTTCAGTCATTAGATACAGTGGAAGTGTGGACCTTTCTCTGTGATTGTGAAATAAACAAAATAAATATAGATTGAAGACACAAGTACACTGTCAAATTGATTGAAAACCTCTTCTTATAAAGATTAGTAGTAAAGGGAATTTTGAGGGACTGGACTATTCTAAAGGTCTTGACCTATAAAATGTTCTGATAATAAATAATAGTCTGATGATCAATTTGTTTTTTGCAATGAATTAAAATACAAAGAACATACCTTTCTCTTTTAATCTGCCACACGAGTAGTCTGACAGTGGAGAGTAGACAGAGAATCACATTGGCAAGAAAATAAAGGATCTTACTGCTGATCTTTTTTCCCATGTTTGTTTATATCTATCTTTCGTCCTTTATAAAACTTTTATTAACACTTCAACTCAACATATATATTTAGTTTCAAAAACAAAATACAAATCTATTTTCAAGAGACTGGTGTCTTCAGTAAGTAGCCTGTCAACAGCTCTTCACAGCCTGAAAGACTCCCTGGGGCTCAGACAATAGAGGAGTGTTTAAACGACGTGTGTGAATGGGCCAGGCCAGGGCAGGCAGAGGCTGTCCCAGATATGAAATAAACACTCACACACTTCCAAGTCCCCTGTTAGCAAAAGTTATGAAAATTTACCAGAAGGTATTATACATGTTTTTAAGATGATTTAAAGCATGTCCAAGAGGGGACTTGAAAAATGTCCCCTGTTAGTTTTGGAGTCCACTGTTAGTGGATGTGTTACGATCTTAGGTTCCCTGTTGGATAGGTCGGCACACACACACACACACACACACACACACACACACACACACACACACACACACACACACACACACACACACACACACACACACACACAGAGATCTGTCAGTATATATGTTAGTACGGTGGGGGGTTTCCAAAGGCAGCAAGTGTGTGTATGTGTGTGTGTGTGTGTGTGTGTTTTGTATGCATGCTGTCATGATCAATTTCTTTTGAGGTGAAAAGCTGATTTTTCTCAGTCACCTTGTGTGCTGCCCTATGTAGTGTTGTGTTTATGCACGTGTATGTGTGTGTGTGTCTGTGTGTGCAGCATCGGTTGCATGCTGCATTTATGCAAAATACCTATGTGCCTTATGTGCGTCTCCTTGTGAGCATATTGGTATTTGTTCGGCAGGTGTCGCATCTGTGTGTGTCTGCATGTCGCATGCACTGTCCCTCAATGTTTGTGTGCATTTCTGTGTATGTCTGTAACAAATGAGCAATATCCCTCAAAGTAATCTCTTCAGTCCATCTCCAACTTTTGAATTATTTTTATTGGCTATTTTGGATATATAGTAGGGGAGAGTGGGGTGAGATGTGCCACTTTTTACTCAAAGTGACTTTAAACTGAGGCCTTGACAGTAAAGTATCCAACTCAAATATGTACATATATTTCAGGGTGTTGTGCATCCCCGGCAACAATAACTTTGGATCTGAAATAAACTGTTTAAGAAATATAGCTTTCGGAAAAAAAGTTGTCTTGTGGCACAACTTGCCCCCGATGGGGTGTAAGTTGTGCCGCAAGAGAGAATACCATGGGGTAAATTGTGCCTTTGATATATATCTCATAAACTGTAATGCAAGACAAATCCATTTGACAATCACTTATTTAAGGTTTATTTAAAGTAAATAAAGTAAATATTTGACAAAGATTGAAGGACAATTTTCTTAAACAAGGCCTTGCAGATCTAATGGTTTTACCTGCAAAGCTCACAATGACAAAGTCACCATCATCATCTTTCTGGCCATCTGAACTCTCATCAGTGGTGTCGTTAAGTGGAATGGAGATGTCAGTCTCTTACTACTGTAGAGAATCACTTTCTTTTGGTGACCAGCGTATACAGCCATGCCAATGGCACAACTCTCAGAAATGTACTTTTCACTAGCTGCTCCGCCCTTGTAGAACCAACTGCCACCTGGCATATGCGATTCCCCCTCCATTTCTGCCTTCAAATCAAGGCTCAAAACCCATCTGTACACCCTGGTTTTTCCTCCCCATTAACTATCTTACCTCTGCACTACTATATTTGTTTATATGTGGATGTCTGGGCTTTATGTCTTTTATTTTTGTTAGTGTTATTTTACCTTACTTTTTTACCTAATGAATGCACTATGTACAGCACTTTGGACAGTGCAAACTGTTATAAATGTACTTTTATAAATACATTTTACTTACTTACTTACTTACTTATAACTCACCCCAGGCCCTCTGGCACAAATCCCCCCAACCCCAGAATGTTGGATATTATCCAACATTCTTATTATTAATAAGCATGATGCAGCAGTTTAGGGCTGACATCGTGCTAACTATATAGACACAAAGTGTAGCATACTAAAGCACTAAAATGTATCAAATGTTTTCAAACGTGTAATTGCTCAGCCACAATAATCAAAAAACCTTGATCATGGACATTTTACTTTGAAAGGCAAAAAAACAGTTTGAGCTTAAATGTGCTTATATCTTATTCCTTGTTACAGGATGAGTCAAATTGATGGCTTTTCTTAAATATATGGTCACATTTCCAATTTCTTCTATGGTTTTCTAGAAACAAGGGGTGGCACAACTTCCCCACTGGCACAACTCACCCCACTCTCCCCTACATACTTCCCCAATCTACTGTAATTTATTTTTACCTACATTGCTATATTTCCAGTTCTCAGTGAATTTCAGCAAATTCTGTAATTGTTATCAACAGGAACGTTGGAAAACACTTTCAAATTAAACCCACGTTGCCATATCCAGTCCTTACAAGTATCATTGTTGCAGCCCCCCGCCCCCCCCTCTCTCTCTCTCTCTGTCCGTGGGCCCTGGCCCGGTCTGGGGCCCTTGTGTCACCAACAGATGGGCCTCTCACAAAAGGAGCCCTCTGCCCGCCAAGCCGCTCTACCCTACACACCCGATCGTCTCAATAGCAAAGTTAGAATTCATGCACTGAGTCTATGGTTGATTAAAAAAAGACTAGGGAAACAATACTCTGGTAGTTAGAAAGTAATTTACCTGGTGCTAGTGTATGTGTGTGTGTGTGTGTGTGTGTGTGTGTGTGTGTGTGTGTGTGTGTGTGTGTTTGGTGGAAAATAATGTGCCCATGGGCTTGTGGCAGAGATATATCAAATAGGCTGATTTGAAGACTCACTGGAGACGGGTGTATTCACACAGGGAAAGTCCGCTAGTTCACTTGCTTTGGTCCAGACCAAATAGAGTTTAGATTTTTTTTGTTTGGTGTGGTCCACTTTCATATTGCCCCTTTTGTAAGTGAACCAGCATTACGAAGCAAAACCACACGTGATCTGAGATCACTCATTCATTGGACAGACATTCTGGGGTGGAGAGAAGCAGGAAGAACAAAGTAAAAACTGCGAAATATATCATTGATATAATATAGGATAAAAATAATAAAAAGGCCTAAATCTAGCCTAAAATTAAAAAGAAGAAAAACATCAAATTATTGTTGTTTCATATGGTTATATAATATGAAGCCCTATGACAATGCCACGTTATGTGACTTGTAGTCTTCGATGTGAAACATAATTGTTACTGTATTTTTGCTGCTGGACGTGCGGCTCGCGAGAAGAATAGGCTCATGCCGACACTCAGCTGATTAAACTGTGTATCAGCTGGGTGTCAGTTCGGCGCAGTTCAGCTCCAAACTGACACGGGGATAGTATTGACGGTCCCGTACATGGGAAGCAAAATAAAAACACACACTTCTTGTGCAGCGTGAACCTGTTGACACTGTGCAGGAGATGCTCCCCTCTCCTTCATCTGATCGCTGAACACATTCAGCATTTTTACGCGTCCTCTCGATCAAATGTAATATATTGTTCTGGGCTCCCGGTCAAACCACAACTTATCGTCTTAACAATGGGGACAACAACACTTTCCCATAATGTGAAGCTGACGGCAATTGAAAAGGCACAGTGCTTCCTGCATTTGGGTCGGATCGAGTCCGGACAAATTCACACCACAAACGAACTGCAGCAGAGTGAAACGCACCGAGACCACCTCTTCAGCTGGGTCTCGGAGCGTTTGTTTGGTCCGCCCCCGAGTGCGATTGCTGTATTCACACCTGCCTGACAGATGCGCACCCGAAGGCGGAAGTGCATCCGAGTTCGTTTCAACCGAACTAAACACGGCATGTGTGAATACACCCTAAGACTGACTGACTGACTAATTCTGGTTCATGCTTTCTGTGAATGGGTCCATATGAATGCACACACACACACACACACACACACACACACACGCACACGCACACGCACACACGCACATACCATTCATAGAGCTCTGCATTCATACTATACCTGCAGCCAAACTGTGACCTCTGACACAGTGTAGCAAAATTGTCGAGGCCAAGATATTGTAACCTTTAGTCCTAATATGGGCCAATATAAAGTTTAATCATTTTCTTAAGGCGACCCCTTTCTGATAAATGCCTTGGTCTTCAAACCGCCAGATGACATTACTCTATTTTTTTTAAATTACATAATAACAATCTTATAATGTAAACATGTGGATACTTACACAATTATTACCAATAAATCTGACAAAAATTAATAACAAATTCTCTCATTGTCTTTAAAACAATGATAATACCCATATTATCATTTTCATACATTGTTAAGGTTGAGCAATGATCATGTCAATGAATAAAACAAGCAAAAAAAAGGTTGTCTATTCATGGGAAACAGCAGTCATGATTGACCCATCTTCCATCACTCCTTTCTCCCCCCCCAACATGTTACCATCTTTGATCCTGACAGTCAAGAATCAGACCGACATAAGTAGAGGTGGTATTTAGCCTTTGTACACCTCATTCAGGACATATGGAGGACAGTCTCATCTTTATTTAAAATAATAACAACCCAATTCAATTCAGTTTATTTAAGAAGGGATCAGAGCAAATTAATAAAACATATGATCATACATGGGTTAAAAAAACAACAACATAAACATGACAGAACCCCAAAGACAACACAGGGCATCACAGAACAAACAGAACTGACTGACTAAGGTAAAACAACACAACACAAAACACAAAGCACCAGTGGAAAAACTAAAACTAAATAAAAACATAGTGTGTTGACCATATTCACAACAAATGATCATTGTGGTGACATGTATATGTATGATTAACCATTGTTTTAACTGCTTAGTAAACTATTGGTATGAGTTTAGTTCCCTGATATGTTGTGGGATTGATGATTGATGATGCAATCATTTACTGTTCTCCAATTGACATGTAGTTTAAAGACATATGACTCTTTTAAGCCCATCTTCATGTTAATTTATTAAATCAAAGCAAGTGACCCACTGGCCGGCGGACTGATTGACAGACAGACAGACGGACTGACTGGCTGACCAATCTAACCAATAGACTGTCTCACACATCACTGAATGACTGGCACTAACAAACTTACCGACTGGCCCAATGAAGGTTTGCCAGGGGCAACCAGGGATAGGGTTTCAGCTGTGCATTCAACTGTGTGTGTGTGTGTGTGTGTGTGTGTGTGTGTGTGTGTGTGTGTGTGTGTGTGTGTGTGTGTGTGTGTGTGTGTGTGTGTGTGTGCGCATGCGTGAGACAGGCAAGCGGCTGTCTGTGATTAAGAATAAATAAGCCAATAAATATTCAATCAGGACAAAAAGAGGCATGATTGATTGAAAGGCTGTGATGGGTGCGAGGTCAGCCTCACACTGTGTTGGGAAGTGTTGTGTGTGGAAATCGCAAATCTCTTTTTGATGTCCTCATTCTATAGTAATACACAACGTAATGATGTCGTGAGGACAGGCAAACACTGTTCCATTCAAACGCTATAAGGCTCTAAAGATTTGATCATTCTAAATGCCTTTTAGAACAAATGGAAATATTATTACCTTTAACAAATTCACTTCATGCACGCATGGTCTGGCATTTAAACAGGCATTGTACACAGGCTCACACACACACACACACACACACACACACACACACACACACACACACACACACAGAAATAGTGTTGTCAAATTGTATGCAATTAAGTGATGTTCTTAGTAGAGTCAATTGTGGGTGATAATAAGGATTCCTCTGTATAAAACACGTGGGTTATTTGGAGAATTGCTGCATTCAGAGGAAGCAGCACAATTCAGCTTTCACCAACCTTACCACCATGCTTCATGTAAGGTGAATTTAACTTAAATTGATGTTTCATTCAATGTTATTAAGGCTTTGGACTTTTTTGATGCAAATTTGAAAATCTTAAAGCTGTAATCTGCTTTTAACACCTATATTAACATAAACATATACTTCATTCTCCTTTAAGTTGTGGGCAGGACTCTTTTTTGGACTATTCTCAGTGGATGAAAGTGCATCTAACGCAAAATGCATGTCAGAATATAAAGCTTTGCAGTGCTACCATGTCACTAAGCCAGTTATTATTTTATTCAAATTGTAATAACCAATAGCAAAATAATAATAATACAGTAGGATAACTGGAACATGAACCCTTAGGAGAGTAAAAGCTGAAATGTTGAAGCTTATAGCCTACTCTTCTTTGCTGCCAGTTGGGACCACTGTCTAAAGTTGTATGGTGCAGCTTTTATAAGGGACATGCATAAGCTCCTACATCAGCTCTCTAGCATGTGCATGTAGGTGTGATCATGTATGTATTCTCTGTCTCAAAAAGGCAATGGTCTGTGTGTGTGTGTGTGTGTGTGTGTGTGTGTGTGTGTGTGTGTGTGTGTGTGTGTGTGTGTGTGTGTGTGTGTGTGTGTGTGTGTGTGTGAAGGATCTATGCTCTGGGCCGGCATGCATTAGTCAAATACACTCTCCACGGTGGGGATATTGGCAGGGCCAAGCCGATAGGACACAGAGGCAGACAGTAAGATGTATGTACTACACCGCCTCACAAACACACTATAATGGATTGCACTGTGTCTGTATCGGGTGTTTCAGCAAATGTTCAGTCATGTATTGTGAAGAGGGATATTAGCTGACTGTGTGTGTGTGTGTGTGTGTGTGTGTGTGTGTGTGTGTGTGTGTGTGTGTGTGTGCATGTGTGTGTGCGTGTGTGTGTTTTTGCACGTCAGCTAAAAGCCATACCTCTACTTTGTCACACACCACCATCTATGTGCATGTGCCTGTTCTGTGCACGACAGCACTTGTGCACATATTGGACCGTGTGCAATGAATGATATGTGGGACATGTGCTGTCTGTCTGGTATGCCGAGCACGTCAGGCCCGCTTAGGATTGGCCCAGCCCCTATAGAGATGGCTTATCAGTGAAGGTACATATGGAAGAACAGTTTGCCTGCCTACGCAAAGTCTCCTACCAGCCCCTGTCAGAGTGTGAGAGAGAGAGAGACATAGAGAGAGAGAGAGAGAAATCCTTATCAGGGAGCCCTCCATTCTCTATCTCCCTCCCTCTCCTCGCTCTATCTCTGTCGCGTCTTGGAGATATGCTAATCGCTGTGTAAGTATATCCTGTCAAATAATTACCATATATTAAGCTCTACTCATCTTGGCATAATTTCCCCCCTTTCCACATAATCGTATTTGGGCTCCTTCCTTTTGAAAAAAAAGTAGCGGACAGAAGAGACTTACCTTAGGCAAGTTAAGCAAGTTAATCTCCATTGATTGAATATCGGACTCATCAATGTGTTAACTGAACGTCTGTGTGTGTGGGGGGTGGGGGTCGAGTAAGTAAGTACGTAAATCACACATACAAGTAAGAAAAGAGTGAGAGAAAAGAAATGTGTGTGTGTGTGTGTGTGTGTGTGTGTGCTATCTGCTGATCTAATGTCACTGGTCACTGGCTATTAACACACAATATGTATTCACACCATACTGTATTTTTAGACCCAAACAAACAAGGTGTGAGTTTGTCTGTCAGTTTCCTGTTGGTTTCTACTGAAGTGGCTCCTGTAAACAGCTCATAACATTACCTTTGAAAAATAATTCACCTCTAAATATTGAGACCAAGGTTAGTGTAGACGCTGTCATTCAACTTATCTGTGCAAACTATTAATACAGTACGCCAGTTTTTGATCAATTGGTAGATGTTGGTTTCTTCACAAATGTTGTTAGCTATTCCTTTATTCCAGCACTGCCCATATCTTATCAGTTTGAATCAATGATGTGTTAGTCTAAAGTATGTTAAGGTTTACAGTGAATGTATATGAAGAAACAGAGTGATGGGGAGAACAACAAATAAAACGGCGAAAACGCAGCCCTTGTGTAGGCTAAAGGCAGCTTGAATAATTACAATTAGTTATTAATAATAATAATAATGTGTGTGTGTGTGTGTGTGTGTGTGTGTGTGTGTGTGTGTGTGTGTGTGTGTGTGTGTGTGTGTGTGTGTGTGTGTGTGTGTGTGTGTGTGTGTGTGTGTGTGTGTGTGTGTGTGTGTGTGTGTGTGTGTGTGTGTGTG